>NC_142790.1:7287201-7621742 GCF_988280905.1 Pimephales promelas
TTCATTTTTGCTTTTGATAATTTTATACTTTCTGTTTCTGTTTCTGCAACTTCTGCTGAAATTTTCACTCTCATTACTACCTAAAAGGAAAATAATACGTAAGAAAATAATACGTAACATTCCCTCACCTTTCAGTCATATACAACAATTTATTTAGCTGTTTTCAGAGAATAAATGGATTTTAAATGTATGTAAATATGTATATCTGACTTATGTATTAAATATGTTCTCTGAAAAATAGAAACAATTATTAATCAATTAATCAAATGGAAATTGCAATAAAAAAATGAATATAAAAAAAATCGAATATAAATACATATATAGTATGTCAGTATCAGTATGGAAATACGAATATATAAAAACGTGGCAAAATAGTCTCATCATGATTTTTATCAATCTAATAATAAACCAGAAGGCTGCTCTTTCTCTTACCACTGTGGCAGAGCTGTACAGTTCATCATGTGCTCGACTGTGCTCTGATGTCTCGCGTTTGCTCTTTCTGCGCCTCCTTGACCTTTTGATCTGCTCGCTCTGCTCCTCCCCATCGCTACTGTCCCCTCCCACACGGGGGTTAAAGTTCACATCAAGAACTTCTGGCCTCAGTAGAGGGGAAGCTACACTGCTTGTGGGATGTCTGTAGGGAGGATACAGGTGTGCTTCAGGTAGCCCTTTTTTCCTCTGGGACATACTGTGGGCTGCTCTGCTCGCTCGAGTGGACGGGGCAGGAGACGTCTCCGAGTCTGAGTTTAGCGTCTCAGTGTTGGTGTACTGACCCGAGGAGGGTGAGGTGATTGGTGGGTGTTGGGTGTATGTCCATTCCGGGTCATGTTGAGAGTCAGTGTAATAGGTTTCGTCAGAGAGACGTCTGCGAAACTGTAACAGGGCAGCCCCCCAGCCTCCCTGGTCCTCAGGATCTGAATCAGAGCCCATTCCGTCATACGCGGACACAACGCCTGATTCTTTCTCCAGCACACTGAAAACAAGGCTCTTGCGCTTGGTCAGCAGACTGGGCCGGGAATGCTGGAAGCTCTGCAGGGCGATCCAGTTACCATCAGGGGACTGCAGGACTGAAGATGCACCTGTGAAGAGAGATACAAACACCTGGACAGACAAATATAGAGGATATGTGAGTGTGTGTGTGTGCGTGTGTATGTGTGTGTGTGCGTGTGCGTGTGCGTGCACCACATACACAAACAGAAAATGAGAAAACGTCAAAATAATAAAAAGGTGGTAATTTTCTTGTGTTATTTTTATTTATACCATCCAGATGTGAAATTATTATACAATTAAGTTTGACACTGGACACAAAATTAAACACTTTGGCTGTGTCCGAAATCACGTACTATGTGAGTAGGTATATATATTTAAAGGACAACTCCGGCGCAAAATGAACCTTTGGTCTAATTACACATTGCTACCTAGTCAACCGTTATCTGAGATTTGTTTTCATGATTGCTGAATGTAAATAGTTTTATCTCTAAAAACAGTTTAGCCTATAACGCTAGTATAATGATAGTATATAGGGCATAGAGTATTGACAAATAAAAATCGCTTGTTATTACCACTAACAAGCCTCAAAATACCCACACACTAACACAACAGCATAATAAGGGTCCCTACATACAAACCGAAGCATTGAGAACTTTGTCTGTGTCCATACAGTTTAATAAGAAGATACTTTATACACACAGTCAACTTTGCGAATACAGGAAGAAGCCATCTTTGAAAAATAGTCACTACCAGTCGATCTACGAACGCCGATCCATGTGCGCTGAACTGTGCAGAATCTCATATGGTCCGTTGTTTTCGGAAAAAACACAAACACGAACCGTTTTCTTCTCTTCAATATGTACACGTAGCCTACTGTTCGCGCTCACATTATCACCTTATTCACATCTCACCGGTGCACATGGATCGGCGTTCGTAGATCGACTGGTAGAGACTATTTTTCAAAGATGGCTTCTTCCTGTATTCGCGAAGATGACGGTGTGTATAAAATATCTTCTTATTAAACTGTATGGACACCGACAAAGTTCTCAATGCTTCGGTTTGTATGTAGGGACCCTTATTATGCTGTTGTGTTAGTGTGTGGGTATTTTGAGGCTTGTTAGTGGTAATAACAAGCGATTTTTATTTGTCATTACTTGCCCTATTTACTAGCGTTATACTAGCGTTATAGGCTAAACTGTTTTTAGAGATAAAACTATTTACATTCGGCAATCATGAAAACAAATCTCAGATCACAGTTGACTAGGTAACAATGTGTAATTAGACCAAAGGTTCATTTTGCGCCGGAGTTGTCCTTTAAATAAGAATGTACTTCACAACGTTAAAAAAAGTACGTTCTATATAGTATGAATATGGGTAGTATGAATGAGTTCGGACGTGCTACATGCGCCATGTTGTCGCGTGACACACGCTGTCACAGCAGTGTGAAAATTTAAAGAGCCCATTCCAGTGACTGCATCAACTTTGCGCTGTTTTTAGTTCTGCTTTCTGTTATCATCTGCGTTTTTACGTCGTCCGAGCCGGCAATCAAGAGGAGGCGTTGGTCAGCTGCTCGCAGGATATGCCTTTTGCAGAATTTCTCAAATAACATTTATTTACCTAATAAATTTTACCTCATAAAACACACACGAACCCCCTTAAGAACAATGACAGATTTTTTGGAAAGGAAAAAGCCATTTATTTGCTTGTGATATTACAATCGATAAATAAACATGAATGAAACAATAGAGATACGCATGTGTGTCTGTATTTATCTCCTAACGTTACAGCCGCGTCTCCGGTTTCCACCATTTTCAAATATAACGACAACAACTCTTCTCCCATGGCATCATGGGATAGTAAAGTGTCCATTGTATGCGCACTTCAGAATCTCGCTGGAAGTAGTAGGTCATCCAGGTACTTTTCGCCTACTGTTTTTCGAATTCTATGATTTCGGACATACTTCTCTGCTCGCATACTGTTTTTCGCATACTATATAATAGGGAAGTATTCGATTTTGGACGCAGCCTTTACCTTTGTCTGACTATTTTGCACCCATTAAGTCATTAATTACTCACCCCCATGCTGTACCAACCCCGTAAGACCTTCGTTCATCTTCGGAACACAAATGAAGATATTTTTGATTAAATTTGAGAGCTGGATAACTCCTCCATAGGCTTCCTAAGGGACTAGCACTTGACGGCCCATAAAGTCATTAAAGAAAATGTTTAAATATTCCATGTGCCTACAGCGGCTTAATTATAAGTTTATCAAGCGATGAGAATATTTTTTGTGAGAAAAAACAAACAAAACGTAAATAACGACTTTATTCGACTATTCCATTACTTCCTTATGGGCCTTGAGACGAGAATTGAAGAGGTTGGTACAGCATGGGGGTGAGTAATTAATGACTTAATTTTCATTTTTGGGTGAACTAACCCTTTAAAAGGATATTTCACCCCAAAATTAAAATTCTCTACTTTACTCAACCTCAAATTCTGAATGACTTTCTTTCTTCTGTGGGATACAAATATTGGTGTTTTGGGACCCCAATGACTTTCATTGTATGACTTCCAAACTTTTTCAAAACCTCACTGTGTTCCAAAGAATAAAGAAAGCCAGATTTGTAACAGCATGAGTTATGTTAACTACACTCTCAGAAAAAAAATAAAATAAAAGTTGCCACTGTGACGGTGCCCTTTCAAAAGGTACTAATATGTACACTTTTGGTACCAATATGTACATTTTAGGTACTAATTATGCACTCTTTAGGTACAAATATGTACCTTTTGAAATGCTACTCACCCAGTGACAGCTTTTGTAGTTGTGTAGCGTACCTTTCCCTCTTGTAATGAATCAACAAATCAATTGTGTAGATGTCTGCAGTTTTGTTCTGGCGCACTAGACCAATGATGAACAGTGTGTGTTTTGTATATATTCTTACTAGTGTTGTCCAAGCGGTCCACACTCTTCCAACCAGGAAGTGATGAAGCTCTGGACTCCCTCCTAAGTGAAGAGTAGTTCTGGATGTCTGTCTGTACCTCTGCACTCTTCAGGACCCCTGGGGCCATTCCCACCTCAGGGTCCTTCTCTAGAGAATCGTCACTTGTCAAAGAGAACGCTGATCTTGACTTCTAAACACACCCATCAACCCACATGCACAACAATTGTCATTTGAAATGATGGAAGTGTGAACAAATATATCATTATATATCATACTTTTCTTTCTTCAAGAAAGCAATGATTTATTTAGCAAGGATTAAATAGGTCAAAAGTATAATAATATACAGTATAAAGACGTTACAAAATATTCTATATATCTATTTTTATTGCAAGATATAAAATGTTTAAAATATATGATATACATCTGCCAATTAAAATGTTCCTTTCATCTTGCAATTTGAAACCCTTCAGTCAAATATCTACATGTAAGCAGTTCATTAGTTTACAGTGGTATGCATACTGAGTTACACACAAATAGTATAACCTTTACTGTATAAGAATTGTAATGTTTGTTATGTTATAATGTACAAATGGCTGACAGTTTTCTGCACAAAGTGAAACTGTTTTGCCTTTTAGGCGCAATTTGAATTTGGTTATATATATTTGATTTGGAAAAGTTTAAGAGGTTCACCAGTTGGGGGTGCTAGAGACTTGCATTAGCTTATTGACTCACTGTTGCTGCACATTAGAAATGTCTGTACTACAGCAATACTGAATAACACTCAAACACTGTGCTATTACTGATAAATAAGCATTTTTCAGGCTTTTTTTGCATTTCTTTTCCTTCATTTTAACATTCCATAATTAGTTTTTCACCGTCTTTTTGCAAGCCGCAGTAGAAAGGGTTGTGTATGTGTTACAGATGAGGTCGGGAATATTTAATAAGCACCGTAAAACACATAAATACTGTATGATGTGTGCTTGTAAAGGTATGCTCTTACCAACAGCGGATAGGAGCTGGTGATGTCAGCCTGGACTACTGCACCGTGATGACAGGTGGTGTGTGAATGCTGTGTGTGTTGTGTTGAGGTAGAGGACGGTAGCTCACTACTCTGATTCTGAGGCCAAACAAACTCATACTCAGCCTGAACCTCAGACCGTTTTCCCCTCTGAATGATCTAGAGAGAGAGAGAGAGAGAGAGAGAGAGAGAGAGAGATGGACAAATGGGAAAAACAGACCATATTGCATCCGTACAAAACACAATTCATATGTGTACTATATAAGATGCGCAAGATTATGACTAGTGCATCTCAAACCGTAACATTTTGTAGTGAAAATATTTTGCTAAAGCTGGTCTATGGAGGGATTTTCAAAGTTATTGTGCTAATTTTGATTTTAATCCTGTATGACGAGACAGCCCGTTCTCATCCTTTAACGTCAGAACGCTATATGCAAAAACGGCGCTATACTACGCACATGGCACCCTTTCCTAAAGGCCAATTTATACTTCTGCGTCGAGGGTACGCCGTAGTGTACGGCGTTGGCTTCGCACGTAGGCGACGCCGTCGTGAGCATTTATACTTCTGCGTTCAGGTATTGGTTGCTCTGCAGTATTGCTCCGAAACGCTAGTTGGCGGCGGAGGGTTTTAATGTTCCACTGTGTTTAGATTCCTCGCGGCTAGGTTACTACAAGCAATAGCGACTGAAAGAGAGTGGATCATGTTGGAGTTGGAGCTTATTGGGGTGGAAAAACAGTTAATTTTAGTGAAATTACTAAAACTGAAAGGCAGAAATGACAGAAGACGTCGGAGGAGATGGTACGTGTGGAAATGCGTGAGAAGGTACGTGCGGAAACGCGTAGGAGGAAATGCGATGCTACCAAGCCGACCAATCACCGATCTTGCGGTCCGCGTCGTCGCGACGTGTAGTTACATTTTTGAAGAGGTGCGCGTCAGGCAACGCGGAAGGGTACGCGGTATGGGATGCGTCTGTGCGTATGCTACGCCGTACCTACTGCGCGCACCCTACGCAGAAGTATAAATTGGCCTTAAGACGTTATAAATCCTTTAGCGTGAATAGGACACGCACACCCTACCCCACACATAAACTTAGAGCCCGTTCTCATAACCAAAGCGTCTCATTCAACCCGATCTCACGACCAAGTCGTACGAATTAGACGAATGATTAAAAAGTGGCTAATTCGTAACAATTCATACGACCTCACTCGTACGAATTAATACGATTTTGCTAAATCGTACATATTTTACGAATTGGCCAATTTGTATGAATTCGTACGAATGACCTACCCCTGACCCCGCCCCTAAACATAACCATCACGTGGGTTTAGACAAATCGTACGAATTAGTACGAGTGAGGTCGTATGAATTGTTACGAATTAGCCACTTTTTAATCATGCGTCGAATTCGTACGAATTGGTCGTGAGATAGTGTTGTCTCATTAGACGTTAAAGGGTGCCATGTGCGTTGGATATTTACGCTTTTGCAAAAGCGTCCTATATGGCGCTTTGGGATGAGAATGCGTTGAAACTTAGCCCTCACAGCACGTGTTATATTAACGATAACGGGTGCCATGTGCGTAGTATAGCGCCGTTTTGTCATATAGCGTTGAGAAAGCGTTGGACGAGACAAAGTTGACATGAGGTCAAAACTGCTCTATGAACTCAAATGTGAATGAAGTAGGCTATATGAAGTTAAATGTTTTTTTTTTTTTTTTTTTACTAAGTTTGATACTAAGTTTAGTTGGATACTAATATAAGCCTTATGGTTTCAAGCATTGAATCAAGCTTTTCTGATGTGGCCAAATATTGTCTCACTACATCCTCTCAAGAGCATGTTTCATCACAAAATTATAAGAAGATGTTATGGTAACACTTTAGAATACTGTTTCGTCATAAATGAATAACTACACTGGAACAAATGAGTAATGCACTATTAACATTCTAGTAACTACTAATAGCTAACAATGTACTCAGATTAACAAATAAGTAAGTATTTTTTTCATTCTAAGAGTACAGGTTCATAATTAATGTCAATAATGCATAATATCAGGTAATAGTAATTAGTAATGACTCAAGTGTTACTACATCCTTCTAAATGAGCTACTAATAATTGGGATCTGTATTTTTAATTGAAAAGCTTGATAACTAGATATTAACTGAAGTCATAAGATTTTGAGGTTTTTGTAAGGTTTTGAATAGTAATGACTCAAGTGTTAATTCATACTTTTAAAGGAACTACTAATTATTTGCATCAGTATTCTAGTGAAGTGAAGATCATGGAAACACACTAGTAATGACTGAAGCATTATCAAATCCATCCACCAAGCTCAAAAGCTTACAATGACTTCAGTCAATATTAGTTTATCAGCTTTTCACTTTAGAAACTGATCCAAATTATTCTTAGTTCCTTTAGAAGGATGTAGTAACACTTGAACCATTACTAATGGGTTACCGTTACCTTATAGACCATTTCACAAGATGTAAACAAAACTGGTCCAGAAGCACTTCCTGTTTCAGTTTTTTAACACTACATAAAAGCTGGGATAAAATACAACCAACAGAACATATAAAACTGAATCAAAAAGTTAAACAAACATCTTTAAGATGTTTTCTTTACATGTGAAATAAAGACAACAGTTACAAACTGAAACGGGAAGTGTTTCTGGACCAGTGTTGTTTACATCTTTTGAAATGGTCTATATCATAAATGATTCATTATTTATGTTGATTATTAAACTTTTTATAGTAGTTCTTAGTAGTTCTCTGGAAGGCATGAAAAAAAGTAGTTGATTAGCTAATAGTGAACTACATTCAACTACGCACTATTGCTATTCTAATTTGTTAATCAGAGTTTGTTTGTTAGTTAAAGTAGTTTTAGAATGTTAATAGTGCATTACTCATTTCCTGTGTAGTTATTCATTAAAGGGATAGTTCACCCAAAAATGAAAATTAAATCATAAATTACTCACCCCCATGCTGTACCAAACTCGGAAGACCTTTGTTCATCTTTGGAACACAAATTAAGATATTTTTAATTAAATTTGAGAGGTTGATCGCTGCTACATAGGCTCCTGAAGGATTGAAACTTGACCGCCCATAAAGTCATTGAAGAAAGTGTTTAAATATTCCATGTGACTACAGTGGCTCAACTATAAGTTTATCAAGGGACGAGAATACTTTTTATGCGGAAAAACGAAACAAAAATGACGACTTCGTTCGACAATTCCTTTTCTTCCTTCTGGGCCTGAGGCGAGAGTTCAAGAGATTTTCCACGACGCATGCGCGAGAAGTAAACAAGGAGTATTAGAAAAACAATGTAGTTCTCGCGCATGCGTCGTGGAAATCTCTTGAACTCTCGCCTCAGGCCCAGAAGGAAGAAAAGGAATATTCGAACAAATTAGTTATTTTGTCGTCGTTTTTTTCGCACAAAAAGTATTCTCGTCGCTTGATAAACTTATAGTTGAGCTACTGTAGTCACATGGAATATTTAAACATTTTCTTCAATGACTTTCTGGGCTGTCAAGTTTCAATCCCAGTGTTACAGCTCTCAAATTTACTCAAAAATATCTTCATTTGTGTTCCGAAGATGAACGAAGGTCTTACGGGGTTGGTACAGTTGGAAGTTGGATTTTACATCTAAAAAAAAGGAAACAGGATCAGGAAATCTAGTTTTACAATTATACATTTTTTTGACAAATCTCATTATTATGATGTGAAAAAATGATATATAATTTAAATTTTAATTCATGGTGTTGTATTGCCTAAATGTTAAAAAAAAAAATCTATATCTATTTACTTAATTTCTTATTTCGTAATAATAATGCTGTTTACATACATCATTTAAAAGTTTGGGGTTTGTAAGATTTTAATAATGTTTTGAAAGTTTCTTCTTATTTGATCAAAAACAAAGTTAAAATTGTACCATTGTGAATTATTATAACTTCAACAAATGTTGTGTTTTCTATTGTGTTCTTTCTATTCTAAAAGTATTAAATAAAAATAAAAGAATGAAAGAAAAAAATAGTTCTGATCCCAAACTTTTAAAACAATAGCGTAAGTTTGATGTTCCTCTATTATTATGATTTTGGGCAAATTTTGACCTAAACCTTGATATACAGTTACTATAAACTACAGTGTATTTTCTCATTCAATAACAGTTCTTACTTTTTGAACAATTGTCGTTGCAAGTTCCTCTATGAGCTCTTCCTTGTGGTCTCGCAAATAGCGAGCCTCATTCTGTTTCTCCTGTCATATAAGAAAGAAAGACAGGCAGCAATAAGAGAGAAACGTACAGTATTTTTCTGACTGCAGTTAGATATTCAGGAAACTAAAGAAATAGTCAAAACAGATAGATGGAAGTCAACAACATCTGAACACAAGTTATATTTGTATACATGGGTGAATCATATAGATGGATGTATGCATAAATGTCTGAATATTTGGATGTCTAAATGAGGGATGATTTGGTGGTTAGAAGGATGATATATAAACAGGAGTTTCTAACCAGGCTGTCTTTGTAGCTCTCTGCTTTAGCGATGGCTTCTTCTATCGCCTCCTCTGCCACACGTAGAGCGACAGTAAGCGTGTCTGCCATGCTGTGACCTGTATCCACAACATACACACCTCTTATAATCTGTTTAATGTCTATAAAACTAGATGCACAATGAAAGCAGATTGTTTTCTCTATGTACTTGTGTGTGTTTGTGTACTGTATGTCGGGTGTTAATCTTCATAATAATTCATAGACCATTTGAGTGCCGTAATGATTACAGCAATTGACCAGCACTTATAGCCAAGAGCCTTTGTTCCTCATGCCAATGGGTAACACAATATACCACAGGATTTATCCCTAAATTGTTGTGAGAATACCTGGTAAACCTTATATTGTGAGGACCACATTTTTTTGGTCCCCATGAGGAAAACAGCTTGTAAATCATACTAAATTAAGAGTTTTGAAAATCAAAATGGCAGAGTTTTCTGTGATGGGTAGGTACAGGGTCAGGGAATAGAATATACAGTTTGTACAAAAATATAAATCATTACTTCTATGGGAAGTCCCCATAAAACATGGAAACCAATAAGTAAGTGACATGTGAAGGCCATGCAACCCATGCTCGGAATTTGTCCTCTGCATTTAACCCGTCAAAGTTAGTGCACACACATTAGGAGTAGTGATTAGAGAACACACGCACATGCATGCACGCACACACACACACAACAAATTGTGCAACGGTGTGTTTGTGTGTGTGTTTGTGTAGTTAATGGGTTCCATGCAGTAGATTAATTACAAAGAAATTAATACTTTAATTCAGCAGGGAGGCATTAAATTGATCAACATTTAATAAAGACATTAAAGACAATTGTAAATTGTAATAATTACAAAAGATTGCTATTTCAAATAAATGCTGATATTTTCATCAAAGAACCCTAAAAAATTGTTATCACGATTTCTACTGTTATTAAAAAAATATAGGCAACACTTTACAATACTGGTGCACTAATATGCATTAATTCACGCTTAACTAATGCACAGATAATCATGAGTTAATGTATAACTAATGAAGAACTAAACCATTAATTAATGATTACTGCATTACTGCAAAACTAATAAAGAGTCTATAAGATTAATAGATTAAGTAATACATGAATTGCTATTAATTCAATGTGTCATTGTGTATTAATTCCTCGATAACATATTTTATTAACTAATAGTGTAAATTAATGTGTTAATTACCACAATTAGTCAAAGCTATGCACTTCAACTTCCAGTTGTCTGCTTTAATTAATCATTAGCTAATGATTTGCAAAGGTATCATTATGTTATGACTTTACTTGTTGGGGCACATCATTATTAACTAGTCATTTAGTAATTGTAGTAATTTTGCACATGAATTTGCACTAACAATGAAGTAATTAAACATATTAAGAGTTTGGTTCCAAAACGCGATAAACGCCATTTAAAAAAAAAAATGAGTTACTGCAAAAATCTGACTTTTCAATACTGACCAGATACAAAACAATGTTTAATTTTACGTAAAATGGGACGTATTGTTATGTAATGTTTTCTCCCTTTCTTTCCAAACCGCGACAAACGCCAGTCTCCCTTTTCTGCAAAATGCCACATATCCGCTAAACCAATCACAACGCACCATTCCACGCAATGTAAACAGTAACGGCAGCGCTTTAACTAACCCGGCTTCCTAGGTTTTCTCTATTTTGTCCTTTCGATCAACAAACAAACAAAAAAATGAATAATTTTGACAGCATTGGTGAACCTGCGGAGGGTAAGGCATCCTGCATGGGTAAACGTGACATCGAAATTGAATCATTTACGTGAGGAAGAAGATGGACTCGGGAGGAGGAAATGCCGGCTGTTGCTTGTTCTCACACGACAGCATCAAACTTCTGTCACGCTGACACACTGACCCCCAGAGGATCTTTTGGAAAACTTTCAGTTGTTTTATTCAAAGTCAATGAAAACCGAGTAGGACCAAGCCAGTTTACAGCTGATCGCCGTCAAAAAAGTTCAGCGGCGACGTCCCAAGGTTGACAACAGCGATATGCATAACGTTAGATCATGCTTAATAAATCATAATTCATGATGATGTGCTCGTCTTAGTTAATGTTTTAATTAAGGTTTTGTTCATCCATGAATTCATGAATGAAAAACGTTGAACTGTTAAAAAAAACGTTGTTAGTTCCTGATGATATTAATATGAATTAATGCATAATTCATTTATCCATGAATTCATGATAATTCATGACATGAACCCTTAAAATGTTACCGAATATTGTTATATTAAAGCAATGGATTTATAGTATGCACAAGAAATTCAATGTGTATAAAATTTTATTTTGATTAATTGCATTTAAAAAAAAAAAAATATTGGATTTATTGCATTTTGGGGGAAAAAACGATCTGTTTTTATTAGTGCACCCGTATTGTAAAGTGTTACCAAAATATAAATTGATAATGACATTACAGGACTGAGATTAAGGATTAAAAGGTACTTGGCAGATTTAAAGTATCCTTTTGGGTCTGAAATTTGAAAACACATGTGCAGTGAGCAGAAGTGTATTGATTTTTCATGTTACCTTCACTCTGCCTGTAGAGCGTGGAGTCACTGCCATCACAAACACTGCCATTCTCATTACTGCCTTCATGTGCGCTGACCTCTAACAAAACAACAGAGAAAGAGAGACATAAATCAAAGGAAAACAAAACATTACAAAGCATTACATTACTCAGACATCTAGACAATGTACACAGACATCTCTTTTCAGTAGAAGTTCCCTTATTTACTTGTGATTTCCAAATAGGTTTTTGAAGAATAATAGGCAACTATTTAAATGCACAGTACCTGGCTGAACAAGACTGTGTTGAAACACAAAACAGGAAAGTATATCACTTTTTGGCAAATTCATCCCTCAGAGTTTGAAATGGCCCTCCTTCCACCTCCTTTTTAAAATGTCATAAACTTCTTTTTGTCTGTGAAAAATCTGTGTTTGATGCTCTATTCTAGTTGGCAAAGCTGTCATTGAGATTTAGAGCAAAATATGGGATGTAATAACGATTTTTATATTTGCTAGCTTAAAGGACAACTCCGCCGCAAAATGAACCTTTGGTCTAATTGCACATTGCTACCTAGTCAACCGTTATCTGAGATTTGTTTTCATGATTGCCGAATGTAAATAGTTTTATCTCTAAAAACAGTTTAGCCTATAGTGCTAGTATAATGCTAGTATATAGGGCATAGAGTAATGACAAGTAAAAATCGCTTGTTATTACCACTAACAAGGCTGAAAATAGCCCCATACTAAAACGACAGCATAACAAAGGTCCCTACATTCAAACCGAAGCATTGAGAACTTTGTCAGTGTCCATACAGTTTAATAAGAAGATATTTTATACACACAGTCAACTTCGCGAATACAGGAAGAAGCCATCTTTGAAAATTAGTCTCTACCAGTCGATCTAAGAACGCCGATCCATGTCCACCGGTGAGATGTGAATAAGGTGATAATGTGAGCGCGAACAGTAGGCTACGTGTACATATTGAAGAGAAGAAAACGGTTCGTGTTTGTTCCGAAAACAACGGACCATATGAGATTCTGCACATTTCAGCGCACATGGATCGGCGTTCTTAGATCGACTGGTAGAGACTAATTTTCAAAGATGGCTTCTTCCTGTATTCGCGAAGTTGACTGTGTGTATAAAATATCTTCTTATTAAACTGTATGGACACTGACAAAGTTCTCAATGCTTCGGTTTGAATGTAGGGACCTTTGTTATGCTGTCGTTTTACTGTGGGGCTATTTTGAGCCTTGTTAGTGGTAATAATGAGCGATTTTTATTTGTCATTACTCTATGCCTTATATACTAGCACTATAGGCTAAACTGTTTTTAGAGATAAAACTATTTACATTCGGCAATCATGAAAACAAATCTCAGATAACGGTTGACTAGGTAGCAATGTGTAATTAGACCAAAGGTTCATTTTGCGCCGGAGTTGTCCTTTAAGATATGTTGACAAAACTGATGTTAAATTTACATTTACATTTATCTGACGCTTTTATCCAAAGCAACTTACAATTGCTATATATGTCAGAGTTGCACGCCTCTGGAGCAAGGAGTTACAGTAAGTGTCTTGCTCAGGGACACATTGGTGTCTCACAGTGGATTCGAACCCAGGTCTCTTTCACCAAAGCCATGTGTCTTATCCACTGCACCGTCACCACCCCCCGACCACTCACCGAATTTAGAGAGAAACTAGGAATGCTAATTTATATACAGTATGCATCCTCATTGCTTGTCACATTAAGATGACTTTTTAGAGCCAATTTTATCGCTAAGAAAAGAATCGTACTTGGTTACCTAACGTAACCTCGAGAGAGAACAAAGTATTGCACAAGTGTTGCGTAAGTTTAGCTTACGCTACGGGAAAGATTAATCTTTTCAAGATATGGAGTCAAAAAAATTATCCTTAATTTTGCATTCATTGTCAACGCAGTGCAGCAGCAGCTAGCAGACCTAGAGCAGGCTGTCTAGCATGCTCATAAGCTGCCCTGCAGGAACTGCAGCAACCTACCACTGAGCCCGACGTGACATCACATCAAATGAAGGGCGCTCGCGTCTTCACAGCGTCATAGACCGCCAATATGGGCGTGGCTTAGCATATATAAGCAGGGCTCGGAGGCTGTTTCTCTGGTTTTCATTGACTGAAGCAAAATCGCTCGTGGCGCGAGCACGGGTGGTTACGCAATACTCGTTCCCTCTTCTAGAGAGATCTGAGCCTACCACTTGCCAAAGACCGGTCTGCCCTCGAAGAGAGTGCCCCAACTGGATTTGGACGCATCTGTTGAGATGACCTTTCGATATGAGTTCCCATTATCACACCCCTGTAGCCCCTTTTCCACCAAAGCATTTTGAGAGCCGGTTCGGAGCCGGTGCCTGCGCGCGAACCAGTTCTTTGTGTTTTGACAGCCAAAGAACCGGTTTGCGGCCGGGAAAACTGGTTCCAAAGCGGCACCAACTCTTACCGTTCTTTTAGCACGTCATGTTTACGTCGGGGGCTGGGGCGGGTTTAGATGTATTCTAAACATATTTTCTGACCATCGCAAAGCCAGGAGAAACTGCAGAAACACGCAAGTGTTTTTATTTATTTATTTAGTATTTATTTGAAACGTAAGCAAAGAAGAAACATATATAGTCACGATATAGAACAAATAAATGGAAAGAAAAATGACACAAGACAGGGGTACATAACTTATCAGAAAAGATTACGTATCAAACGAAAAGATTAAAAGACTTACATATTTCAATTGTTTTTAAAGTTTTCTTGGTACACGAGCAAGCGACGCGTTTCTAGCGACGTGCACAGTGACGTAACGACGTCGTTCCCTGGGCGCTCTAGTCAGTGGAAAAACAAACAGGTTCTGAACGGGTTCGCAAGTTGAACCAACTCTGAACCAGCACCAGTTCCGAACCAGTTCTTTTTTCGGTGGAAAGGGGTATCTGAAACCAGTTGGCTGCTAACCAGGGCTGCAGAGCCGTAATGCAAGAGAGATAAACCAGTCCCTCGGGCGAGTGTGCGCAAGGATTTTCCTGGTCGTAAGCATTTTGAACAGTCTTTTCATAAGCACTTTGTTCAAATATCTCAGATCTAAGATGGCCTGAGGGCACTGTCCTTCTTGGGCACAAGAAAATAAAGGCTGTTAAAGCCTGACTCGCTCAGAGAAAGCGGTACCAGTTCTATAGCCCCGTTGCACAGCAGCTTCGCTATTTCTGCCCGGAGTAGATGTGCTACTTCCGCATTCCCTGCAGTCGCGGTCCATGCTCGAAAGCGCACTGTATGAAAGCGCACTGCACTGTGGGCTCGAATAGCCCTGCCTTATTGTGCTTAGCACTCATTCTGAAACCCCTGCCCTGTTTTATACATGTACAGAACAATTAAAGAACAATTACATCTCTTTAACCATCTAGAGCAAAGGATATATTCGGTATGGACGTGGTGATGCTTAAAGAGCTTAGTGAATCAATAGTTAATCCTATCACTAAAATTATCAATCTTTCAATTTCTCAGGGGATGTTCCCTTGTGCTTGGACAGCGCAGTCTCACCCCAAAAAGTCATATAACTGACGTTTTGGGACGTCTTTTGACCATACGTCAATATTCGCCTTTTTAGGGCCCCCTTAAACGTCGGTAGATGAGGTTATGGGATCCTAACTCTACCCCAGACCTAAACCTAACCCTAAACCTAACCCGTCACCTAACTGACGTTAAAGGTAAAGCATCAGTTGTACGGCCCGGGATCGCCATCTAGCGACGTTTAAGGGGGCCCTAAAAAGGCGAATATTGACGTATGGTCAAAAGACGCAAATCACTAATTATTTGAATAACAGTTCTTTTGTTTTACATCCAATGCAATTTGGCTTCAGAGCAAACTATTCAACTGAGATGGCAAATTGCTAGTTCACTGAGAAAGTTAAGTCTCTATTAGATAAAGGAGGGGTTGTCAGGGCTGTGTTTCTTGATTTCAAAAAGGCCTTTGACACCGTAAACCACAGAATTCTGTTGTCGAAATTATCAAGTTTTAATTTCTTTCCACATACGCTGAGATGGATCGAATCATACTTGTCAGGTCGCACACAGTTTGTTAGTATACGGAATTATAAGTCAGCTCCTCTAATATCCACTGGTGTTCCACAAGGATCTATTTTGGGTCCTTTACTTTTTCCGTTGTACATTAATGCTCTTCCATCTGTCTGACATTCAAATGTATGCAGATGACACTGTTATTTATATACACGGAAGTAGTGCGTCACAAGTTGCAAATGCACTTACAGAATCCCTGGTTCATTTTGCGGCGTGGCTAGAACAATGCTGCTTGTTCAACATCTCTCTAAAACAGTGTGTATGTTTTTCACCAAAACTAAGAATTTAAGTATACTGCCAGATGTATTTGTATCAGGGGAAAGATTACAAGTTGTATCTGAATTTAAGTACCTTAGTATTCTGATTGATTCCAAATTTTCATTAAAGGCACAGGTTAAAAAGGTCTGTAACCAGTTCAGATTTAGTTTATCAAATTTTAGATTTATTCGTTATTATATGTCATCTGAAGCCGCTTTGATGTATATGTATTCCATGATTATTTCTCATATTACCTACTGTTTAACTACTTGGTCCCAAGCTAGTATTACTACTCTGAAACTACTAGAGTCTTTGTATAAACAATCACTAAAAACTCTTGACAAGAAATCAGTTCGGTTTCATCACTGCTCAATATTAAAAAAATACAACTTGCTAAGCTGGGATAACTTAACCAAATATCTACATATCTGTTTGCTGTTTAAGAATATACATAGCCTGTCTTCACCATTAAAACAGTTTGTGAACATTAGAACAACTGCTCACCGATCTACAAGGGGGTGGGGAAAGAGGGGACTGTATTATCCCTCTCAAAAGAAGTACCTTTAGCTAGTCTGTGTTTTCGGTCAGAGCTGCAAGGGAATGGAACTCTGTCCCATCAACAATTAGAAGATTACATGCTTTTGGTTCTTTTCAGTCTCATCTTAAAAAATGGTTACTGACAATTCAGCACCGTCAACATTAGTATTGTATTCTTGACAATAGACTTATTTGTACCAATTGTTCTTGACTTTGTTCCTCTCCTGTGTAGCCATCTTTCTCGTTCTCTCTCTCTTTTCTTTCTCTCATGTTTACTTTGTTTTAGATAATATATGTTTATTTTTTTATGACATGTATATGTGTGATGCTGTGTCTCTGTTTTTAGGGTGACTGTGTAAGGGTCTACGGATGAAAAATAGCCTCTTGGGCTAATTCTGGCACGTTTACACTTGTTTATTAATGTGCATTGAATTTGACCCTGTAAATAAATAAATAAATAAAAATACAGCTTGGGGCCGAATGGCCTCCGGGTTCTAATCGCCACACTGTGTGGGCCCTAAAAGCTGAACTGGAGTTGTGGGCGCGACGCGCGTGCCCTCTGTGCTTGAATACGGCGGTTCTCTGACAGCGGTGGGCTGTTTCATATATGACGTCCTGATTGCATATGAATTGCCTGATTGTCTTGTGATCTCTTTGATGCGCGAGCAGGGCCTTGGGTGAAGCGTTTACTAGTAAGCGTTAGTGAGCGCTTGCGAGCAGGCATGAGACTTACATACATATTCAACGTCCCCATCACTTTGGATGGGTAGTGTTTTATGATAGCCCTGAGACACGCACAGAACTTGGGCGAAGTGTTTAAAAGTAAACGTAAACGCTTGTGAGTGGGACTTACATACATATTTTTGACATCCAGATCATTTTGGATGGGTAGAGTTTTTTGATACCCATAGCGCTTGGGCAAAGTGTTTAATAGTAAATGTGAACCCTTGTGAGCGGGCTTGAGACTTACATACATATTTTTAACGTCCCAATCGCTTTGGATGGGGAGCATTTTACAATAGCCCTGTGACGTGCGCACACTGCTTTGGGCAAAGTGTTACAGTAGTAAGCGTAAGTGCTTGTGAGCGGGCACGAGACTTACATGCATATTTGACATCCTGATCGCTTTGGATGGGGAGCGTTTTATGATAGCCCTGAGACGCGCACAACGCTTGGGCGAAGTGTTTAATAGTAAGCGTGAACGCTTGTGAAAGGATACGTCGCCGGATAGCGTAGCTCACACGGATGGCTGAAGGTGGCGAAGACGGCCGGCTTCTTCAGGTGCTGTCCTAAGCTGGCTTTGTCGCTTTCTCCACGGCGGCTTCCCTCTAGATCCAGCGATGCATAGAGCTTCGCTTTAGAGATGAAAATCAGAGAAACAGCCTCCGAGTCCTGCTTATATATGCTAAGCCATGCCCATATTGGTGGGCTATGAGGCTGTGAAGGCGCAGACGCCCTTGATTGGTCGTGATGTAAGCTAAACTTACGCAATACGAGAGAACCTCTTGTAAGAGAACCCACAGAATCATTTAACTGCATTCATATATTCCCAAAATAATTAAATAAATAAAATAAAATCAATTTTAAGAAAAAATAATAATAATTTAAAATGATAAAATAAATAAAGTTAAATTAAATATTTTTGTATTGTAATTGTATTTTTTTCTTATTTACATGCACACATTCGAAAACAGTCGGATACCAGGTTTGTAAATGCAAAAATATATACACACTTCCTATCCATGTTGTGCAGGAACTCTCAGGTGTGTTTTACTAAACACAATGTTACACAGACTAGTTCACAGACTGGTTACAGGTCAAAACTAAAAGGTTAGCTTGAGGAAAAAAGTGAGGGACGTTACTGTAAAAATGTATATACATGTCGTTATTGCGCCCACCTGGCCATTCGGTTACCTTTTCACTTTTTTTTCAGCTGACCCCGAGAGAGCCAGCTCAATATCACCATGACAACAGCACAGAGAAAAAGACCACCACACATCCTGCCTGGTCTGTAACCGCAACACGCACAGCCACGACTACAGGTAGAGATTATCATGTTTACTGCACGATTGGAGAGCCATTATCATTAGAAACATTGGGAATTTGAATTTTTGGGTTTGGGTTTGAGTTTTGAATAAATATTTTGTAAAATAAAATAACCCCAATAAAATAATATTGAGCTAATAATAAAACAAAGTAATAAAAAAACTCAACACCTGAAATAGCTGTTTTAAGTTACTGTTAAAGACTACTAAAATGATTTTTAGTTAGAACAACAAACAAACAAAAATAAACCTTCTAAACAGCCACTTCTGATTTTGATAATATTTTGAGTAAATATTTTGTAAAATTATTATAAAAAATAAAATACAACATATACTAAATCATATTATTATAATTTATAATAATGTGCATAATGCATAATAGAAATTATAATATAAATGTTTTGAGTTTAAACAAATACAAATATACTTATTATAATATGATATCATAGTTCACGACAAAGAATAACACAGAATCAACAGTCTTTAATAAATACACGTAGGGGAAACACAAGGAGAATGACTGTTTTTAAATTTTGAGTAAATGTTCATCCAAGCATCCAAAATCTTATACTGGTTCAAGAGCACTCTCACAAAAGATTCATAGAGCTGAAGGTCCTGGACAGAAAATCAGAAACAGGAAATGTGATCTGGACACTGGAAAAGTCTACATACACTGAAGGAAATCATATCACCCCTGAGTTCAGTACAGTCTCACCTTCACAGAGTCATTTAAACTGTGAGTGTGGCTCACTCAATTTAGAAACACTAAGCATTCAAATGAGTTCATTAAGGAAATGTCAGTTCATTGTGTACACGCAAACTGATATAGTCTAGCAGACTCACTCACTGACAGACTATAATTTCTAAGAATAGCCCTTCATTTGGCTGAAAACAAGCTGAAATTTAAAAACAGTATTTGTGCTTCTGACAAACTGATAATGGCACAGTTGTACACTATGACAACAGTATAATATGTGATCTTTGTCACACCCAAACACATAAACCATAAAAATTAAACATGTGGTAAATGCATTTTTCAGTATATAGAGCACACAAAATACATAACCGTATTACTCTCTCTTATTTATATGAACTCACACAGATTATTAGAGTATGGATGAGTCATATTCCCTACAGCTCAAAGACACATAAATCAAGGTCAGCTTAGACACACACAAATACACACACACAAATACACACACACACACCTACACACGCACACACACACACACACACACACATAACTACACACCGTAAAACAAATAATAGCCAAGTCCCAAATAGACACCTGTCTCTTTTACATGCCTGGTGTGTGGCTGCAGGTTTGGGTAAATAAAGGCCGGTCTCAAATGGAACGCTACGGGAAAGATTAATCTTTTCGAGATATTGAAGCCCAAAAATTATCGTTAATTTTTGTATTTGTTGTCAATGCAGTGCAGGAGCTAGCAGACCTAGAGCAGGCTGTCTAGCAACTGCAGCAGCCTACCACTGAGCCCGGCATGATGTCATGTGATCTGCGCTCTCTAATTGGGCCCAGACCACGCAGCCCTCGCTCTTCGTCAGGAGGCTGTGACCACTGCGAAGAACTCCCAGTGTCGACCCTGCGGGCTCGAAGGTGTTCAACGCCAAAGCTGCAAAAGCGATTTTCTAGGCTGATATGACTAGGAACTATACTCTCATTCCTGCGTAATAATCAGGAAACTTCACTGTCGTACCATGAGTGCAGCAGGCGTAATGTTATGACGCAGCGCCTGAAAATAGTGCCCTGGTTCCAACGTGACCGGGACTAAGTTTGTGTCATCGCGCCTTCTGCACTCATGGTACGGCAGTAAAGTTTCTTGATTATTACGCAGGAATGAGAGTATAGTCCCTAGTCATATCAGTCTAGAAAATCACAACTGTACATTTTCCGTCAGTCTTAGTGCAAGATGTAACTATAGAAGAGTCAAGTTTTAAATAGGAAAAATATCGAAACACTTTGGTAATTTTTTTGGGGAGAAATGCTAATGATCTTGTGCACTTCAATGATGTATGCTAAGCTATGCTAAAAGTGGTACCGCCAGAACCGGAGATCGGCTGAATGGATTCAAAAAAGGTAAAACTCAACAGTTTAACTCTGGGGGAGTTGTAAAATGAGCCTATTTCCAACAAAAGTGGAGTATCCCTTTAACAGAACGCCACTTCGTTTGGTCTCAGCACCATCTGCGCTCACTGACGGCCCAAAAAAGCTGTCCAGGGACAATATTCCCCCGTGGGAATGGCCCCTGCATCCGCAAACAGTCCAGTCGCTATGGCGCCTTTTCTACAAAGTGGAAGTCGACCTCTTTGTGTCAAAAGACAATGCTCACTGCCCAATGTTCTTTTCGAAGAGCGAGGATGTGCTGGCCCAAATCGGGCCCAGCCGCCCACTGTATGCTTTCCCTCCGGTCTAAGATACACGGAGTACTGCATATTTTTGCCGTGCCAGCAACACGCTATGGTTCGCTTCGGTGATGAAAAATCAGATTATATTAGCTTATCGAGTTGTATTTATAGGCCCAGGCCATGCCCGCCTCGGTGGGAGGTGACGTAGTGGGCGTGAAGCGCCCCATTGGATCTGAGGTCACCAAGGGCCTCTCTTGATAGGCTGCTGCAGTTGTTGCAGGACAGCCAATAGGCACGCGAGCTGTCTTGCCTATGTCTGCTGCCGCAATGCGTTTTACATTAATTTAAAATTAAGGATAATTTTTGGCTTCAATATCTTGTGGAAAAGAGGTTTTCCCCTAGTGTAAGTTATTATGCAGTACTCGTTCCCTCTTCTAGAGAGAACTGAGGGTACGTTAGTAACCGAGTACGTTTTGCAGACTTGGTCTGAAGATTAGGTGCATGAGTGAATGTTCCCTTTCGAGGGAACTCTACACTGTGTCGAGAATCGACACTTTGGGGACGCTCCCTAAGCGTGCACCTCTGAAGTATGAATGAAACTAATCCAATCCTGATTGGTGTTGCGTCGTGACGTAACATGTGACGGCATACCCGGAAGTATAAAAGTGACACTGTCACAACACACACTAGCTTTCGCTCTTCAGCAAGCGCTCTGTGTGAAAACTGTCTGTCTATTTGGTGTTGTTTGTCTCATGTATATTGAAAAATAGTGGCCAGCAAACAGTTCAAAAGATGTGTGCATCCCTGCCCTCGTTACATCACGGGTGGGGGGACACGCATTCTTTGTGTGTGAATTGTTTGGGAGTGCAGCATGCACAAGCAGCTCTCGAGTGGGCTGCTTGTGCAGACTGTGATGCAATGCCAATGAGAGTGCTGCGCTCCTATGCTTGCGTTCCTCAGGGTTCTGGTCCTGCATTCGTTGAGGCGATGCGGTGACTGAGATCATGGGGTTCGCAGCGGGATCTCGCAGATGAGAATGAGAATGCTGAGGAATTTTCTCGTTCTCTGTCTGCGGATCCTGTAGCCTCTGAGAGTGGTGCAGGAGCCCGCATCGCGGCTTCTCCTGCCCACGATCAGGTCCCAGTGCTTGAGCTCACTGCTTCCGAGGAAGTGGATGTGCTCAGCATTGGTGCTGACGACCGTGTGTTTAGCACGCCAGTTCGAGGCCAAAATTATGAGGAGCTGGTTGAGGTTGTGACTCGTGCTGTGGCCAGACTTTACATCAGCTGGCCACATAATGAGCAGGGAACGCAAGTTAAAAGTAAACTTGATGAGTGTTTCCTGCAGCACAGATCGCAACCTCAGCGCCGGGGTTTGTCGTTTTTCCCTGATCTCCACAGAGAGATCACAAGATCGTGGGATAAGCCGCACTCGACCCGTGTCTCCAGTCCCAGTTTGGTTGCTTACAGCAATGTTATGGGGACATGTGTTATGGGAAGATGCCGAAGGTGGAACAAGCTTTAGCGGGTTATCTTTCACCTGAGTCGGCATCTTCCCTAAAAATCCCGGCGTTGCCTAGTAAGCCCTGCAGAGACACATCTGCATTGATAGGCAGGGCTTACATGGTGGCAGGTCAGGCTGGTTCATGTCTGCACTCTATGGCGATCTTGCAGGCATACCAGGCCGATCTCCTGAAAGATTTAGACGAGGGGGAGGGGCTGACTCCTAAAGATGTTGCGGAGTTGAGGAAGGCCACAGATTTGTCTCTCCGGGCCACAAAAGAGACGGCCCGCGCCATTGGCCACTCTATGGCTGCCATGGTGGCCACAGAGAGGCATCTGTGGCAGAACTTATCCAGCATAAAGGATAAGGATAGGTCTTTTCTGCTTGATGCGGCACTTTCGCCTTCTGGTCTGTTCGGTGACGCCGTTACATCGGCCGTCGACAGGTTCCAGGAGGCGAAGAAACAATCTGACGCGTTCCAGCAGTATCTCCCCCGTAAGGCGAAGTCTAAATCAAGTAGGGTGGGGCAAAGCGATCAGCCCCAGACATCAGCCAGCTCCTCACACCGGGCAGAGCAGAAAGAGAGCATTTCTTCTAGAGCCCCTCCTCCTGGAGCAACAGAGGAAACGCTCTCAGAAATCGAAGTCCTTCAGCCAGAAAGGCAACCTGAGGGACGTCATTCAGGGTAGGAGGGCTTCGGGAAAGAGGTCCTAACCGAAGTGGTAGGACCTCGGTGGGCTGTCCCCTCCTCTGCGGGGCAACCGAGGTTGTTCTCGCAGCGGAGCCCTCTAGGAAACGATGTATGTTGCCCGCCATCAACGACGCTTTGGGCTGCATCTCTTTCCAGCAAAAATATTATAAAAAAGAAAAAGCATCGATTATGGTAACAAGGACCGTATCGACTACAGCCTGCCGGTATTCCGCTTCAGGGAGTTGAGAAAGATGCTTGAAAAACACCAGAGGCCAGTCTCGAGAGGCTGGTACCCCTAGTAAATTTTGTAGAGGCATGGTATCATCTTCCCAACACATCTGCATGGGTCCTGGTACGGCTTTCCACGCACCATTAAGTGATTGGCCTCTGGGGAGGCACCAGTTGGTCATT
Organism: Pimephales promelas; assembly: GCF_988280905.1. Lineage (NCBI taxonomy): Eukaryota > Metazoa > Chordata > Actinopteri > Cypriniformes > Leuciscidae > Pimephales > Pimephales promelas. The sequence continues at coordinate 7,311,116 of NC_142790.1, forward strand.
CGGTTTCTCCATGGTACTTGGAGGATGAGACTGGCAACCAGGTCCAGGGTTCCTGCCTGGGACCTGGCAATGGTTCTGGAAGGGTTATCCCTGGCCCCCTTTGAACCTTTAGAGTCGGCTTCACCTAAGGACTTAACGCTGAAAATGTTTTTTCTCTTAGCTATTACCTCACTTAATGGGCACATATCATGCAAAATCCACTTTTTTAGCCCTTAAATGCATTTTGTTGTATATTTGGAGTGTTTATAAGTATAGAAAAGATGAAATTATTCTCTTCAGGTGCTTCGTTTATATCTTTATATTCTATTTTGGTCATATTTTTCAACCTGTTTTCCTATTCTCTATTACATTTACTTATGAACAATTACGTCACAGTATTTGCAGCGGAACTGACAAATAAGGACATTGACTACCGGCCCAAAACTTCGAGCAATCTGCCATTATTATTTCTCGCTCCGATTTTGTAGTCCAAGCTCAATAATGCAGAAGTTATAAGAGGGCTAGTCAAAATGTTCAGTTGTTGGATGTAGTGACCTGAAGCACTTCAAGGATCCCCACTTCAACAACCTCCGCCAGTATACAGAAGGGTTTGCCGATCGACTTCGTCTGAATGAGGGCTAAATTCCTTCTATCATTTAGCTGTTGTGTTTTCTGACGCTTTCTAAACGTAAGTTATCATATTGTTATCAATACAGATTTTTAGTGGTAAGATCAGACTCACAGGTGACGGCATTTGTCATTTATCTTGTCAGTGTGCTTGTTTTAACAAGAGAAATAGTCGACTTTCACTAATAACACAACATAGTTAACTTACATACCACTGCATCCATATGAAGACGTTGCTCTACAGGTTTGTCGTCGTCTTTTTCAACTCGCTCGCTCTGGCTCGAATATGTAAGGCTTGATGGACAAGTCTTCCGTTGTTGACATTTTGTTAACGTGTGAATAAAAATGTTCTTTGAAGCTATAGTAATCGTATATCTCTTATCAAACTACAATAATGGCCGAACGCGGGGAGTTGAACCGACCGTGAACTCAGCGACCTGGAAAGCGGGCAGGGAAAGACGAAACTCCTTTTTATTTAAAAGGGGCCACTTCGAAACGACTTGCTCACAGAAGCACATCAGAAAAGGGGTAGAAAAGGGGCCTGTGGAGCTATAATAATGAGGAATTCAGACCCAAGCATTACAGTTATGCTTTATAGAGACCACAAATGTATGATTTATAAGTAAAAATGAATGATTTAAAAGCATGATATGTACCCTTTAAGAGGGTGGGAGATCTCCAAGCCCTGGCAGTGACGCCAGCTTGCTTGGAGTTTGCCCCTGGCAGAGTAAAGGCCTTTTTGCACCCGAGTCCGGGCAACGTGCCTAAAGTTCCATGGAATACGGCTCGTTCTATAGTCCTTCAGGCATTCCATCCTCCACCTCATGTGTCAGCGGAAGAAGAGAGTCTTCATTTGCTCTGTCCTGTCAGAGCTTTGAGCTTGTACCTTGAGAGGTCCTCTTCTTGGAGAAGGTCAGACCAATTATTAGTATGTTTTGGGTCACCTAAGAAGGGGCTCCCGGCATCCAAGCAGACTATTAGTAACTGGATAGTCCAGGCTATTACGGAGGCTTACAAGGTGCGTGGCTTGCCTTCACCTTTAGCCATAAAGGCTCATTCAACTAGAGGCATGGCTTCCTCTAGGGCCCTTCTTTCGGGAGTACCTCTGCAGGAGATCTGTGAGGCAGCTACTCCACATACTTTTATTAGTTTTTACAGTCTCCACCTTCCTAGTACGCCCGGTGCACACGTGCTCAGTCCTTGCTGAGTGCTTAAACAGTTTAACTCCGGGACAGGCCTATTCGGTGCGTGGCCTAGTGGGCACTCGTTCCCCAAAGTGTCGATTCTCGACGCAGTGTAGAGTTCCCTCGAAAGGGAACGTATCGGGTTATGACTATAACCCTTGTTCCCTGAGAAGGGAATGAGACACTGTGTCGTTCTGCCATGCCCCTTGAGGCCTTAGAGCGTCTTGCTTCATCGCGAGGCTAGTGTGTGTTGTGACAGCGTCACTTTTATACTTCCGGGTATGCCGTCACATGTTACGTCACGACAAAACACCAATCAGGATTGGATTAGTTTCATTCATACTTCAGAGGCGCACGCTTAGGGAGCGTGCCCAAAGTGTCGATTCTCGACGCAGTGTCTCGTTCCCTTCTCAGGGAACAAGGGTTATAGTCATAACCCGAGACGGTTTCGATAAGTGGGCCTAAAGTTCCGCTTTTAATGCTTAAGCAATTTGAAAAAACTACAAAAAAAGTTAACTTTAAAATGTTTATTACATCACAAAGCACCATATGCATGCTCTAACAAATGTGTTAAAAATGAATTGTTAGAGTGATATATCATTTAATCAAACCTATGAAATAAATATTGCTTCTCTATCTGCTCTGTTCTGTCTCTCTGGGTGCAGTTAAAGTGTGGTGTCATAGAGGCAGACCATTTAACAACTGCAGCCATGACCCACTGTGAGATCACTTCAATGTTTCACGTCAATGTTTCTTGTTTAGTTTGATCTGTGTGTTTTTCAAGGACAGAGAGAAACAGTCAAGCAAGCTGAAACAGACACAAACATGGATTCATTCAACTATAGCTGAACTACACAAGCTGCGACTACACATAAATACTCGCTCTCTTGCACAGATTAAACTGTATAAGGACGTGAACCCTCATGACAAACAAGCTCAGTGACAGATAATTTATGAGGAGGAAGAAGTTACTCAATCATTACGTCACTGTCCACACACACATTCAATGTGCTCACTGACTCATGTTGGATAATCCGCATTTCTCATTTCAAATGAAGGCCTAGCAGCAGTAATCCTATTTCTTCTGATAGAGATAGGAGAGATGAAAGGTATATGTGGGTGTTAGTCTGATGGCAAGGGGATTATTTCATTTTACACTATACTACACATAAAATAGTTTTAGTAGTGACTAGTGAGCTATCACCATTGCACTGTTACCCTTTTTATCACATGGACTGATAGCAAAATTATAGTTTAGGTCAGTTATTCTAGTATAACACTGCTAGCATAGTGATACTAACATGATGCTGAGATGCTAAAGCATTAGCATTGGCATATATCACTTGCTAATATGTAGCCTAATGTGGTATAATTCATTTTGGATCTAAACCCGGAATGTGTTGTTGAAAAAATATGCCTCTACCTACCTTTTTGCAAAACTCACTCAAACAATTCACTGCAGTTTCCAGCTGAAATGAACTCTAGATTCAGTAAAACACCAACAAGTTTTTGTTCACAAAAATAATAATCAGAAAGGGCAGATTATCAATTAATAAAGACTTTTCCATGAGCAACTCCTTGTACAATTCTATGCTATGACCTAAACACACTTTTATCAATATTATACACACACTAAATTCTTGATGTATGCATGTATTTGGTACCTGGTAATTCAGATAATGCTCCTCTTTCGATGATGTGTTTCCTGTAGAGGGTCTTCAGCACTTTGGCACTGCCAAATCTCTTAAACCGACTCTTCACATTATTGTAGTACCATTCTAGAGACTGTGTCCTCAAGAGCCTACACACAAAAGACAGTGGTTGGATGATACATTTAACCTAATAAACAAATTAATTAAAAGCAACACAAAGCAATATTAGATGAAATGCTATTCTTATTTTGGCTGTGGGATTATTCTAGTTATAATGCTGAGAGTGTGTAACCAGTGTCACTGTTTTATTTCAAATACTAGTAAGCAAATGCTGTATTTCATTTATAATAGAACATTACTTTAAAAATCAATTGTGTATGCATTGCCAAAGTATGACTAATGTCTTTTCTCTGCACTATTTCATCAAGTAAAAAGACTTTTAATTAGTATGTAGTCATTGCTCAGTGACAACTACTATATTAGGCTGACATTGCTTTATTATAGAGATTGTGCAGCCATTACTCTATTCTAATGATTGTGCTGTCTCTGCTCTATTATAACTATTTAAGATCAATGACCTATTGCAATTAAATTTAAACATGTCTTCATTGTCATATATCTATCATTGCCCTTTGACTTGCTTTATTTCATTAATTTCGAAGTCATTGTTCGAGATTCAACTATTTGGAGTCAACATTGTGCTATCACTTCTCCGGTTAGGTTATAACACTGCTTTAATAGAACTGTCAAGTAATCTCTATGGCAACTAAGTGCTTTATGGTAATATCAGAAAATTAGTTCTTTACTGTGCTGTACAGTTTATTATGACAAAAATAAAACACAGTGACTGCTCACTTTTATTTTCTCCATAGGAATTCCCCAAAAAAATCTTCAGAGTTCGCCCAAAACTCATAGTTATTCAAGAGGAAATTTTCATCTAAATGAGATATGAATTAAATCTGAGAAGGGAATTAAAATACTCATATGTGAGTCTGCCAAGCTCCCTGACACTTCCCATGGCAAACGGGATCATTACCATAATTGGCTTTCTGAAGCTTTAATGAATATAACTTGTGTCCATTGGGTAACATGAGCAGAGGAGGACAGAGATGGATGACAAGAGAGAATCACGCACAGGGTTTGGAGTAGGCCTAAACGAAATCCCAAATTAATCATTTTCTCTTTCTGTGAATACTGATAAATTATACATATTTGTTTAATAGTATTATTGAGTCAACATTTTCTCTATTAAAAGACAAAAGCATACTTCAGTGAAAAACAAACAAATGTAATTGTTTAGACAAACCAAATTAGTTCAACAGAAAATCTGAGGCGTTGCAGCTGTGGGGGATGGGGGAACACGTCCCCTCTACTTCTATTTAAAGGTGATTCTGTTTTCTGTACTTTTCCAACACACCACCACTATTCCCCTCCATGTTCTTTGGTGTTGGTTAAATGGGTTAGTGTGAACTAAAATTCAGTCAGTGAGTTTCAGTGTAGCTCTGTTCTATCTCTTATTCATTGTTCTTTTTATTTGGCAGGCTGAGAACCTGATGTTAAATTCATTGCACTGCACTGTATTAAAAACAGAGGACATTCTCATAATTCTTTCAAACACAGTGTATTTTAATTTCTATCATGACCACACTCGGAAATGAGGTAATGATAATGGTAATGGGTATGACAAGGTTAATGTGTTTTGGTGGAATAGATCAAATGCTTCTGCAGAGCAAGCTACAGAGACTTGCTACTGCCAAGACACACACATACACACTATGTAAGACACATATAGATACACATATACATATAAGCATATATGAAATCACCCATTGCAGATCTACAGTATACAGGTGGGGCTTGGAAAGATGGAGGGTTTCAGAGGAACTTTGAAAGTAGAAAAAATACAACATTTTTTTGCACTGATTATGCAATTTCTATATTAGCTTTTGTTCATGTTCTTAAATTTAATTGGTGTGTAGGGAAGACAAAATGCCTTGTCTCAGAGCAGCAATTAAATTTATTGACACGTTAGATTGATAGAAAAATGCATGAATGAGAAAATACAGCACAGGATGTTAAATGAAAATAGATATAAAGCATGATAAGTCACAAAAAACACGATACTTGCCCTATCTGACACGGGTTTTCAAACCTGTCACTGCACATTTTGTATGGGTGCGTCAGGGCACAGGGAGTCAGGCTCACTACATATTGGGAACTGATGACCCTATTTCCGCACAGATGACAATGCCTTCATTGTACGACATTACTACTGGTATTTATGAACCACAGCAGAACCAAAATCTTTCTGCAGTTATTTTTTAATGCTATTTGTGTATTTTGAAAAATACTTTGCTTGTTTATAAATTATAAATGTAATAGATCATGTCCATTACCTGTCTAAAAATTAGTTTATACTTAATATAATTATATAATTAAACATCTATCGCGTGTCATTTTGTGTTGTGAGTTGGCCCACGTGATTTAAGTTTTTTATGCTACAGAACTTTAGGGAACATAGTGACCATTGATTTACCCTGGTTTTCACAGTGCATGGGACTTTTTAAGGAGCAAACTTTCAGTGCTCTCTTGTGATTTTGTTCTTAAAATATCCGACTCCTTGACTAATGAAGGAGTCAGCCATTTGTTTTTTTAAAATGTCACAGTGCCTTGACTAGGGAGGTGATTGAGACACACCCTTTTTCTCCCCTATCTGACACACCCACTCCAGGTCTTGCAGTCTCTACTAATAAGCTGATGAGTTGAATCAGGTGTCTTAGAAGAGGGAGACATACAGAATGTGCAGTGCAGGGGGTCCTCTAGGTTTGAAAACCCCTGGTCTGACACACACACACATTATGCGTGGCATACAAATGTGGCCATTAAGAATGCATCCCAAAGTGAAAGGGATCCTGCCAAAACATGCGGTAGCACGCAGGAACACAGGGGATGCTTTAGCACAGCAAAGACAGGATCATTAGGGGGCAGTCATGTTTCATTCTGAGTCATGTCACATACTGAAGTATATGAAGAGTTCAGATGCAAAAGCCTCTAAGTGCCATTTAAAAATTTTCTTCTAGAATGGTCATTTTTATCAAGCTTGTATATTTAAGTTCAGTAATTTCACTTAAATGGCAATGAAATACCTATTAATTGTCATTTAAGTGAAATGATTGAATCATTCTAGAAGAAAATTTCAAATGGCACTTAGAGGCTTTTGCATCTGAACTCTTCACATATATATATATATATATATATATATATATATATATATATATATATATTCAACATTACAGATAAAAAGTGTTGAGTGTTACCACTGATCTAACCTATATAAATGATTGGATTGCTCCTGATGTCATAAAACGTGAAGCCACCATGCCGCCATATTTGTATTCCCTAGTATTGCCTCACATTCTATTGAATTAATAGCGAATCATCAGACTTTAATGAAAAAAAAAAACATTTCCTTTTGAGCCATCATTTTTATATACAACGTGTCCCTGCACTCTAAAAAAATGCTGGGTTATTTTTACCCAATTTTGGGTAAAATATTGACAAACCCAGCCATTGGGTTAAAAATGTAAATTAAAAATTATACCCAATGGCTGGGTTTGTCCATATTTTACCCAAAATTGGGTTAAAACAACCCAGCATTTTTTAGAGTGTGTACATTCTTACAATGCAAACATCCAAAACATTTAAATGGTTATTTGTTTAAAGCTGGGATTTTCTCCTCATTAAAAGTTACGTTCATCTCCACTAAGCGAATATCAGATCAGCTGACGAACGAGACACCATTCCAAATGTGAATACAGATTTATAATTTGTATGGCATTTCCATACAACTTAACTCGTCATGTACAGTTAGTCATATGTATTCATATTATGTTCTATAACAATACTTTTTTATTTGTACAGTAACTGTAAATGATTCAACAGTGTTTTCATTAACAACATGCCTTATTACGAGAAATAATGCTGACTCCGTATGGATTTAAAGAGATGAAGCTTTATTTCCAAGCATTAATACTGTCGCTCAGAGCAAGATGATGAATGACAATTTAATATAATATAGTGCAATTTTCAAATAGGAAATTGTACGTATTGTAATATTTAATGTACATATGAATCAATTTCTGCTAATAATCCCAGATATCTGTTCATGCTTAATATTTCCATTAAAATTCAATACATAAAGAAATCTATTTTGTGTTAGTTCAGTTACCCGTGTCGGCAGTGTGCAGTAGACACACCCATCTTACTTATTTCTAAACCATTTCTATCACTTATCCTGCCCCAAAGTACCATAAACATTACAGATAACATTCAAAGTATCAATTAATGTTCATATATATTTCTTAAAATGTTTAAATTCATGTGTGGCTGATACGCTGCAAATAATCGGGTGATTTTAGGTCATTGTTTTGCCTGCAATTCAATGATGCCCTTTGTTGGTATCGGTGGCTGTCTGCTGGCAGTTCACAATCAATTGAACAATCTACTAATTTATATAGATCAGTGAATGTTATGCATCTTCATGACCCACTTTTAGAGAGAGTATGCAGACTTGAGATTCAATAACCACAATGGCAATGATTTTTGCAGTAATTTACATTATAATATCTGACGTAATGTAATGAAGCCGTGGCCTAAAGCAGAGAGCATTTCCACAATCTTTTTTCTGTTCAGATGTTCATTTATGTTATAAAGGAGCTGTCTTACACTGAAAAACTCTATGTGCTTCCCTCTGAAGTCGATGGAAATTAAGCATGAAAATGAAGTTTACAAATAGTGCGGGTGAAACAGACCGTGTTATTATTTAAATTACAGTTACGATGGCACACATTTTGCACATACTGATCTGTCAACACAGAATATGGTGAGGTGAGAAATGAAAAAATCACAAAGTTAAATGGACATCATCTTTTGCAGCTCTTGAGATGTGATCAGCATCTCAATAACATCAGGCTTGTCCTTACATTCAACATCATAATAGGAATGTTGGGGTTTCTCGTGTTTTTTTAAAGACGGCAAGCTATTTTAAGAGAATATTATTATTAAGGTAAAAAATAGCAAACACTTCCCATGTACTTTCGGTAGTACTGTATGTATGGCATATGGCATCATAAGAACCAAGGCAGTAGTTTGCACATATGCAGAATGCACAATAATGAGACACAGAGCGGTTCAACTGGCCAAATAGAGAGTCAATGACATAATGTTCACATGCACACTCAAAACAGCATTAAAGATAAACACAGCCATACACTGTAGTACAAATGAGGTATTTACATATGAATGAATATAAAATATTTTATAAAGTGATGAGATAGCTTGTCCAAAACCACTGGAACATGCACATGGTTCTGTGTGTGTGAACTTGAGTAAGTATACACATGATCAATAACTTATTTATCATGTTCCATACAGAAGTGAAAATGCTAAGTGTGGATAATAAGGCTGCTGTGCAGTGATACACAGATCTGTAATATGAAATGGTCATAGTTGGTGTTCAAGAAACATTTCTCATTATCAATATAGAAAAAGGAAGCTTAAGCTGTTAAACAGCAAAGTTACCACTTTCAGCTGAGTAATATGTGGAGATTCAGTAGTGAAGTTGTATATATATTTTTAATAATTATATAAATATAATAAAATAATGATATTAACTAGACAATAGATATAGAAATTATTAGTATAATTGTTTTTAATATATGAATATAATTGTTTTTATAACAGATAAATACAAAATATTAAAAGTTATAAAGTATTAAAAGTAATAAATAAATAATTGTCTATTTTACTGTGTTATTAGGTGTTCATCTTTGCACTATACAGGAATTACATACAGCTCTCCCCAGACACTCAAATGCGTATTCACACACCACAAGCCTCACTTCACAACTGAAAGAACAGCACTCTTCAATTTACCCTTCGGGCCCTGAGATTGATGAGAAACCTATATACATGCTGACAACACACACACACGCAGGAAAAAAATGTAAACAGCTCTCTCTCTCTTTCTATTTTCAAAGAATGAAAGCGTCACCCAGTCATCTCTCTTGACAGATGTGTGTCCAGCCATCTTTAAACATGACCAAATGAAACATCTGCCAAATGAAAAAAATGCAGCACCTGTGCAATGAAGCTCTGACATTATTGCCATAAGAGACTGAAATATACATAACATATACAATACATACTTTTCCCTAGGAACTTTTGCAGCAAATGTCATAGGATGCCAAAAATGGAATAGGATGTCTAAAAACTCCAATTTAGATAAAAAGATAAAAAGATCAAAATGAGTGCATGGTACAAACATGTTGTGGCCAACTGAAAATGCCCAATTGACTGACTAGTAAGTAAATGGTTCATGGTTGTGATAATCAATTAATTCATTACAATTATCTGGTCCGAGCCTGAATGTGTTTGTTCCCGGTGCCACACTTAACTTGATTCTATCGAACCCTAGTGCATTTGGCACACATCGCAAACAGGCACGGCGCATGATAGAAAATGTGGGTCATTGTTGTGTTTTTGATGGCCTTATGCTGCTGTTTGCAAACAGACTCTTTTTGAGGAGACTTCCAAATTTGTAGCCCTGATTCCACGTGAAATGCATGAATACACTGCAGGCTCCCACTCGCTCATATCATCAAGGTAAATCATCAACACTATCATCCCTTACAAGTGTTTTAAAAGGAGTGGTTGATTGCGATTTCACTTTTTTCATTTTAAATAGTGTGTAATGTTGCTGTTGGTGCATGAACAGTATCTGCAAAGTTGCTGCACTGAAAGTTAAACGTAAGCAGAGATATCGTCTTAAAAATCAGTTTAATGCCTACAAAAACAACTTGAATGGGACTACAACAAAATACTTCCCGGGTTTTATACATAACTAACCCATACATTTGCATCAACCCTCTCTCCGGAATATGCAAAAAAGCAGGCATAGCCATATTCCTGCGACTTTGATGAGGAGGAAGAGTTATAGTGGAGAGCTGTAGCCACGCCGTCGAAAGTCTGTTATTTTCACCCAGCTGTGCCGGATACCACAACCTATAAGCAAGACTTTATTAATTTTCTTATTGGCATGTATAATTTCAGAGGGAATATTTTAGTTTTATCAAGAACGTAAACAAATGCCAGCGCTGGCTTTAGTAGCCACTACGTTATACTATTTCTTGTGTCAAATGCGTACAAACATTTTGGACCTGAATTTGTAACTATGTACTAATTTTGTAAATATATTTTCCATGGAAACTTTGATGTAATTTTTCGACACAGTACAGTATGGTTTTAACCAGTGTTGGGTGTAACTAATTAGTAATTAGTTACTGTAATTTCATTACTTTTCCTTGAAAATGTAAAGTAAGGGATTACTCTTCATTTATCTGTAATTTAATTACAGTTACTTCTGATGTAATTGAGGTAAAAACTGTGTATAGATCAATCCGATCTCACAGCGATCCATATGCATTTTATGAGGAATCTAAATATTACGACCGCACTCGTACAAATTCGTATGAATTATTGTAAAATATGTATGAAAAAAGTGTGAAATGTCATGAGATCAGACATAAAACAATAGTGGGTTTAACATCAAAATGTAGCCTATTGTCTGATGCTAAAAAGTATGTTTTTATAATGTAACCTTCTCCACCTTGGTCAGTTTAAGGATAATTCATGCAATTTTATAGTATTTATTTGAAAGAATTAAAACAGATTCATGCCTATCCTTGTATTATTCAGCTGGTTGAGATTGATATGGGATTTTGAAAACAATTAGTAATTAAAAGTAATTAAATACTTTTTAGAGAGGGTAATTGGTACTGTAATCTAATTACACTGTTGAAGAGGTAATTAGTAACTACTGTAGTAATTAATTACTTTTAATTTAGTAATTTAGTAACTTACCCAACACTGGTTTTAACACAGTTGCCACATGTACACCTAAAGAAAACGATACACTGAGTAAACTAAATTTTGTGAATAGAAACCCATAGGTAATGGGCGTGAAATTCCCGCACAACGTACGCAGTTTAGCCAATTACAACACACCGGCCCAACTAATAAATCTGAGCCCATTGCCTGTTTCTGAGGGAGTGATTTCATAGAATCAGGAAGTCAACCGGTCGTTCAAATGAAAATGATGAGAGTGGGTTACAATAAAAGTGAAATTTATGAAAAATGAGGCTAAAAAACAACAACAAAAAACAAAGACATGTTATATTGCACCCCATAAACACATCCATGCAAAGAAAAGAAAAAACAGTAAACCACCGCTTTAACGGAATACATTACAATAAGCTAAAACACATGCGCAGAATATGTGCGCACAAACTGCGGCACGGTTCGGGAGAAACCAAACTCAAACCACCTCCTCGAGGTAGTCTCGGTACCCAGGTGTGCAGCCGGTTCCGCATGACAATGCTCACATTTGCGATTTTTCATGCGAACCATGCCCTGTTCCGAACTAAACTCCCAGGAGGCCATGATGGACAGATGGGCAAATTTGTCCAGAGAAAACTAAAACTATAAAATGCCACTGTCAATATACACTGTGGTAATACAATATATGTGTTGTGGGCAGTTTTCGCCTAATGGTTACAGAGTCTGAAAATTGCAAGTTTGAGTCTCAGTACTGGCAGGAAAGGTGAGGGGAGAGAATGAACAGTGCTCTTTCCCACGTTCATTACCCACAACTCAACTGAGGTGCCCTTGAGCATGCACCTAACCCCCAATTATTATTATTCTTAAATAATAACAATAAAATACAACCAAAGAAATGCCAGAACTATTCAGATTAAACAAATCTCACAAATCAGAGTTAGACTACACAGTATTTTTCCGGCTGACTTCTGGAAACAGGAGGTTACTGAAGCAGCTCTGCTATTGCTCGCCAGCATTTATCTTTTTTTCACTGTTAGTCCCTTGAGGAAGATCATAAAGGCAAGAGTATTGTTGCATAGCTCCACAAACCTTTACTCCATTACATAATTCCGCCTAACAGCACTGTTACGTCCTTAGGGACGGTTAGATTGTTTTCCTTCGAGGTTTGTGTTTTTCTTTTGTCTCTCTTCCTTACTTTCACTTTCACAGGTCGTCGCTGATTGGCTATAACACCTGTCAATCAGCGTAATGAGCGGGTTTTGCCTGGGAGACGGGATCTTCATCAGCCCGATGCGCGACACCTGGAGAAGCCCTACTTAAGACGCGTGCTAACTGCGGGAAGAGAGAGAGATTTTTGTGTTTGCTTTGAGAGACTTTGGTTTTGTTTTGAGATGTTTGTTTTTTTTGTTTTCTCTCCAGTTGATTTAGTTCTGTTAGTAAGTGTTGCTTTATTTTGTCATGTTATGCTTACCTTTCGAGTTTTCCCTGAAACTTCACATTTGTGAGATTATGAGTCTGTTAAGCAGCTTTGCAAGGCTGGATTAGTTGGGAAGGAGAAAAGGGAATAGGTAAGAATGTCACGTGACATACATTTTGCACACTTAGGTTTTCTGTGTGTCTATATTCACTAGGTTAGAGATTTGTGCCACCCCCTGTATTTTTGTTATTAGTTAGTGTAGTTTAGACACGGCGTCTAGGACGTTGAAGACTTTTTCTTTGTTCTTTTGTTTTAGTCTAGGTTTAGATTGGAGATGGTCTAGTTAGTATTGTTTATGTTACTTTCGTTTATTTGGCACAAATCCTGTTTTCCCTTTTTCCTTTTGCCCTTTTTCACATATTATGTTAACCAACTTATTTACTATTAAATTATTTTTCTTTATATCTCTGAGTGTCTCTCGTGTTTTCTCAACACATTAAGTGGTCTAAAGAGAGGTTTCATTGAACCGGTTCTGTGTTCCCCTTCTAAAATTCCCTAGATGGGAACGAGCCAAAGAAGGGTCGTAACATAATGGGGGCTCGTCCGGGATTATAATCCAATTAAATCTAACCGGTTCATGATACCGTCTTTTTTGTATCACTGCGTGTGGTGAGAACTCGTAAGTGCGGCTGTTTAGCGTCATAACGATATGTTTAGTGTGGAAAAGTTTCTTGAGAATCCCTCGCTAGAAGAATTAGATGGCTGTAGGAAGGATGATTTGTTAATGATAGCAAGTCATTTTCAGATTTCCGTCAAAAAGCAGTCTCTTAAGAACGAAATTAAGTCTGTGGTATATAGTCGTTTAGTAGAGATGAATGTGCTTAAGTTGCCGGAGGAGGTAGTTACAGTTGCAGACAGTGTGGAGGTGGGTACGTTTGGTGGAAGAGGGAATATGAGTGAAGGGGGACTAACGCCTACGGCGGAGGTGGAGGCTGAGGCTAGGGCGGGGTTACCTCCCTTTGATCCATTTTCACCTGCGTCGGTCTGCTCAAAAGGGGAAGTGAAACTGAAAGTTCGTTTGGCCCGTTTGCAGCTTGAGTCGCAGGAGAAGTTGCAGGCTCGGCAGGCGGAGATGGATTTGAAACTACAAGTTCGTAAACTTGAAATCGAGGCGGATACGCAGGTCAGAATGCGACAGCTGGAGCTTGACGCAATGCGAATTGTGGGGGGCTCCGCTGCGCGACCAGACTCCCCTCGGGTTAGTTCCGCTGGTGCTGCCACTGCTGCCCGTGCTCCTGTTGTGGTGCCTACTCCCGCTGTTGCTCCAGTGACTGTTCCCTCCGCAGCAACTGAGTCGTTCGATGTTGGTAAAAATGTTACACTACTGCCACATTTTCGTGAGACCGAAGTAGATTCTTACTTTAGTGCCTTTGAGCGCATTGCTGTGTCTTTTCATTGGCCAAAAGACTGTTGGACTTTGTTACTGCAATGCCGGTTAGTTGGTAAAGCGATGGAGGTTTTCTCGACTCTGTCCTTAGAGGATAGTTTGAATTATGACGCTGTGAAATTGGCAATTTTACGTGCTTACGAGTTAGTTCCAGAAGCATACCGACAGAAATTTAGAGGTCATAAGAAAAGCCTGACTCAGACATTTGTTGAATTTTCAAGAGAGAAGGCTCTCCTTTTTGATAAATGGTGTAGTGCAACTAAAGTTGATGATTTCAACTCCTTAAGGGAATTAGTTCTTCTTGAGGAGGTTAAGAGTTGTTTACCTGAGCGTGTGGTCGTCTATTTGAACGAACAGAAGGTTAATGCGTTGGCACCCGCTGCTGTTCTAGCAGATGAGTTTATGCTTACTCATAAGAGTGTATTTTCCGTGTCACGTACTGAAAAGAGCGTGACTGGTTCTTCATCTCGAGCTCAGGGTTCTATTCGGGAAAAATCTGGTGTGCCGAATTCAAAAGAGAAAAAGGATTGCTTTTACTGTCATAAATTTGGACATTTGATTGCTGATTGCCCGGTGTTGCTGCGTAAACAGCAATTTAGAGACCCGAAAAGTGTTGCGTTTGTGAAGACTGTGTCGTCCGAACCATCATGTTGTACTGAGAGTTTTGATGCAAATTATGAACCTTTCGTTATGCCAGGATTTGTTTCGTTGTCTGGAAAGGAAGAGGATCGGAGAAAAATCTCTATTCTTCGAGATACAGGCGCCATGCAGTCTATTATGCTATCTGACGCGTTACCGTTCTCTGATGCATCATACTGTGGCTCAAATATTTTGATTCGTGGGATCGAAATGCAGGTTGTGTCTGTTCCTTTGCATCAGGTGCATTTACAATGTACACTGGTTTCAGGGCTTGTGCGAGTTGGAATTCGTAGTTCACTCCCTGTAAAAGGAATTACATTCATTTTAGGAAACGATTTGGCTGGAGGCAAAGTTTTGCCAGCTCCAGAGGTGACCGATGCTCCGTGTGTTTGCTCAGTTAGTGATGATGTAATTAGTTTGCATCCTGAAGTGTTTTCTGCTTGTGCAGTTACGCGTGCTCAGTCAGCTAAGACAGTTCGCGAAGTGGATTTGGCTGACTCGCTGTTGGGACCCTTATTGGCGGATGATGTAAAGACCTCTGAAACGGAGAGGGGTTCTGTAAACGCTCCTAAGGTGAAAAAGTCAGAAAATTGGTTAGAGGGTTTGACGTCGTTAGATTTACCCATAACTCGTTCGCAGATCGTTAAAGCACAAAACGATGATCTCTCTTTAAGGAAGTGTTTGTCAGCTGTAGTAAGCGCAGAAGCTGCCAAGAAAAGAAATACTGCATACTTCGTAGACAAGGGTTTACTAATGCGTAAGTGGTGTTCTAAGGTTGAGGAGGATTTGGATTGGAACGTGATCTATCAAGTAGTAGTTCCAACCCAATATCGTTCTCAGGTGTTGTGTTTGGCACACGAACATTTACTGTCTGGACATTTGGGGATAACAAAAACTTACCAACGTGTTCTTCAGTATTTTTTTTGGCCTGGGATGAAACGAGACGTTGCAAAATTTTGTCGTACGTGTCACACTTGCCAGATTGCAGGAAAACCGAACCAGGTCATCTCACCCGCTCCACTGTCTCCGATTCCGGTTATAGGAGAAGCGTTTGAAGAGGTATTGGTTGACTGTGTCGGACCATTACCGAAAACGAAAGCAGGTAATCAATATCTATGTACAATAATGTGTAGAGCGACTAGATTTCCTGAGGCTGTTCCATTGCGAAAAATTACGGCTCCTGTTATTCTGAAAACTTTGACTAAATTCTTTTCTACGTTTGGACTCCCGAAGGTAGTTCAAACCGACCAAGGTACAAACTTCTTGTCGCGAGTGTTTACCCAAACATTAAGATCTTTGTCTATTGAGCATCGAGTTTCTAGTGCCTATCATCCAGAAAGCCAGGGTGTGATCGAAAGGTTTCATCAGACTTTAAAATCCATGCTGCGAAAGTTCTGTATGGATACGACTAAAGACTGGGATGAAGGAATTCCTTTAGTATTGTTTGCAGTACGCGAGAGTGTGCAAGAATCACTCGGGTTTAGTCCCGCCGAGTTGGTTTTCGGACATACTCTTCGAGGACCACTTAAGGTTTTGCAAGATAAAATGACTGAGAATAACAGCGAGAAGAAAGAGAATGTCCTTGACTATGTTAGTCGTTTTCGAGAGAAGCTGCACAGTGCGTGTGATCTTGCGCGTACCTTCCTAAAAAGCACGCAGTCAGAGATGAAAGATCGTTTCGACAAAAATACTGTGGCACGGTCTTTTCAGCCTGATGATAAGGTCGTGGTATTATTGCCAATACTAGGGTCTGCATTATCTGCTAGGTTCACTGGACCATACCGTGTAGTTAAGAAACTCAGTGATACAGACTATGTGATTTCCACCCCCGACAGAAGGCGTAAGACACGTGTTTGTCACATTAATATGCTCAAAGCATATTATGATCGTGACCAGTGTGAATCTGTTAAACAGTTACCAGACAGTGCAGTTGTTTTAATCACGTCTAAAGCTTCTGTTTTAGAAGGTGATCTGAGGGAGGACGAGGATGAGTTGGTATTGAGAAATACTCCACAACAATGTAGTAAATTGGGAAATTCCGCCATTCTGTCCAATCTGTCATCTTATTTATCCTCTCTACCTAACGTGCAACGACAGGACGTGGTTGATCTTATTACATCGTTTCCCGTTCTGTTTTCTGATGTACCATCTCAGACTGGGGTGTTGCAGCATGATATTGATGTTCGAGATGCGAAACCAATAAAGCAGCATCCTTATCGAGTTAATGGGGTTAAGAGGGCTGCTATGAAGACAGAAACTGACTATCTATTAGAGAATGGTTTAGCTCGCCATAGTTACAGTCCGTGGAGTTCCCCGTGTCTTCTCGTTAAGAAACCTGACGGTTCGTTTCGTTTCTGCACGGATTACCGGAAAGTCAATGCTGTCACCGTGCCTGATTGTTATCCGCTCCCTAGAATGGAGGATTGCGTTGACAGTATCGGTTCTGCTAGATTCGTTAGCAAACTTGACTTGCTTAAAGGATACTGGCAGGTACCTTTAACATCAAGAGCATCTGACATATCTGCGTTCGTGACTCCGGATTGCTTTCTACAATATCATGTTATGGCGTTCGGGTTACGAAACGCACCTGCTACATTTCAGCGATTGGTTCAAACTGTTCTCGCTGGCGTACCAAATTGCAAGGCATATTTGGATGACTTGGTAATTTTTTCTGATGACTGGAAAGAGCATTTGTCTTTGTTGCGTACCGTGTTTGAACGTTTAGAAAGTGCTTCCTTAACACTTAACCTTGCCAAGTGTGTGTTTGGTCAGGCCACTGTGACCTATTTGGGAAAGCAAGTGGGTAATGGGCAAGTAAAGCCGGTAGATGAGAAAGTTGCTGCTATTACAAAGTTTCCTGTTCCTGTTACACGGCGAGAGTTGAGGCGATTTTTGGGTATGATTGGTTACTACCGAAGTTTTTGTAAAAATTGTGCTACGGTGGTAACTCCTCTCACTAATCTTCTCAGCCCTAAGAAGACTTTTGTCTGGAATGAGGAATGCCAGTTTGCATTTGAAAATGCTAAGGCGTTGATGTGTACCAGTCCCGTTCTGGCAGCCCCACAGTTTAATCAGGCGTTCAAGCTGGAGGTCGACGCAAGCGCAGTCGGCGCTGGAGCTGTCCTGATTCAGGAGGGTACGGATGGCGTCGATCATCCAGTTTGTTTCTTTTCTCGTAAATTCAATAAACATCAAGCAAATTATTCCACCATCGAAAAGGAAACGCTAGCTTTGCTATTGGCTTTACAATTCTTCGAGGTCTATCTGGGTTCTTCCAGTTTACCTACCATTGTGTTTACTGATCATAACCCCCTTGTTTTTCTGTCGCGCATGTGTAATGCAAACCAACGCTTGATGCGCTGGGCCTTGTTTGTGCAGAATTATCACTTGGATATCCGTCATAAGAAAGGTTCAGAAAACATTCTTGCTGATACTCTTTCTAGGGTTTGAGTTCATGATGTCTGTGCTTTTACTCTATATGATCTTTAATGTTGTTGTTTTCTTTTATCAAACGTTGAGTTTGATCTTAATTGTGGGGGTGTTACGTCCTTAGGGACGGTTAGATTGTTTTCCTTCGAGGTTTGTGTTTTTCTTTTGTCTCTCTTCCTTACTTTCACTTTCACAGGTCGTCGCTGATTGGCTATAACACCTGTCAATCAGCGTAATGAGCGGGTTTTGCCTGGGAGGCGGGATCTTCATCAGCCCGATGCGCGACACCTGGAGAAGCCCTACTTAAGACGCGTGCTAACTGCGGGAAGAGAGATTTTTGTGTTTGCTTTGAGAGACTTTGGTTTTGTTTTGAGATGTTTGTTTTTTTTGTTTTCTCTCCAGTTGATTTAGTTCTGTTAAGTGTTGCTTTATTTTGTCATGTTATGCTTACCTTTCGAGTTTTCCCTGAAACTTCACATTTGTGAGATTTTGAGTCTGTTAAGCAGCTTTGCAAGGCTGGATTAGTTGGGAAGGAGAAAAGGGAATAGGTAAGAATGTCACGTGACATACATTTTGCACACTTAGGTTTTCTGTGTGTCTATATTCACTAGGTTAGAGATTTGTGCCACCCCCTGTATTTTTGTTATTAGTTCGTGTAGTTTAGACACGGCGTCTAGGACGTTGAAGACTTTTTCTTTGTTCTTTTGTTTTAGTCTAGGTTTAGATTGGAGATGGTCTAGTTAGTATTGTTTATGTTACTTTCGTTTATTTGGCACAAATCCTGTTTTCCCTTTTTCCTTTTGCCCTTTTTCACATATTATGTTAACCAACTTATTTACTATTAAATTATTTTTCTTTATATCTCTGAGTGTCTCTCGTGTTTTCTCAACACATTAAGTGGTCTAAAGAGAGGTTTCATTGAACCGGTTCTGTGTTCCCCTTCTAAAATTCCCTAGATGGGAACGAGCCAAAGAAGGGTCGTAACAAGCACCAATACCATCAGCTCTCTCTCATTTCACCATATTTGAAAGCAGTGTATGGAAGAGCTTCTATGCTCCTATTAGTCAACTTCACAGATGTGAAGGGAACCCGTTGTATAGGACCGGAAAAAATAAATAAACATGCTAGTCTTTCTGAATTGACAATGTGAAGTGTTGCAGGTGTGGCGTCGGTTGTCATCCACTTTGACACAATATAAAAGAGGTTACTGTGGAGAAGAGGATGCATTCAAAATTGAAAACTGTCCTGCTTTTTGAAGGCCATCCACTACACAATTTGTTTAGGGGACTCAGAAGCTCTTTCAGTGAGCGATTGGTTCTGCCTCGGTGTTCTAGTGAGCGGATGAGAAGATCTTTTGTCCCAGCAGCAGTCAGATATTTTAATGAACATTGTTAATTATTGAGTGACATCCAGGCCTTTAATAGAGTTAGTGTTTGATTATTTTTGCACTGTGAAATTGAATATTTTTTTTAATATTCAGTTTTGGTCATTCTTTTAATGCATATTTATTTATTTATTTATTTGTCTGTTATTTGTGTACTGTGTTTAAGGTTGTACGGTTGGTGGCAAACCAGTTTCCCTACCGGGATTAATACATTTTCAATCAATCAATCAATCAATCAATCAATCAATCAATCAATCAATCAATCAAAAGATGAGCATGCCGCTACAAAACCTGTAGCCCTATAATGAAATCAGTAAGATGGTCAATTAAGGGGATAGCAACAGCATAACCTGGGAAAACATACATAAATTATATGCTTACCATTTATAAAATAATAGTTATTTTATTGTCTTTTTTTACTCTCTCTTTATCTCTCGTCTTTAAGCTTTATACTTTACGGCTTAATGTTCTCTATACTGCTGTGCTCTGCTTGACTACAAGTCATTATAAATCATGAAAACCTCCCCAAATATCCTTTCACTTCAAACATCTGTCAGTACATCTAATGAGCTTGATAAATCTATTCATTCTGTTACACTGATCCCAGTGTAGACTATTGCCAAGAATTAGCAGCATCACATCTGTTTTCCCGCTGACCTAACACACTTGACGTGGCCTCTGCACCCACGAAGAAGAGAGTATTAACAGCCTGGGAGAGACTTGTTCTCTGAAGGTGTTGTAACACTCAAGCTGAATAACATTTGAAAAGCATCTGTGTTCTAAACCAAAATCACACTTTATGGACGACGCATTAAATGGCTCTCAGGCAGGGTGAGATCTCACAAACATTTCATGAACAATCCCTTCTGTCTCTCACCCAGCGACCACAGTTTCCTTCACAGCACCACTTTTCTCTCCCTCTGACCAACAAACAGCTTATGCCTATGCTATCCTTTAACGTTCAGGATATGAAATGCCTATTAATGCTCATGAGAATCTATAAAAGATAAAAAAAAAATGATTATTCTGTTTTTCAAAAATTTCCTGTGTCCACAACAGTTTCGTAAGAGATCTCAAGGATGTCTCAACCTGCTCCGATTGTTTGACATCAAATGTAAGATATTTCAATATGAAATCAAACTTTATTGGTTTTATGTATAGATATTTTATTGAGAAACATGACACAATGAAAGATAGATTGTGGGATTCTTCAATCAGAGATTCTTCTTCAGACTAAAAAGGTCTGCCATTTACTGTAAAACTTGTTGGAAACACCTCTCAGAGAATATTTAATCAAGGTTTTATAACTTTAGAAAAAAAACAGACTAATGAGAAAACAATGACACGGACCAATCATATTTTTTCTTTCTTTATTTTTACCATGCATTGATGAAGGACATGTCATGATGCTCTTTTCCTGTGTGGGTTAAAGTTGAACCCTGATCTTTGAGATATGAAACTGTATCAATGATATCTGGGCTGTCAAGGGCTTACGCTGCCTTCACACTGGCAGTTTAAATCAGCTCCGTAATACGCAATACGTTCCCAACGGACGTCGTACTACACAGTGAAAAGCGTCGGACGCGGGTAGAACAAAAATGGTGGAGAGATTAAAGTTTGATTCTGTCAGTTCTGTATGATCTCTCTCTGATTAGGGTTATGCTGCGTGAGGAAAGTTGCTCAGGACGTTGTGTCAGGTCGGCTAAAAAATGTGATATAGTGGTCAATATAGTTCAATGTCTACCTTCTAATTGCCCTTATAAACGTTAGAAAGTCATGAAAATAAAAAATGACATGACAACTTATCGTTATAAAATCGTTATTTATTATATTAAAAGTTAATAATTCAGGTTTGTTTATCAGTACCATAGCAACGCTCAACTTCCGCTGGAATTGTCGGATAGGAACCGTCCGTAGCTTTTCGCAGGAGTTCAAATTTTTGAACGCATCCGGATGACCAACGGACACGATTTTCTTTGCACCGCACTCGGTCGGACCCGTTTCGGACCCATTCGCATGCGGTCTGCGAATCTCCATAGGAAATGAATGACTTCCGGTCGTTTCGCAGCCGCATCGGAGCTGATTTCAACTGCCAGTGTGAAGGCGGCGTTAAGCATAAATGAAGGCAGCCACAAGGCAAGCAATCTTTAAAATTTTAATGTCTTGCTCCGCTTAAACAAAAAAGAAATTTGGCTAACTGTGTTTAGCATGACACGATTTTCGGTTATTGGGTATACAGCAATAACATCAATAAAACACTCAAAAAAATAGTTAACATGACCTAAATTTTCATTATTATTATTATTATTATTATGAATGGATTAAACTACATGGACTACATTTGTAATGCGTTTTGCCTATTTTGGAGCCTGTTCACTTTCAGTGAATAGCGAGCAGCCTGGAGATTTTGCTAAATATCTCTTTTGTTTCACAGACAAAATACAGTAAATTATGATAAATTGATGATTGGGGGCAGTTGTGAGCTTATGGTTAGCGAGTGGGACTGGTAACCCAAAGGTTGGTTTAATTCCAGTCCCAGCAGGAAATGACTGGAGTGCCCTTGAGCAAGCCACCTAACCCCCACAGCATAATGGCTACCCACAGATCCAGGTGTGTGTATCACGGTTTGCAGTGTGTGTGTGTGTGTGTGTGTGTTTTCTACTCACTACACTCTAAAAAATGCTGGGTTGTTTTAACCCAATTTTGGGTCAAATATGGACAAACCCGAAATGTTGGGTTAAAAATGTAATGTAAAAATTTAACCCAACGGCTGGGTTAGTCCATATTTGACCCAAAGTTGGGTTAAAACAACCCAACATTTTTTAGAGTGTACTCACTCTAAAAAATGCTGGGTTGTTTTAACCCAATTTTGGGTCAAATATGGACAAACCCGAAATGTTGGGTTAAAAATGTAATGTAAAAATTTAACCCAACGGCTGGGTTAGTCCATATTTGACCCAAAGTTGGGTTAAAACA
Organism: Pimephales promelas; assembly: GCF_988280905.1. Classification (NCBI taxonomy): domain Eukaryota; kingdom Metazoa; phylum Chordata; class Actinopteri; order Cypriniformes; family Leuciscidae; genus Pimephales; species Pimephales promelas. The sequence goes on from NC_142790.1 coordinate 7,333,746, forward strand.
ACCCAGCATTTTTTAGAGTGTAATGTGTGTGCACTAACTTGGATGGGTTAAATGCAGAGGACAACTTCTGATGGGTTACCATACACTCTAAAAAATGCTGGGTTGTTTTAACCCAATTTTGGGTCAAATATGGACAAACCCGAAATGTTGGGTTAAAAATGTAATGTAAAAATTTAACCCAACGGCTGGGTTAGTCCATATTTGACCCAAAGTTGGGTTAAAACAACCCAGCATTTTTTAGAGTGTACTTGGCATACCATACATAATTTAACTTTTAATTAAAAATAATAATAATAATAATAATAATTTTAGGGGAACTATTCATAATCAACTATTCATTTCAACTATTAAGATAATCAACTATTTAACAGTTAAAATAAAAAGGGAACCATTCATTCTTAAAAAGTGTCTTAAAAAGGTTCCATTAACTATCTCTGTAAATTCAGTCTAGATTTCAACTGTAAAATCTAACGATGATTCATACAGTAACAGTTAATGATGTGGCTAAAGGAAAAAGTTTACAAGCACAAACAGTCAGAGACATCATAAAGCCGCTATATCAACATCATGCCTGCGAGATGAGCACTTTATCCAAGGTCACTGTTTCTGCACTCATTGTACTTATTATATAGATCAAAATAAAAAAATAAATAAAAAAACATACCGTAGGCTAAAATGTAATATCAGGGGTGACAACAACAAAACAAACATTGTTTTGTTACACAAGAAAGGATTGAATCATCCATAGAAACACACAATCTACTCATCACTCAGACCTCTGAACCATGTTCAAGAGGACAAAAGGCTATTCCTGCTGAAATTGCTGATGGTATTTATTTAGCACAGTGACTAATAAAAATGACACAGAGCTGAGTATGGCACATATACGTTTTATTTTCAGAGAGTAAATAACCTTGGTAACACTCAAATAAAGGGCCCTATAGTTACAATGCCTATACAATATAGTTGCGTTTTTATAGTCTATAGTCTGGCCTTTATTCAACTGAAACTTTTTCCATTTTTTTTTTTTCAATTTGAAAAAAAAAAAGAACCCTTATAATTATGATGTGCAATGAGGAACTAAACAGAGATGCAGCTGTAAAATATTAGCAGTTTAGCAGTGTGGAACTAATGCTATTAATTAATGTGTTTGAATTGGACTCTTGATTCAACCTAGTTAATTAACTAGAATTGCATTTCCTCAAGGAAATATCAGTGTTTACAGAGGAATGGAATAGGTTTGTAATTTCAGTTTTAAGCTTTGGTTCTATGGAAATTAAACACCACATGAGAGCTGCATCTTGTTTGCAGTCGGCCACGTACAAAAATAAATAAAAAAAATCAATAGATAATTCCTATAGTTAAAAGGCCGTTTTAATCAGGCACTGTAAATACCTGCAGGTGTCAGAGGTGTTCTGCTTACAAAATGAAGACAAGGGAGAATCACAACAGTCTTTCAAAGACAAAACTCGCATAACGCTATAGTAGGGGAGAGCGAGGCACAACCTAACGCTTTTTAATTTTTGGCTCAATTAATTAAAAAATAATTAGGTTAGATTAATACTTTTTTCACACAAGCAACATACACATCTCTGCTACAAATGAACACTTAAAGTTTTTTTCTAGGACCTACCATTTTCGTACAGTTGCACTGAAAGTGACAGAAGTGCAAATGTTACAACTTACCCCATATGCGGGGTTAATTGTAACAGACAGAGGGGTTAGTTGTAACACTTGTGTGTAACACACATAATACAGTACTATTTTATTTGTATAGTTTGATATTGTTTGTGCATCTGTATAGACAGATATCCATACATATCCCTCATCCAATCATCCTTCTATTATGGATCAATATCATGGATAGAGACATAGAAAAGGGCTGCATAGTTTTGCAATAAATAATAATAAATAAAATTATAAATATTGTAATTGCAATTAAATTAGATTTGTGTGTGGCAGCTGCATGATGTACAATTATTATTATTATTAATAATAATAACAGTAATGATAATACAAATGAGCTTAAAATAAAAATTTAAAGGGTTTATTGCATTAATAACAGGCCATATTTTTAATAAATAAACAAGTTATCATTCATAGTACACTAAATTTTAAACATTTTAAATCCCAACATTGTTTGTGAAAGTCTAACAAAGTTAAATGTATACTCAAACCTGAAAAGTTGTGTGGCTCCGTTTTTATTTGATTATCATTGTACACTTGGCGTCTTAGTTGTAACACTGTGTTAGAATTAACCCCGCAGTGTATTACATATTTTAAACCTATAGCTAACAATCGCTAGGAATTGCTGACATGTTTCAAAACGGTGCTATGTTTGAGCCAACAAGACAGTGATTAAGGCAATATAAAGTTAGATTTGGAAACGTATACACCCAACTCAGAAACCGAAAAAAACCTATGATGAAAAAAAATACTTTCATGGTGTCAAAACACTCTGTGTCCAGTATCTTCACGAAATATAATCAAAACTTTCCGCAAATTCGCGGGAGATCGTCTTCTGGCAGCAAGAGAAAAATAGCGGAAAGACGGCTGGCTTGATCCTGACGAACTATGTAAAACGTCCGTGTTACATTTAACCCCGCGTTAGGTTGTGCCCCGCGCTCCCCTATATGGGGGCATTTAATAAAAAGTAAAAAGACGAAGTTGAACCACGAACACCATTCATTCAGAAGTTCGCTGAACTTGGCTCACTTGGCACGTCATTCGCGGTTCGATCGAGACTGTTTTCCAAAGATGGCTGCTGCCTGTATACACAAAGTGGACTGTCTTTAAAAAGACCCTCATTATGTCACTGTGTGATGCTAGTGTGGGGCTATTCTGAGCCTTGTTAGTGGTATTAACTAGCAATTTATTTTTACTTATTAAATGTCCCCATATAGACCATTTTTTGCAAGATGTAAACAACACTGGCCCAGAAGCATTTCCTGTTTCAGTTTTTTAACACTTCATAAAAGCTGGGATAAAATACAACCAACAGAACATATAAAACTGAATCAAAAAGTTAAACAAACATCTTTAAGATGTTTTCTTTACATGTGAAATAAAGAAAACAGTTACATACTGAAATAGGAAGTGTTTCTGGACCAGTGTTGTTTACATCTTGCAAAATGTTTTTTAGAGATAAAACACTTCACATTCGATCATAATGAAAACAAATCTCAGAGAACGGTTGACTAGGTACCCAATGTTTAATTAGATCAAAGGTTCATTTTGCGCCGGAGTTCTCCTTCAATCTCAATTTTTTTTTTTACTTTAATCTCAAAATATTACGACTTTAATTTTGAAATTTTCGATTTTTTTTCCAATTTTTTTTCTTACTTTTTGCGGTTTAGGGCTTCCGTTGCTTTTAAAGTTTTTCTTTATATTGAATATATTTTTAAGAAATGATAAAGGTTAGAGGTAGGAGTAGGATTAGCTCAAAAATATCAATTTTATTTTTTGCCCATTACGTTTTAAATATTCTTCTGCTCATGTTTAGGTGGGGGTAGGATTAAGGGATCAAAAATATATCTATAAAAGGGTTAACAAATGCGTCAACATATTTATTGTCAGAGTTATGTTCGAGTTTGTATGTTTTATTGTCTTTTGGTTTAATTTTCCCTGTTATCGTTTTCCTTGTGTTTATGTTCTTGTTGCTTTTTAGTTTCTATAGTTACTCATTTGTTCCTCGCCTGTTCTCAGGTCTGTTGATTACTCTGTCTTTGTATTTAAACCTGTAGTTTCCTCTGTCTATTGTTTTGTGTTGTTTATGTTGAAGTGGTTGTGTCCTGAGTCTTATTTCTGTATTCTCCTGCGTGTTTTGTAAATAGTAAATAGTAATGTAAAAAATGTAAATAGTGTTATCTTCAAAAACAGTTTAGCCTATAACGCTAGTATAATGCTAGTATATAGGGCATAGAGTAATGACAAATAAAAATCGCTTGTTATTACCACTAACAAGGCTCAAAATAGCCCCACACTAACATGACAGCATAATAAGGGTCCCTACATTCAAACCGAAGCATTAAGAACTTTGTCAGTGTCCATACAGTTTAATAAGAAGATATTTTATACACACAGTCAACTTCGCGAATGCAAGAAGAAGCCATCTTTGAAAAATAGTCTCTACCAGTCGATCTACGAACGCTGATCCATGTGCGCTGAACTGTGCAGAATCTCATATGGTCCGTTGTTTTCGGAAGAAACACAAACACGAACCGTTTTCTTCTCTTCAATATGTACACGTAGCCTACTGTTCGCGCTCACCTTATCACCTTATTCACATCTCACCGGTGCACATGGATCGGTGTTCGTAGATCGACTGGTAGAGACTATTTTTCAAAGATGGCTTCTTCCTGTATTCGCGAAGTTGACTGTGTGTAGGCCTATAAAATATCTTCTTATTAAACTGTATGGACACTGACAAAGTTCTCAATGCTTCGGTTTGAACGTAGGGACCCTTATTATGCTGTCGTGTTTGTGTGGGGCTATTTTGAGCCTTGTTAGTGGTAATAACAAGTTTTACATAACAAATTTATACTAACAAATTTTATAATAACAAATTTTTATTTGTCATTACTCTATGCCCATTTACTAGCGTTATACTAGCGTTATAGGCTAAACTGTTTTTAGGGATAAAACTATTTACATTCGGCAATCATGAAAACAAATATAAGATAACGGTTGTAGCAATGTGTAATTAGACCAAAGGTTCATTTTGCGCCGGAGTTGTCCTTTAATACTTACAATGAGGGATTAAGAAAACATAACGTACAGAGAATATCAAGCACTGCTAGTATTTACAATGTAATTATCTGTGCATGTCCAGAGCACAATATTGAGTTTATCCTTAGGCTGTACAAATAAGCGAAAAAACTCAAATCTAGTCCCACTGGGACTACATTATTTACAACATTCTCTCTCACAGACACAGATTACAGTTCTCAAGAGAAACTAGTTGTGCTACAAGAAAACCACTAATAATTATTGACCATATGGTTTTGCATGCATGCAGTAAAATTAATAAACTAACAATAAAATACACAAAACAAAACAGAATTCCAAGTCATTTGTTAGCTTTTATGAACAGATTAAAATGTAAATTATTTATAAATTATTTACTAATAATCTTGCAACCCAGTGAGTTGTCACCAGTTGTGACTGCAATTCAGGGAGACAAACTCGAGAACTAAATCACTCTGATTTATGAACAAACCATTCATACAGGTATTGTAAGTTGGAATTAACTGAATCATTGAAAATACCTGACTCAAAATAATAACAGCAAAGGCAGATGTCAATTTTATCAGTAAACAACAAATTCCTCATTCAGAGCTATCGCCTGGCTTCAGATAATTGTGGATTACAGTGCACAGGTTATATGAACCACTTTTATGGTGCTTAAATTGGGTTGTAACAACATGAGGGAATTTTCATTTTCAGGTGAACAATTGCTTTAAGAGACCCTGCAAATGTTTGGTGAGATAAATATGAGCAACATGTAAACTTTGCATCCAGCATCTTTCATACTGGTTCAGACAGTCATACAGACAAATTATACGCACTCACTGTCAACTTTTAACAATTTACTGTTTGTAATCAGGTGTCTCAGTCAGGTCACCTCTCTGCCGAGTCATTTTTCCAGTTTGCAGTGACAGATAAACAGAGCAGTGATTACTCAGTGTTTTGTCATATACTGTAGATCCAGAGGCTTCTGTCAGACCCGTCACTTCAGTGACTCAGCTTTCATTTCTATAGCATTATACAATAGTGTTTGTTTCTTCTGTGGGGTTATCAGGGTAGTGCTTGAACACAAGCAGCCAATCAAGCCTAAATGGTATGAGCAGATAATGTCTGAATATTTACATGTTATTATCATATAGCTTGTTATGAATATGAATGAACAAATGTCTTCTACAGTCTTCTAAAGTTCAAATGTTTATTTGAAATCATTGAAAACTAGGGCTGTATATTTTATCATGTTGATTTAATGAATTAGTTATGTATGAAAAAATTTAAGCATTCAAATTATTAACGTGTTTAACGAACCCGCCCATTTCATAAAGTTGATTGGTGACAAACTTACAGCAGGCAGACAACTCACTACATGATGTAGCCTATAGAATGCAGTTAGAATGCACCTAAAATTCAAGATATCAAGGCAAAAAGAGCCCTGTATGAGTTTTTGTCTCATATTTATATCATGAATTAGTTAGCCTAAGTAATATTACACGAGTGACAAGCGCAATATAATTTATTGCAATAACACAATATAACAAGTGCTGGTTTTGTCCAAAAAAGGACAAGTTCAAATATTGATTTTGTACCACAGTTATTGTCTCATTTTGCTTAATTTTGCCAACAAAAATAGGCTATTACCTATAAATCCAGAGCAAAACTGTCGTGCAACTCCAGTGTTTCATTTCAGAATGAATCCGTGTTTTGAGGGAATCAATCGGGTAAACCATTCAATGGCCCATTCATAAAGAGAGCCATTCACTTCATTCCTGAACGGACGCGACACAAGTGTTATCTACTAGTTTGAGACCGACGCAGTTATCATTTTCAAGTTCTGCGTTTAAATAGCAAATGCATTTGCGCCCATTTGTGCGCCAATGGGCGTGCTGGTCTGAAAACGGGGTGTGTTAAAGCACATTGTTGGTGCATTGCTATTTTCAGGCAACTGAAATAGACCAACTGAAACCTGGTCTAAAAGTAAATGGCACAATTTTGTTATTTAAAGAGCGTGTTAGTAATGACAACTGATGAGTAACCTATAGGCGGGGAGGAAAGACAAGCAACCTATAGGCGGGTCCACAACATGCATGCACTTTGTCCCGTAGATGGTATGTTCACTCCGTTATTCCGCATTTTAACCACATTCCATCATGTAAATAGCGAATCCGCCATGGCATGAGCGCAACTGGGTTTTAGAGGGAATGGGAGATGAGACTTTGATTGGTTTAATGCACGTTAAGCCTAAAAAAGAGAATAGGACAACCCTTTTAGACCATGTGCCGGGCGTTCTGATCTTTTTTCCCATCATTAAACTATAGCAAAAGTGGATTCGGACACAACCTAAGTGCATTTGCGCAGTGTGCTTTAGACCAATGTGCTTATATCGTTAAAATGGGGCCCAATGACTTACTGTATATGTAGAATAAAATAAAAAATAAAAAAATCTAATGCTAATTTCTTTGATAATGCTAATTCTCTTTTCAAATTTGACTATTGTAATTACTAATTTCCACTGTTACGCTGACGACACTCAATTATATATTTCATCACGACCAGATGAAAACACTAACTCATCTAAAATGACAGAGTGTCTCAAAGATATAAAATGCTGGATGACGCGTAATTTTCTGCTATTAAATTCAGATAAAACGGAGGTATTACTTATTGGTCCAAAAAACTACTCACAAAACCTCTCACAATACAACTTTAATATAGACGGATGTCCTGTTACTTTATCCACAACAGTAAAAGACCTGGGTGTTATACTAGACCGCAACTTGTCGTTCGAAAATCATATTTCATATGTTACAAGAACAGCCTTTTTCCACCTTAGAAACATTGCTAAGCTGCGTAACATGCTATCTATCTCTGATGCAGAAAAATTAGTTCACGCATTCATGACCTCGAGACTAGATTACTGTAATGCTTTACTAGCCGGTTGTCCTGCATCTTCAATAAACAAGCTACAGTTAGTACAAAATGCAGCTGCTAGAGTTCTTACTAGGTCAAGAAAATATGATCATATAACACCGATTTTATCATCTCTACACTGGTTACCTATTAAGTTCCGCATCAACTACAAAATACTACTACTGACCTATAAAGCCCTAAATGGTTTAGCACCTATGTACTTAACGGACCTTCTTTCGCCCTACAATCCACCGCGTTCCTTAAGATCACTAAATTCAAGGCTTCTGGTCATTCCTAGGATATCGAAGTCCAGTAAAGGAGGGAGGGCGTTCTCGCATTTAGCTCCAAAACTCTGGAATGGCCTTCCCGATACGGTCCGAGCCTCTGACACAGTTTAAAACTAGATTAAAGACGCTTCTCTTTAGTCAAGCATTCACATAATGCTTACCTTCTAGTCCTCTGTTATGCCATACGGAACCGTTTGCCACTGAAACTGCTTAACGCACCAGTGGGGCTCGACAGCCTTTTAGACAAACGGGTCGGCGCGTATGGTTGGGTTGCGGAGAGTTCAGGTTACGGAGAGTTTGTGAGTTATAACGGAAATCATTATGAACATCAGCTATGCTAATTATTTCCCATCTGCCTTTCTGCTGTTATCTCGGGACGCTTGTCCCGAGAAAAATGGTGTTCGTCAGGTCCAGTTTTGTGTCCAGCCTCTGACGGGGATTTCGGATGCCCCAACGCCTGTGATGAGACGACTCAACGCCTGTGAAGAGACGACTCAACGCCTGCGATATGTTATGGCGCCGTTTTATTCATAAACAATATTTATATTTAATATTTATATTTAAACAATATGAATGTAAGCCAGAGGAGAACTGGCCCCCGACTGAGCCTGGGTTCTCCCAAGGTTTTTTCTCCATCCAATCTGATGGAGTTTGGTTCCTTGCCACTGTCGCCTTGCTTTTGGCTTGCTTTGAGCTTGCTCAGTTGGGATTATTTAGTGTTTAGCAATGTTGTTGATCTGTGTTGTGCTACTTTCATGTTATCACTGTGAAGCTGCTTTGATACAATCTGTATTGTGAAAAGCGCTATATAAATAAATGTGACTTGACTTGACTTGACTATTGATTAGACTAATACCATTATTTTTATGGATTAGATAGACCATTATTAATTATAATAATTAACAGCTACATCTTGTAATTAATTAGATTAATTGACAGCCCTAGTTTAAATATATGGCATACAAGTTTCAGAAGAAATTCATTCAGTACATTCAGCATTACATTTTAACTGTAAATGCATATCGGATTAGGTTCACTTTTAAAAGAAGCTGGATGTCAATTCAGAATTGGGCATCAAGACCTGCAGTGTAAATGAGGCCATATTTCAGGATACGAGTCAGATAATAGTGATATTTTGTTCAAAGCTGCTTACACTTTTAATGGAGACATGGATCGTACGTTAAGATGCCACTTAACTGTTACAGGCTCATACGGAATATATCTGCAGCTGTGCTTGAGATAGATGTGCATGACACCAGTGCCATACTGAGATTTGAGAATAATGAGAGAGCTACTGCAGAGACACAAATTCAATGCCTGTTTCCCCTGGAGCCACACACACAAAGACTCAGTCCCACACTGCAGGCATACACACAGCAGCGGCTTTGATGAGGCTCCAAGCGCACACAAAATGCACCAGCATATGCACACTACCCCAGGTCACATTTGCATCTGGGCATTGTCTGTGGAATACAAACAAAATTGTTATTCTCAAGTTTTGTGCTCATTTCCCAGTTTTCATTGCAGTCTCCATAAAAAGTCCTATAGTGTTAGTTCTTGTTTTTACATTCACTTCTCTATTTCATCAATTCATTTCTGTCTGCCCATCCATCTGTCCATCCATCCACTTGTTTATCCGTCCGACCATCAAACATCTCAATCGTTCTTCCATCCATCCCTCCATCTGTGTGTCTACCATTACAGTAAGTTCCACTAAACAAAAGAAACCTGTTTAAGTATTACAGCAAATAACAGAAAATTCTCTAACTGTTGTAAAACACTGTTAAATGCCTATTATTAGGGCAGAAATTTCCAAACTTGGCTCCAAGAGAGTGCAGTGGAAAAGTTTAGAGAAAAACAGTGTACAATTAAATAAATAAATACATATAAATAGAATATGTGAATAAAATAAAATATATTTGGTTTAATTGAAATAAATACATAGTTCAACAGAATTGTATAGTGAGTAATTTTCTAAATTCTTTAAATAATATTTTACACATTTATATTACATTTCACAATATAAACTGGGTTTTTACTTATGAAAAGTCACTCACTCAATGATAATCAATTATATTTGGGGATCAGTACACTGTAGCATCTAATATATATATATATATATATATATATATATGAAGAGTTCAGATGCAAAAGCCTCTAAGTGCCATTTAAAATTTTCTTCTAAAATTATCATTTTTATCAAGCTTGTAAATTTAAGTTCAGTAATTTCACTTAAATGGCAATGAAGATTACCTATTAATTGTCATTTAAGTAAAATTACTGAACTTAAATATACAAGCTTGATAAAAATTGTCATTTTAGAAGAAAATTTCAAATGGCATTTAGAGGCTTTTGCATCTGAACTCTTCATATGTATATATATATATATATATATATATATATATAACCTTAGATTAGAGAACAAAACCTTTGTGTTTACCCTTCTGCACAGCCCTTTTGTTTTGGTGTTTAGTTTAAATCTGACAACATGAACATGGGGACCCTCATTCTTGAAAACAGATCCAGTCCAAGCTAGTTGGGAACATTGAAAAAATAGTTTGAAACAGTTTTACCAGACAAAATTCTTTTTTGAGAGGCTGTGAGAGAGTGTGGTAAGGTAATAGGGTAAAGTGAATTATATCAATGAAAACATCTCTGAAGATTTTCTTCTCTTTCAAAATTTTACCTGAAGATGAAAAGAGAGCCATGTACTTTTTCCGCCACAGAAAAAAAAAAAAAAAAAAAAAAAAAAAGCACACCTCTGTTAGCACCAGGGGGCTTTTCCACTGCGCAATCATTGATATGCAGAAAGTGTGAATGTGTTGGAGTGAGAATGAAAGCACAGAACATCAATTAGAAGTGCCTTTGAACAAATGCACAGTAGGGACAAAGGAAAATGCACATTAGCATATCCTTTAATTGTTATGCATGCACTCGGTCTCCCTTCAAGGAACCATGTGCATCGCTAAATATGTGCCCATACAACATATTTTTTTTTGCAAGAGAATTGCAAAAGAAAGAGAATTATTCACATGAATCCTAAGTAAAGCAATCAGATAATAGATTGTGATGAGACTGGTTGTGCTGTGCTTGTTATGCTTGTTAGAGTATCACACTGTTAACATAGCAAAATGCTAACAGCAAAAGATATTCAAATTAATTGTAGTATACGAGTATATTGTGCACTCAGCATGATTATCCAACCCAGGCGCATTGGAAAACCAGGGTGACATTTCTGCAAAATGTATTATTACATTGCTTCTTGCACGTTTTGTGACATTTCTCATTTTCAGTGAGTGATGCTAAAAGTCTGTTGTGGAACCAGTGTTGTGCAAGTTCTTCCAAACTGTAATACATTAGGTATTACTTGTTACTGTTATTTAAAAGTAATTCATTACCTTACAATATTACTGTCCCAGAATTGTAATGCGTTACATTACTCATGTATTACTTTTGAGTTACTTTCACCAAAATAACTAAGTAGAACTTAACTTTTGGGCTGTAACGATATGCAATATGAAACCGAAATCGCGATTCGCCACATCACAAATCGGATGAGGAAGGGTTGGCTCTCCAGTCTCCATAGAACTTAAAATATTCATTTTATTTTAGTTTTCGTGTTTGCATTTATGAGGAAAAAACAATGTTACAGACGCGACCGCTCTGAACTGGCACTAAAAGACTACTTTAAAACTTTCACATAGTCTGTTGCCTTTAAGAAGTAAAAGCAGACAATACACTGTAATACAACTGTAATACAAGCCTCACTGAACATGTAACGAGTAAAATATTACTGAAAATTGATTAGTAATGCCTTACACTGCTGCGTTACAGCAAAAAGTAATATGTTACTGTAATGTATTACTTTTGTAATGCGTTACTCCCAACACTGTGTGGAACTGTACCAGGTAAGCTACCGAACAAGTTTACTATGTCAAAAAAAAAAAAAAAAAAAAACATACATGGAGCTGATTATGTTATGCAAATGTCAAAATGTATTTGTAAGTCATGCACTATAGTAACATAGGAGCAATAACATAGTATTGTGCAAGGAACCACAGCGAACCACAGTGCCTTTATTAATCGATAATCTGCACCTGTAATCATAATCTGTGTGATAAGGAATAAAAGTTTTTGATGTTTTACTGCCAGTAGTGTTCAATTCAGCTGGAAACTGCAGTGAATTGTATATGAATAGGTAAGTTACTGGACCTCCTTGTAAATTTGACAAAAATCTACATAGGAGGCAGATATTTCCAATGAGCCTATGTTGTGATTATTGCTATTTGTGTAATGCATGGAATTACTGCCTATGTACAATGTTTCAAATACATGAAAAAAGAGGTCCATTTCAGTGTGACGTTTGAAAAAGTCAATATCTGAATTCACTTCCATTTACAGTCAGAGACAGCAGTGGAGAGAAAGAGGGAGAGCGAGATTGTAAAGGAAAAGATAGAATGGAAGTGTTGTAATAAAACATAATTTTGCCATCAAAAACGTCTCTGTTACGTATGTAACCCTTGTTCCCTGGGGTTACCAGTCTAATCACGCCACCTTCACAGCTGTCTTCCAGTACTGTGAACCCCATGTAGCCGGAGAGGCACAAGGGCTGTGTCAACAATCTTCGTGAAGACGCAAGGAGACAAGGCTAGCCCGAATGGGAGAATGGGAGCACTGGTATGCCTGCCCCTCAAAAGCAAACCGCAAGAACAGTCTGTGTCGAGGAAGAATGGAGACGTGGAAGTAGGCCTCCTTCAGGTCGATCGCTGCAAACCAATCCTGTGGCCGCACACACTCGAAGATGCGTTTGGCCGTAAGCATCCTGAATGGCATCCTGTGGAGGGAGCGGTTCAGGACGCGCAGGTCCAGGATTGGCCGTAACCCACCGGTTTTCTTGGAGACAATGAGGTAGGGGCTGTAGAAGCCGGACCACATTTCGGCTGGAGGGACAATCTCGATCGCACTCTTCACCAGTAGGGTGGCAACCTCGGCTCTCATGACAGGGGGATTACCACCGACCATAGTGAAGCTGACTTCGCTGAAGCGGGGATGAGACCCTAGCGATCTGAATCGCATAGCTGAGCATTATGGTTCGGGCGACCCAGCGGGACAGTTTGGGAAGCTCTAGCTCGGCTCCCAAGAACTGAACTAGCGGGGTCAGGCGAACCACAGACGTCCCCTCGGTGGTGCAGCGTGGCGGAATGACTGGCCTAGGCAAGGCAGGAATAGCGGCCCGGCGAGTGGTCATTCATTGACCACGTCCTGACAGAGGAGACCAGGGAAGGACCAGTGTTCCGCGGGGGTCTGCTCTGCCAGGGGTCTGGTGACAGAGGGGGGCAAGAGCGGTGAGGCCCGAGGGCGGCGCATACCGTCGTCCGAGAACTCTGAGACAGAGGAGGACGAGAGTCGGGAGACCTGTGGGTGGCACACACTGTCATCCGAGACCTCAGAGATGATTGTGTCAGTTCTTTCTTTAACCACTTTAGGGTGCTGCCCACCTAGGTGTGAGCAGCGGAACTCGGAAAAACCAAGGATTCTCCCCCGGCCCTCCACTGGGGGAAGGAGTGACCCTGCTACCCTCTCCCGAAATGAACTGATCGCCATCTCTGAACAGCCCATCTCAGGAGTGCCGCTTAGCCTGGTGTTTAGCGGGATGCGGCCCGGGTGAAGGCTCCTGCTGGGGCCGAAGCCGCAGTCGGGCGCCCGACTGTGGCGATCAGGCTCAGGCATCTGTGCTGACGGCTGGGTGAAGGTAGCAATGAGCCGTCGGGGAAGAATGTGTTTTATCGCCTCAGTCTGCTTCAGGGCAGTTTTTTCCGTGCCGTCGAAAAGGCCAGCCTGGGATATGGGGGCGTCGAGCAAACAAGTTCGCTCAGCTTTCCGCATATTGGCCAGGTTGAGCCACAGATGACTTGCCTGGACCATGCTAGTGGACATACCTGGCCCAGGGAGTGTGCGGTCACTTTCGTCACCCGGAGAGCGAGGTCAGTGGTGGCACGCAGCTCATATGAGGCCCCTGGGTCAGTCCCCCTCCCTCATGCATGTCCTTGAGCACCTGGGCCTGGTAGACCTGCAGGATGGCCATGGCATGCAAATGGCTGCCTGCCCCGCAGCTCTATAGGTCTTTGCTACAAGCTACAGGCGTTGGAAGGGTGCTTAGGGTCACCACAGGATGAAGCACGTTTTCTTCATTGCCCTGTTTACTGATGTTGATCCCTGCCCGTCTGACTACTCTATAAAATCTGCATATGGATCCCCTTGTGTCTGCTGAATCATTACAGAGCAATGGTCAAGGCAGGAGGTGAGAAGCAAGGTCCAGTATGGTGTTTGGTATAATCAGTCCAGGGAGGTGCATGATGGGAAATGTAGTCTGTGATAATCCAGGGAGTGCATGGCCAATTGTGACAACAGCAAAAGATAAATAACTGGCTTAAAACAATTTTGTGTGTTGGAAAATACTAATATGCCTAAAACTTTTGCATGGCACTGTATGCTCCTAAAATAAATGATCAGCAAACAGTTTTAGAGATTATGCAGACAAAAGCTGTACTTGCATGAGCAGGTTCCCCCACTTTCTGAAGCGCTATAAATCTAAAAATTATCAATTGCATAGAATGAAATAAAGTTACCCTGCGATAACTTTTTTTAGCTCATTGTTCTCTCAAAACTACAAACCACAATTTAAGTTTAAAGGTGCCATCTGTAATAATTGAAGTTAAAATATCCAAAAAATGAGCTAAATGCATCAAAAGAATGAGAAGAAATAAGGTGGATGATGTCATTAAAAAAATGACAAGTTATAGTGGTGCCGAGATATTAACCTGAATTAGCATGCTAAATTACTAGCCCCGGCCCGGCAGGTGTCGTAATACCAGTTTGGGCCATGGGAGGCGGTATCGAGCGGTCAACATAACCACCAGCCGAACTGCAATACACGAGTAACACACACTGCTTGTGGGTGTACTTGAACCTGATGTCAATCGTGTGGAAAGTACAGCCCACTACTACATTTCAGTTCAGGGAAGAGTTAGAAAAATGATTGGTCGATATTATGCATGAGGAATAGATTCTGGTAAGCACCAAACGTGTATGTATTGTTTGGATTGCGTAATAAAGTTGACAGAATCTGAGAGCTGAGATTTTTTTATATATATCATAACTACCCAGTATTTTCCGCACTATAAGGCACACTTATAAACGTTTAATAATCTCCTAAAAATGACAGTGCAATTCAATTAGCTAACAACTCCGTGTTATTAAATTCGCCCGCGAACTCGTGCTCGTATCCATCTTATGCCCGCCTTGTCACATGGCCAGTTCAACCTCGTGTAAATCAGCTTATGTGTGTCTCCCGCTCACGAGCGCTCTCTTAACAGACACACAAACAGACACACTGTCGCCGGCGCTGCCTGCGCGTCACAGAATGTTAATAAAGCGTAAAGCGTTCATAAAGAATGTTCTCATTCAAAACAGCCAGCCGTTGCTGTCAGCGAGCCGCCGCACATTCAATACTCATATGAGTCAGGCTATGAATGTAAGTTTCGTGCCCGCCCCAGCGTGCTCACACTAATAAACGCCTCACCTCCGGCGCCGCGCACTCGCTACATTCCCAGCACATCTAGTGGATGCATTACGCAAACCCAGTCAGTATCTTATGCGCCTCATAATCCGGTGCGCCCTATATATGAAAAATGTTCTAAAATAGGTCATTCATTGAAGGTGCGCCTTATAATCCGGTGCGCCTTAAAGTGTGGAAAATACGGTAACCTGCTCCATCTTGTCTGTTGGTCTCCGTGTCCTTTTCTGTGCATGGCAAAATTGATGTGTGGCGTGAGAGCGTGTGAAAAGTGTCACAGAGAATTCGTGAGAGTTGGCAGATCTGAATGGTGCTAGCTTGGTCAACATCAGCGAATGCTCTTTGTCAAATTAATTCAAACTGACAATAAAAATGTAATATGAACAAACGAATACCGTAAAACTACAAATTATAGCCTGGGCTTTGCCGAAATGCACCGGCTTGTATTTTATACAGGTGTCTATGAGACGGCCTTTATAATTTAGTGTTGAGATGTTGTTCATTGAGTCTCTAATAATCTCTAAAAATCTCCAAATGCTCCACGTGAAACTGCGGTCTTCCAATCTTTTACTATCGTGTCAAATGATTTGATTAATATGCACTAGGGAGAGAGAGCAAAAGAGCGCTCGCTCGTGTTTTTTGAAGACGTGAGCATTTGGCCGCGGCACAACTCACTTTCTGGAGGTATACTGCCCCCATCTGGTATGGAATATGGAGTATGATTTGATTTTTTTTATGGTAGATGGCACCTTTAAATCTATGTCAAACAGTGCAGTTTGTTTTCTGACAGTTGTGCATGACTGAATATAAAAATAAAGGAAATTACAAATGTATGTGTTACAGAATGCAGCACATGACTGGACATGCACATGAGAAGATATTGTACTAATGAATAAAGAATTTCCAACCATAACTTAATTCCCTTGTCTTATGTAAATTGTACAGTGGCGGAGAAAGCTCACTGTGCTGCAACTGAAGAAAACATGCAACAACAGTGCAACCAAATACAGAGACACACTCCAAATACTCACAATGTGAAATTATATCTTCACAATCAAAACATATCTTATCAATTGATACATTGTTTCTTGTAATTGTGACTTTATATCTTACAATTACCTTGTTTTTACTCAGAAACACATTTCCCGTGATTGGATTCTACTAAGTTCTTTAGTTACAATGTCTGTGTAAACTTATATGGGCGAACATACAGGAGGCACACTTCACACCATAGGATTCCCTGTACGATTCAATGTACAAAATTATATAAATCGATAACACTATGTGGCTCTTTTCAGGTCGAATATTACATTCAATAGCAATGACAATGGAAAACCTTTAGAACTGGAGCTTAGATCATTAGTCAAACTCATTCATACAAATGCAGAGCATGTTTCTGCATGGGGATGGATCCAAAAGGGAGAAACAAGGAGACACAGAATAGGAGTATGATAGAATGAGGTTAGTGAACTGAGTGTAACAGAATAAAGCCTTATGACACAACAGCAGGTGCTCAGAAAACAGATTCCTGATGTACTGGGATGGAACCGCAGGGATACAGTTAGGTGATGTTTCACAAGCGGCACTGCAACTGGGATTTAGTGAGGCACATTGGGCAATTGAGATTACTAGAATGTGCAAAGAAGTATTTGTGGTCTTGCGCTGACAGAAAATGCACCAGAATAATTATTAACACTGCCTTGGCTTTCAAGCCAGTAAAACCCCTCCTAGATTCATCTGAACAGAAGGAGAGAGAAACTGAGAGGGGGGGCATTGCATCAGAAAGATAAGAAAAAAACGAATATTTTTTTATAACATACATTTTAACTTCTCAGTGCAACTGTATATAAGGCCAAATTAACAGTTAAACAAAAATACAAACTCAATTCATTTAGGGGAAGGAAACTGTGCTACAGATAGCACTGCATCTTGGGGTACCTGTTAGGATGTTAACAAAATAGGTGTTTTGTCACCATTTCCTTTGTGAAAAAAGTGAGGATGAGTGAGGATAAGCAGTGCTAAATTGGATTTACTGCTCTGTTAAACAGAGTCACTGGTCGCTTGTTGGCCCACCTGCCACACACCTCTGTAGTACTTACAGTACTTCCTGTGAGGCACATGGGACTGAAAGTACAAAGCATTCATTTGTTAAATAAGAGGCGATCTAGCACGCTGAAATGTGTTGTTTTTTTAAATCAGTGGCACGGATACAGTGTTTTCTTTTTGGCTCACACACAGTCTTCACTCGGACTCACGCTTTAATCCGTTGCGGAGAAATCTGGAAATTCGTTCCACTGAAATCACAAAGTAAAATGCACACAAACGTGTCCCTACTTGATATACAACCACTGATAAACATAATCAGTTTTAATGAGAAAAATGACTATTAAACTATTAAATGAAATATTAACTATTAAAGCACAAGTCGGATTGGATATACCTATTTCTTCACATAAAAATTCTTGGCACCACCACATATTAGATTAGCCTGGCTTAAACCCTCCTACGCACTTCTGCTCAATTTCATTTTACTTCAGTACTACGTCTGGGACCGCTCCATATCCTTAGGTTTCCAGAAATCAATTGTTTGTAGGACCAATCAGCGAATAGAGGGAGTGGCTGAGAACGATGACGTTGATGTAGTGCGTCAGTTTGAGTGCAGTAATGGCAGCGGAGAAAGACGTGAGAAAAGCCAGTCGGTCCGTTGTTGGTAAAGAAACTGCCGAATATACAGCATTTAAAGCCGGATTGTTATCATCTCACCTCTTGTTGCACAACGGAGGACCAAGTGAAGGAGGCAGAAAGGTTGGAAGTTTGTGCTGGGCAGCTCGTGCACAATGACCGTGACATTTTGGACTTTAGCCTGGTGTTCGCGGTGTTCGGAAGCCCCGAGTCCTGGCTGCTAAACTATTGTTGAAGATTCGCTCAGGAGTCATGTCAGTCGCTCAGATTCCCAACAGTAAATTTACTGATTCTTGTGATGAACATTTTGAGCCCCTTTGTGCACTCGTGCAGGAGGTTGGTGTGTCAGTTTTACATGTTGTAAATCATACAAATTGGTTAATAAAAAAAAAATAAATAAATAAAATTTCATAAATAAAAATTTGAAAACCCATACTTTGGAGACTATATTTGATTTTCAGTTTTAGATGTCAATGGTTAATTTGTTTTAATAAAAAAAACAACTAAATGCCATATAAAAATGTACAAACACATACTTTGAAGACCATAATTAAAGTAATTAAGAAAAAAAATACGTAATATGAAAAATTGTTGTTTATTACACATCTGCAGACAGACTGATCATTCACTGTAACTTACAGCATTTGCGGCAGATCAGAAAGCGACCACAGCGGCGTATTTGTAATGATTAGACACAGCTTCGACCATTGACTGAATAATCACTGTCCTTCATGTCAAATATACATTTCGAATTAATAATTGTTCCTAGATTAACAAAACCTGCAGCTCTCGTTGACTGAAATCCTATTGTAAATTTAATCCTCTGATCATTCGGAGTTCGGACTTGTTGTTTCTTTTACTGTCTATGGTTGTTTCCAGCCGTTTCGGCGCATGACATACGTCACTCACAACCACACATTAGCGATTGGCTATGGCAGATCGTGAGTGACTCTGGGCAGATCCAATAGATTTGAACTTTAATAGTGAACCCGCCTACAAGGAAGGAAACGTTTCTCAATTGAGGGAGGCCAGACTCTATGTACAAATGAAATGTACTAGAGTCTGGTTGAACCAGGCTAATATTAGATCTCATTAAACGACAAATTAAACACAATTTACTATTTAAATAGATTGCTGGCTACCTAGATTGCATTGATATTGTATAGCCTACTGCTGATTTATGATTTAGCCAACACGTTCTCATCCTAGGGCATCATATAGTGACACTTTTGAAATTTCGTCTAAATCCTACGCACATGGCACCCTCTAGCATCAATATAACACGCACAGAGTATGGTAGGTTTAGGTCTGGGGTAGGTTTTAGGGTTAGACCAATAGGAGGCACCTTCTGGCCCATATATACAGTGTATCTGCGTCTCATATTGACATTGGATGTAGACGAAATGTCAAAAGAGTTTGTATATGATGCCTTGGGATGAGAATGGGCTGGATTTAGCATTGTATTAGCAACTGTGGTAGGAGGGCCATCAATGAACGCTAGGGGAGGCACGGCCCTCGAATAGCGCCGACCCTGGCCCTATCATTAACCAGGCGCGACACGAGTGTTTTTGCTATTTTCAGCCTGACGCAGTTATCATTTTCACGTCCTGCGCCACGTTGTTTCAAATGCATTTGCGCCCATCTGTGCACCCATGGGTGTGCTGGTCTGAAAAATTGGTCTGTCAGGCGCATTGTTGGAGCATTGCTATTTTGAGGCAACTGAAATACGTCTAAAGTCAATGGCGCATATATATATATATTTTTGTTATTTAAAGAGTGCGTTAGTAATTTTCACCTATAGACAGGTTCACACTGCGTACACTCACACTTTGTCCAGTAGATGGTCAGCTTGCACGCTTTAACTTTGCGCATGAGCAGATCCGTTTCCTCGCTAGAGAAGCATTCAGTTTTTCCGCTTGCAAATTCCCAAATTTTTTAAGATCATTGTCCACTGTTTCAAATGGACTGGAGTCTGAGAACTAATTATTTGATTGTTTGATCATGAACGGCATCAGCATGCTTTCTATATATTAATTGAGGATAGGTAAATCGGTAAAAGCAGAAACGTTTGTTAACTTTATCTCCTGTCTATAATAAAAGATTTTTAGAGTGCAGAATGTTTTTGCTTTTTCGCTTGCAAATTCTGCCATGTAAATAGCGAATTTGCCATGGTACAAGCTTAAATGGTTTTTAAAGGGAATGGGAGATGAGACTCTGATAGGTTTGTTGCATGTTACACCTAAAACACAAACAATCCTCATTAGGAGAATAGGGACGACCCTTTTAGACCATGCGCGGCAAACATTTTCCCTGTCGTTAAACTAATAAAAGTTTCATTGGCGCCGTGCGCTTAGATCATAAAAATAGGGCACTGAAAGTCGAAATTCTAACCCTAACCTCGTTTTTTTTGACCATTTATGATTTAGATTTGGACATTTTTGAACATTTGACTTTTTGTAACTTTTTTTTTTTACGCCTTGGTTACACAGCAAAACAAAGCTATTGATCTTGGCCAACATCATTCATCTGTATGTTAATAAAAATGTGAATGCTAAATGTTAATGCAGTGGGAGAGAATCAGGTTAATATTCATTAAAAATGTGTGGAATGCTCCTCTGTTCCTGACAAAATTAAATACAGCAGCTCCGTTGCAACCCAGACTGACAAGATTAAACTCATTTGAAGCAGACTGGGGGGGGGGGGGGGGGGAGACACACACAACACTCAACACTAACTGAGCAATTTCTCTGCTTTAGCCCAGTCAAATTTTCCAAGAAATACAAATTCTTGTGTAAAAGAATTTAAATCTGATGATGAAACAAAAGGCTTTTTTTTTTTTTTTGCTGGAGATTTAACGGGGTCATATAGTAAAAAAAAATTTTTTTTTTCTTCATGATTTTAAAAGTTTGATGTATTGTGTAAAAATAAATGCTGATATTTTTAACTTTTCATAAAAAAAAACAAAAAACAAACAAAAAACAGTACCACGGTTTCCAAAAAAAATATTAGGCAGCACAACAGTTTTTAACACTGACATAAAATAAGAAATGTTAAGGTAATACTTTATAATAATGTTCAGTTATAAGTAATTTATAAGTTATTAATTAATGATGACCTAATCATTTAAACATGACTCTACATGCATAAAAGATTAATAAGTGGTATGCTAACGATTTACAAATGTGTGTAAGCTGAGGTATCCTGGGCCCTGGTGCAGGTTGTTGCTGTGGGCCCCCGTGAAATCACATGACGGTGTTGTTTTGTCCCCCTCTGTGGAAATTGCGTTCCCGTGGTGAGTTGATTTTCCCCTCGGATAAAATCGGGTTTTACTACACCCCTAGTATCGTCACCACCTTTCACCCCTTAGTAAAAGCAAATCAAAATAACTATTTCATTGATTTATAATGGATTAATAATTTCAATAAGTAACTTATTTACCATCTAATAATCTGTTTGATTTATTTCATGATTTACACATTTTTAAGGTAACTTAAACATATTTGTAAATCGTTAGCCAACGCATTCTCACCCCAAGGCGTCACCTTTGACCATGCTTCAATATTTGACGTTTTAGGCGGCCTTTTGCGTCACTTACATGACGTGATCCTACGGCGTCATCTAACTGACGCTAAAGGAAAGCGTCAGTTAGAGGACCCGGTTAGGTTTAGGTGTGGGGTGGGGGTAGGGTACACGCGATCCTGTCATCTGACTGACGCTAAAGGAAAGCGTCAGTTAGAGGACCCGGTTAGGTTTAGGTGTGGGGTGGGGGTAGGGTACACGCGATCCTGTCATCTGACTGACGCTAAAGGGCGCCTAAAGCATCAGATATTGAAGCATGTCCAAATGCTTCCCAAGGCGTCAGTTAAGTGACGCCTTGGGGGTGAGAATGGGCTGCATTAGCATAACACTCATCATTTATGAACATAGTCAGGTTTGTCAATGATTAGTTCATCAACTAATTACTTATAAATGACTTAAAGTATAACTGAACATTATTATACAGTTTTACCTGCAATGTAAAGCTAATGGGGAGGCAAAAACTAAATTAGACCTGAAACCGAATGTGTTTCTAACGAATTAGCATTGCCATGCATTTCATATGAATGTTAGCCCATTACAACAGAGAGCATTTATATAAACATCGCCAAGGTAAAGAAGACAAAAAATGCCAACTTAAACAATGGACAAAGATAAGGTAAAAAATGGGAATGTAAAATTAATTACAAACGTTTTGGTGCCAGAAACCTGTTCCTGCAAGTTGAAGGGCACTTTCATATGCCAACCAGCTTTAAGAGACATTAGGTTAGAATTCACTCAACCTTCTTTCTTTCAGCTGCAGTGGCTGACCCACAACTAAAAATACCCCATCCACTGAAAATGTACAAAAAGAAAAGAGAGGGACCAATTCGTTTTGTCCCTCCTGGGCTATTCTCTCCCATCCTTTTAACTGAGACCAGAGAAAAGAGAGACTAAACAGGCAAGCTGTTGGTGACACTTCAATTGATGGGCTGCTTCAAGCTATAACTCAGCGTTTACAACAGCGTCACAATTACAGAAATACGCACATGCGCAAAAAAAAAAAAAAAACAAAAAAAAAAAAAACAATCAGGCAGATGGAATACCAGTGCCTTATAAAGCAATTGCTGGAAGTGTGTCTAATCTAGATCAGAGAAGGCCATTAGAACATATAGCAGCGCCTCTGCTAAAACTGTGCCCTTGGGTAAAGGACTCAGCCATGCATTATCGCCGGATATACTCGGCAGAGCGGATCATATCTAATGTGTGTTCTGTTGATTATATAACCATGTCTGCTGGATGACTGTAATATGATTATGAGAAGCAGAATAATGAAGTTCTGGATTCATATGCACTGACACATCAAATGTATGCATTTGGCAGATGCTTCTATTCAAAGCAATTTAGGATTCACGATACATACATTTTATCAGTTTGTGGCAAAATCTTTAGTGCTACTAGAACCAAAACCAGGCTATGGCAGGAGTGTTCATTCCTAATACATGCCCATATTGCTGGTAAAAAAGTCATTTGTAGGGATGAATGATTCATTATCAGGTATTTCTTATGTCTTTTAATAGCACAGAGGAGAATCCTCATCCATTAAGATGTCAGATATGCACTAATGTATCCATTACCTCAAACCATTAATGTACACATTAAAGCATTTCCACAAATGTACCATTAATGCATAATGATAATGAAGGAAAAGCCATTGTTAGTCTTTCATGAGAGAATTTACTTGAGAGATTGTCATATGGTATCTGAGAGAGATAGAGAGAGAGAGAGAGAGAGAGAGAGAGAGAGACTCTTTAACTCGTTCTCATCAAACACAGAGATGATATACGCCACAGAGATGATATACGCCTTACATGCTTACGATAGTTCACATTAGTTCATGGTTGCACTGGAAATGCACAGTAACAAATAAAATGTAGCAATAAAGCATACAGATACAGCCTGTCAACACAATATGACAATCACAAATTAATGTCCCTCACTGTGAAGATACCTAAAAAAAAATTGTTTTATGCAGTATTATATTTTTGCAATGTTATTATTTCAGGCCATGGGAGATGTTTTTTTGTTTCATAAAACCATTCTGTCACAAGTATTTTGGTGCATAATCATGCTGATACATGGCACCCCCTTCAGGGTACAATGTTTGAACCATTTGGTGCACATGGTCAGAATGGTTCAGTAGTCCTTGGCAGTGTATCAAGCACAGAAGGAAACGCCAGCCCAAACCATCAATGATCCTCCCATGTGCTTCACTCTGGGCATGCAACAGTAGGGGGTTACACCTCTTTTGGACTTCTCCACACCACACCTCCCATGGATGTGGGAAAGACCAACGCATTCTCATCCTTTAACGTCATATAGAACGCTATATGACAAAACGGCGCTATACTACGCACATGGCACCCGTTATCGTTAATATAACACGCGCTATGAGGGCTAAGTTTAGGTGTGGGGTAGGGTGTGCGTGTCATATTCACGCTAAAGGATTTATAACGTCTTGGGTTCGCGTGTTATATTAACGATAAAGGGTGCCATGTGCGTAGTATGGCGCCGTTTTTGCATATAGCGTTCTATATGACGTTAAAGGATGAGAATGGGCTGGAAAGACAGTGAAGATGGACTCAACAATGCATGTTCCTGATTGTCCACAGCCTAAGGCCCCGTCCACACTACTGCATCATTTAAAAACGGAGAATTAAAACAAATGTGATCTCCGTCCACACCTTCCTAACATTGTCCGGGAAGCAGACCCAATCTGTCAGTTAAAATCTAGACTAAAAACACATCTCTTTGGTCTAGCATACACATAACACACTATAGACTTCATAAATTAGGCTGCATAGTTAGATCAGCCAGAACCGGGAACACGTCCTGTAAATCCTGATGTACTTGGTACATCATAAGAAGGATGGCGTCTACGCTAATATTAGTCTCTCTGTTTGTCCTGAGGGACCCTCTATGGTGGACCTGTGCCTGGACCCATCCTAACTCATCCTTAAGTGCCGCCCCTCATCGACACGACAGCTATCGACACTGATCCTCAACATCTCGTCTCCAAACCGGCGTGATTACTTCGACTTACAAACAGATGGAAATAGACAAATTCTCTTAATGTTTTGATCCAATTTGTTTTGTAATCACTGTTCCTTCGTTGGCCAGAGGAGAACTGGCCCCCGACTGAGCCTGGGTTCTCCCAAGTTTTTTTTTCTCCATTCAATCACCTGATGGAGTTTTGGTTCCTTGCCACTGTTGCCTTGGCTTTTGGCTTGCTTAGTTGGGGACATTTAATATTCAACAATATAATTGATCTATGTTTTCATTATTTTCATGTTTTCACTGTGAAGCTGCTTTGATACAATCAGTATTGTACAAAGCGCTATATAAAAAAGGTGACTTGACTCGACTTGACCAGCGTTTTATCTGCATATTAGAATTGATCTCCGTCCACATTAAAAACGACTGAAAACGCGGATCACGTGACCATTCACCAACACCGGGCAAGCGCGTGCCAGTGTAAACAGGAAACGGATTGACTATTCCTCAAATTTGATGAAGAAGAAAGTAACGTTAGTTACCTCTGCAAAGATTAGAAATGTCGAAGACCAGAGATTTCTTTTCATGGACCGACGACGAGGTGGAACGTAGCCCAGGATGTTTTTGTATGTTTTCTTCTGTGGACGGGTCATGTGATGGGTGGCTGACGATTCAGGGAAAGACACATCAACCCGGTCTCACCCCAAGACGTCATATAACTGACGTTTTGGGACGTCTTTTGACCATACGTCAATATTCGCCTTTTTAGGGCCCCCTTAAACGTCGGTAGATGAGGTTATGGGATCCTAACTCTACCCCAGACCTAAACCTAACCCTAAACCTAACCCGTCACCTAACTGACGTTAAAGGTAAAGCGTCAGTTGTATGACGGCCCGGGATCGCCATCTACCGACGTTTAAGGGGGCCCTAAAAAGGCGGATATTGACGTATGGTCAAAATACGTCCCAAAACGTCAGTTATATGACTTTTTGGGATGAGACTGTGTTAGACACATCATGACTGATGGCACCCAATCAAAGAGCCGAGTGTAAGCCGTTTCTAAAGTCCTCCGTTTTTTCCCGTCTTAACTAAAACGCTAGCCTGGTTAAAACCAGACCATCTCAGTTTGTAACTGAGTTTATGGTCTGGCAAAGCTTCATAGACAAATCATTTCCAAAGGGGCGTCACCAACGGACATAGCTCAAATGCTTCAAAGGCGCAATTAGATAGACCTAAAACCAATCAGAGTGCTGAATGAGATGACATATGCAGAGCGACGTTCGTCACTTTGAATATACGAGCAGACAATCTGATTAGCTACGTTATCTACGTTTATTCAAAATTAACAGTAAGACAACTATAAGTGAATGTGCTTTCCATTATCACACGCCGTAAACAAAACCTTAACAAAAAACAAAAAAAATAAAAAACTTTGCAATGAACTTTGCAATTTAGACACACAAACTGCGTGCCGGTATGGTGAGACCTTACTGTCTATGGGTGAGACATACATGCACGGGCAGATTCGACTTGACGCGGCGCTGCTACAAAAAAAGCCATGCACACAGCTAAGGGAAATGGGGTCGATCTTGGGCACCATTTTTGCCGCGCACCTTCGCGCTCGTGCGGACGCGTCGAGTATAAACAAGGCTTTACTCCGTGTCAGCGCGTGCTCTGATCGGTAAGAGGTGCACAGACCTCTCCCAAATCATCTCCAGCAGTAGCAGTCTCTGAAGCACCACTGACTCGGCCTCCGTTTCCCTCCTAAGCTGATATTAGTATTTAAACATTCTCTATGATAAAAAATGTTTGTGAAAAAAATATTTTAATAACATGGTTTTGGCGGTAATAGAGTTCTAATGACGGTGTTCAACTATGACCGTCACACCCCTTTGTAAATGTACAAAATCTGCTTCACCGTCGCTGCGGGTCGTGTAAAGCCCGCCCCAACGTTTCTGATTGGTGCCGCGATTTCGGCGGATTGGAAATGGGTTTGAATGAGCTCTTTGCCAGACTAACTTGCAGAACAAATCTAAATTTGCCGTAAGTTGTCTGGGTTTTCCCAGGCTACTAAAACGCCCTCCGGAGATTCAAAACGCAAAACGGAGCTGCAGCGTTTCTAAACTTCTCCATTTTAGGTCTTCGTTTTTTCCGTTTTAGTCTGGACGGGAGATGCAAACGTAGCAAAAGGTCTCCGTTTTTAAACGAAAATGCAATAGTGTGGACGGGGCCTTGCATTGTTGGCACAAATGGAACTGAAATTTCGATTGGGATGAGTGACCAAAGGTTTGGCTATAGCTACTCGACCATGAATATTGACTCTGTGGAGCTCCTGACGAACAGTTTTGGTGGAAACAGAAGAGTCGATGTGCGCATTCAATTCTGCTGTGAGTTGGGTATCTGTGATTTTATGTTTTGGGCACAATCTGAGTTAGTAGTTTTTAATTATTGGGCAGTTGATAATACCTAGAATATCGAAATCAATTGCAGGCAGTAGATCAGTTTCCTATTTAGCGCCTAAACTCTGGAACAGTCTTCCTAGCATTGTTCGAGAAGCAGACACACTCTGTCAGTTTAAATCTAGATTAAACAAAAAAACACATCTCTTTTACCTGGCATACACAAAATACATTACATTTCTATTATTCAAATCAGTTAAATGATTGTTAGGCTGCATAAACTAGGTCAGCCGGAACCGGGAACACTTCCTATTACACCCGATGTACTCATTACTCATAATAAGAAGAAGAATGGCATCTACGCTAATGTTAGTGTTTCTGTTTACACCAAGGTTCATTATAATCAGCCGGATCCGGGCCGTATCCAGACCAGATGGAGGACCTGCACCTAGACACGACCACAACGCATCCCTGAAGTGTCCGCAGAGATTGTGTCAGCTAGACACTCTGTGATGGTCTCATCGACACTGATCGTTAACAAACCTGTCTCCATACCGGCATGATTCTGATCTTTAACCAGACGGAACTGGACAATATTCTGAATGTTCTGAACCAATCTGACTTCTGACCTGTAATGCTGCCTGAATCATGATCATACACTGTTTGTTCATAAATGCCAGAGGAGAACTGGAGACTGAGCCTGGGTTCTGCCAAGTTTTTTTTCTCCATTCTGTCACCTGATGGAGTTTTGGTCCCTTGCCACTGTCGTGTTTTACGCCCTTTTGTCTTTTAATTTGCTTAGTTGGGGACATTTAATATTCAATTGATCTGCCTGCATTGACACCATTATGAGAACTGAACTGAGATGGACAATGGCATCCCGGTATTCTCCACAGCGGCTATATATACATATATATATGAACTAAATTAATAAAAAAAATTTTCAACATAAATGAACCATCACTTAACTTTCTTAAGCTGGACTGTGACTCTATTTTTTTTTTCTAGAAATAAACTTTGTTGAATTATTTTTATTATTATTATTATTTGTAGCACTTCTTTGAGACAATCTTTATTGTAAAAAGTTCTATATAAATAAAGGTGACTTGACTTAGTACCTGTACATCCCTTTCAGACATCTTGCGTCAAAAATTACTCCAGTTGGATGTGGTTCATGGTGGTATGCCAGCATTACTCTGAAAAACGTATAAATAAATGTATAGCTCTTGCGACACCACAAAGACAAAGACGTAGCAAAAATTTGTCCTCTTTTAAAATTTGAACTCTGATATGTCACCCATTATGTTGTGTGGATTGCAATATTTTATGTATAGCTGTGCTATTGCTCTGCAAATTCAACACTCACACTCTGCTCTTACTGATGGAATGTAAAGTCAGTGAAGATCGGCTGCACATACTATATAGTCTTCATAGACATATACTATATATATATAGTCTTCATGATTTGCAGCTAAAGAAACTTTTCTTATTATCATCAGTGATTAAAACTAAAACTTTTGTACTGCTTTATATGGAAACCATGCATTTTTTCATGATTCTTTATTGAACACCATTTAGTTGAAATAAAAATATTTTGTAATAACATTAATATATATCTTAATAATAAATAAAATGTATTTTATTTATGTCTATTTTATCATGTCTTGAAGGTCACTTTTGAACAATGAAATGCGTCCTTGTTGAATAAAAGCATATTTTACACATATTTTTATTTATTTCCACACAACAAGGTTGGGAGTTTATGTGAGGTAAAAGCCTTCAGGACGGGGTCAAGTAAGGAGACAGACTTCTTTCCAGACGGCTTCCTCTGTCAGCTCAGATTACAGAACATTTAAAAGCTGTTCCTCTCTCTTCAATTACTGTCATTCTCAACCTGGGATGCTTTATGACTTTCCCATGTCCCTGAGTGTATGCACACTAAAAGCATCTGAAAATCTGTATTCCAGTAATAGTGTTCAGGTAATGTTCTAAAGATGAATTATTCTGATAATTATACTTTAAACTAGATGACATACTAAATATAATGTGAGTGTGTGGTCCCGCCACAATGTTAGTGTGTTCTGGATTTTTACTGGCCTAAGTCATTGCTCACCATCAAGTCTATGTGGTATCAAGGTCTGAATCTAATGCATCCCTCCAAATAAACATGTTTCAGGCCATTTTATCATCCAGCAAGCAAAATTATTAGTCTGATCACTTATAAAAGCCAGTGGATAACAAATCCTTTCAAATATTAATATCTGCTGTGCCAATGGTACAGGACAAGTTACACACAAAATGTAATGCCCACTTAAATAAAAAAGACACTATACCATTAAATTAAAATTAAAAAGGGGAATTTTTTAACAAATAATTGTATGAATCAGCAAGGATGCATTTACAGTAATTGATCAAAAGTAAAAAATGAAAGACATTAACATTTTTTTCAAATAAGAATATCCCCTGGTTTCACAGACAATGCTTAAACCTAGTCCCTAGACTAAAATACATGTTTGAGCTGTTTTAACTGAAAGTAACTTTCACTGATATCTTAAAATATGTCAGTGCCATTGTTTTATTATTATTATTTTTTTTCTGAAGCATGTTTATAAAAACTTCTTAAATTGCCTAATTGAACTATGGCATAATCCTGGCTTAATCCAAGACCTGTCTGTGAAACTTGGCCAATATTTCAGATAAATGCTGTTCTTTGACTTTCTAATTACTTTCTATTTATCAAAGATTCCTGAAAAAAAATATACTTGTTTCCTACAAACAAACAAACAAACAAACAAACACCAACTTTTGAATGGTAGTGGTGTTAATGCATATTGTAAAAAATAAATAAATAAATAAAGCTGCACACACACACACACACAAACATTTCAAAGGCTCAATATGACATTGAATTCAAATGGGAAATCTGGTGGTTTAATTTCACAGATGGATGAAGGTTATGCTGAGAGAGACTTTTCCTTACATGAAGTTTTCTAGAGGTTTCTTCTTCGCCGCTAGCTTTACACAGATTTCTTATATCTTTCTTATACACCCACCCACACTGTGGATGATTGGAGCAGACCTCAACTTATTACGCCTGTCAGGCCCCATCTGCACATGCACACAACATTATTTCACCATCTGTGTTCTGCACCATCCAAACGCTCGCGTCTGTGTTGCTGTCTGAAGCTTACAAGATGCAGTGATACTTAGTGACAGAGCAAAGAGACCAATTTCAATTCAAAATGGCACAAACATAAACATAAACATACACAAACACAAAAAACACATTTTCACAGTTAAAAGAGAACATGCATTCTTATATGTGTCACTGAACTTGTTAATGGTGTAAGTGTGAGTGAGTGGAGATGTGTGACTGCAACATCTGAGTCAGAATACATCTACTTAAAGGAATGTTCTGGGTTAATTAAATATGACAAACAGCATCTGTAACAATACCACACTATACTTTGACTTTTGACTTTGACTATAATTTTGACTTTTACCACTCAATTTGCAAAAACAAAACACAATTGTTTGTCTATGGGGCAAGGAATTACCACTGGCAATAAATGTTAAACTACTATAAACAATAATATACAAAAATAATCCTGGTAGACCTTATGTAGCCCCGCCCCTTTTCAGCGCTGCACTCGTTGTCTTTTGTCTTCCGGTCTGTATTTTCACAGTGATCTTGCCTATTTATGAATGAACGGCTCGTTTTAAAATCTTCCCGGTCTACTGACATTTGTTAAGACATCTGCTTTAAACATTACAATCCCCATGATAACTTTCGTTAACTTTACATTAAGTAAATCCACTTCAAAAGCTAATTACTCCTGGACAGTAATGCCATAGAAATATACAGAGCGACTGCAAAAACGGAAGTTCAAAGACAATATTCTAAAGATGGCGGCGCCCTTGTTTTTCTGGTGGTCTATATAAAGGTCTATAACCTGGTAATTTTCAAATTAAATGAGGAAGGACACCAGATTTTTTTTTTTTTTAACTATTTGCGAAGCAGAATTTCCATCCACTAATTACCTCTATAACATAAAATAAGACATTTGTCCACCTAAAAAACAAAAGCATTACGAAAAATAGAATTATTTAATTATAATAGAAAAGTTTATATAAATCACAAAAATAATAATAATAATAATCATTTCTGTGTTTCAACCCTCTGTAATATCTTGCCCCAAAGGCATCAATTTAATTATGTAAGTGTAAACATATGTTTTCACTTGTTTTTAAACCAGAAAGAGAGAATATTATCTGTGGAAATGTCATGGCACGGATCGGATGCTGTCGACAGAAATTAACCATACTATTTGAATTTATAAGCAACAATACAATATAGACATTAAAGCTGCAATACCTAAGATTTAGATGCCGCTAGAGGGCACTACATTCAAAACAACAACAATGGCTTTGCTTGATGACGACGTGGAGGAACGCGGAATGATGTGAACTGTTGTTTTCAACTCCACCGTGGATAAATCAGTCAGACGGGAATCGAAAATTAGTTGTCATGGATGAGGTAAAGTTCGATTTCTATAAACGTTGCGTTTAATGACATGCTTGTTTTTCATTAAACTGAAATAACCGCAAGAAAAGTCAGGTTCAAAAGTAAATTAGTTACTGTACGAGTCACTAGACGAAGCTATGTGGAGAGGGTTTGAAGGGGCAGGTCTCTTGCAAGGAGTTGACGTGGCTGGTCCTCCTTGGTAACTTTATAAAAATAAAAAATCAATTTAATGTACATTTGACACATCTTTTCATGTTGTGTAAGTAACCACAGCTACAGTTTCACAAAATTAACGTTAAGGGGGTCGCACACCGGACGAGAAGCTGCAGCGCCGCGTCGCGCCACATCTTTAAAATTCGAACACATTATTATCTAAAAGTGTATACATACCGGCGGCGCCATTCGGCGTCTGTCCGCGGCGCCCAGCAACGTCTCAGGACCGTGTTCAAAATCCTGCTGCGGCACAGAGCGCCATTTACATAGTTTTATATAAAATTTTAATTATTTTTGTCTCAAAATCGTTGCTAATGGATCCTGACTTCGCCCTATGCTGCAATATGCATTTAGTGTTGCAGTCATTTACAGAAATTAGCTGCTTGAATGACAATTGCTGATGTTATTATTAGAATTTTCAGGTGAGATTCTCAATTCATTCTGTGATCGGATGCTCTGAGGTAAAGTTTTCAGAATGCAAACTCAGCAACGATTGTATTTAATTGTACAGTACAATCATAACATAGAACAGACATTATCTTCATTTCATGTCATTAAACATTGTTCGATAACATTACTGTGGAGTTGTCCTAAACGTGGCGTGACGCTTCTCGTCCGGTGTGTGACCCCCTTTACAGCCAACAGTTCACATTCCAAGAATAAATGAAAAGAATAATTGTGCTCCATTCCATAACAAATGTGCGAAACAAGCTGACGTTTGTTGCTTGATAGACGCTAACGCACAACTACAACTACCGCATTTGTCCAGGACTACACGTAGTACGAGCGGAAACCGAGGTAAGCGGATATGATGCGATTGACTGGCGACTCCCAGCTCACCCCTGCTCATACGCCCCATTTCCTTGGTTAAAATCTCAATTTTCTCGCGATTTAAACATTGTTTGAAACATTTGGAATATTGTGAGTTATCATCATAACTAAATATATAACACTGGCCTTGTGATTTTGGGATATTTTAATGCAAAAATCTTAGGTATTCCACCTTTAACCACACCAACTATAATTAATACAGTTTTGAACCCGGAACATTTCTTTAATTACAAACCCAATAAAAATCCTATTATAAGCTCTTTACAAAAGCAATTTAAATGCTTTCCTTATCACCCGTAGATGATCATTACAGCAAAGAAAAAAAAAAACTTAATTTAGATGGTGATCATCTCTCTGAAAAGGCCATCTGACTACATAACCACATTAATTTTGAGTAAGGCGTAATTTCATTCCATGTTGGCGTAATCAGTTTTGTGAGTGGAAAGCCAGTGCTACTCTTGAAATATTGCTAAGAAAGAGACCAGGGAAACCATTATTTGCTTACACCATTAAATGTATGTTGATATCTGGTAATATGAAATCGGTAAGTCTGATTTTTCATACAGTGAACATTTCATGGAGGGAACATGAAAGGAAACTCGCAGAGAATTAATCCTGGTGGAGAATCCACGCCTCGGGCATGGAGTGAGTGCACATAAGAGAAAGAAAGATATGAAGAGAGAGGAGGAAAGCAAATAAGACAGCGTGAGCAATAAACAGCTAAGGATGATGTAAGTATTTTCCTGATTGATTCATATCGTGTTGAAAACCACTGATTTACACCCCTGATCACTTTTAAAGGAACAAACTGTTCTTAAACCTGTGTGCTGTCATGGATCTTTTCCATACAAGTCATCGTCATCACAACCGTCAAGCTTACATACTGTATGTGAAGAGTTCAGATGCAAAAGCCTCTAAATGCCATTTGAAATTTTCTTCTAAAATGATCATTTTTTATCAAGCTTGTATATTTAAGTTCAGTAATTTCACTTAAAGTCCCCGTGAAATCAAAATTGAACTTATTTACTTTGTTAGCGCATATTACTAGTCTTGTGGTGAACAATTAATCCGTGCAAGTGAATATATATTAAAAAAATGTTTAACCTTGGTAATCTTTAATCAAAATCTGAAAAGTTACTTCCGGTCTGGAACGGTTTCTTTTTCTGATGACGTAGGTTTCACAGTTTGGGTGGGGAAACGCTTAACCACTCCCCTCAAACCGTTAGTTTGCTATGAGCGAGAGATGGAGAGGAGGAGCGCTAGAGTAAAACCCTGCCCTCTGTTCAATATTCCGTTTCACTTGGAAATACGTCACAGCACTGGAGAAAAATCGTTTGCAACTTCCGGTTCACGGGGACTTTAAATGACAATTATGACCTATTAATTGTCATTTAAGTGAAATTACTGAACTTAAATATACAAGCTTGATAAAAATGATCATTTTAGAAGAAAATTTCAAATGGCATTTAGAGGCTTTAGCATCTGAACTCTTCATGTGTAGAATGTGTACAATGTTAAGATTCCCCTGTTTTGTGTTCCCGTTTAAAAGCTTTGGAATTGACATGAGGGCGAGTAAAATATGAGAGAATTTTTTATTTTGGGGGAATGAATTATGCCTTTAACACAAACTCTATCAGGTCATTTGACCCACACACACTATAAATCATCAATATGCTGCAGATATTCTTACCATCTTTCTCGCTACTGCAGCCTCTCCTTATTTATCCCGCTCTCTTCTATCTTTCCAATCTTTCTGAAACACGCTTACACACCGTCTCACACACACTGTCAAAATTCCAGTGGACTGTGCACATATTCAGCAGTCATAAAGCCAGCATTTAGGGAATCAAACAGGACTAAAAAAATTAGTTATCACACTCTAAAAAAAAAAATGCTGGGTTGTTTCAACCCATGTTTTTAAACCCAACGGTTGTGTCTGTACACATTTGACCCACATTTGACACATTTGTTTTTTTTAGAGTGTAATATCTGATGACAATTAAGTATAGGGCTCTAAGCAAAAATGCTACTGGGAGTGACAAAAAAAAAAACACCAGAAATTTAATATGTTGAAGCAAAAAAATAGCAGCTTTACAAGGAATAGTAAGGCTAGGAAGAGGGAACTCCTTGAGATGTTTAAGTCGATGAAGAAGAAGGCAGTTGTCCCCAGTGCTTTTCAACCTATTTTTTCTTAAATATCTCCACAGCCCCATCAATACTGCTCAAGTATCCATTCATAAACACCAAACCAGACAAATGTGCCTTAATAAAACCATTTAGTGTAACATTTCAAAATGAATAATCACTTAAAAATAATTCAGCAATACTGTATGTGTAAAACAGAATCACACTGTACATGTTTTGTTTTATTTCCTTATTTCCATGTGCCCCTTACAACCTGCTTGAACGACGTGTGTTTTGTCGCGTACCAGCAGGTGTGGTGTCTCCCAGTCCAGATGTTATTCCAAAGCATTTTGTAGCATGTCCATTTCTCAGGAAGTACAGATGTGGCCGCTCTATCCTTCACTGTACACGTTTATGCACATGTATGTGTTTGTGTGTGACTAAGGACACTTACCTGCTCTTTTGGCAGGCGGCGCAGATATAGCCACTCTCGCTCTGGCTGTAGGTGCGGCAGGATTTGCAGACGTTGTAGTGGCAGTCCAGACACGGGCGTTTGGGGTTGAGCAGGAAGGCGAAGGGAGAGCAGCAGCGGATGCAGCAATGCTCGTTGAACTTGTGCTGCTTGGACAGAAGCAAACAACGACTGCCCTCCTCCTCCAGCTCCTGCTTCATTTCACTACAGAGAGAGAGAGAGACAGGGGGGATTGGAGGGGAGGGGTTGGTGGAAAGCGAATGAGAGGGAGAGGGAGGGGATAAACAGAGAGAAGGGGGGAGTGAATGAGGAGATGGAGAGAGAGAGAAAGAGAGGGGGAGAGAGAGATAGAGAAGGAGAAAGGTGAGCAAGTGCATCTGAAGGAGAGGTTGAAGGCGCACAGTCATGCAGAATAATTGGAGACGCTGCGAGGAATGAAAAATTAAAGGGAGAATATTTTATTCTATTATTCTATTCCTTTTCTCTTACTAATAATTTTCTATTTACACACGTACATACACACAACACATAAATGCAGTATGAGGATAAGGGCTGGACTAGGTTTGAAAAAAACAGACCACACAGCAGATTCCCACTATATAGTTGTGAAACCGAGGTCCCTCCTAAGTTTCAGTTCACACAGACAACATTTTGTTCTTTTGCATTTCACTGCACTCCTCTTCCATTTTTTTTTTTTTTTTGAACTGATGCGTTTTACTGCTGTGCTCACATTCTGCAACTTTTGCAGCATCTTGCGATTGGCGCTCAATAAAAGCTGTAAACCATGGGAGGTTTTGGGTATACAAAGGTTTATGAAACTCCAAGACTTACATGCCAAATTAAACAAACACTAGGGCAGAAACAGTGTAATGTTACAGGGCTGGTAAGGATATTTTACAACCTCATCAGGATTGTGACCACGTGCACTAGAAAGAGGCAATGGGAAGACAGAAACCCTTTTTGAAACAGACTTTTGTGCATTAATCATAGACTGATCCATAAATGAACATGCTACATACTGTAGCATTGTGTAAATGATTTACTGTCTTGTGTACTATTATGTACATAATATGGCATGTACCTTGGTATACAACCAACTCACGATCAATGGAACCTCACCTGTATCATGCCTCCTACCAAATTAATCCTCATTTAATGACTCACACTTTGATGTACATCAGGCCTTGATCCAACCAGATATGGGCTCATGCTGGAGAGAGAAGACTCTCTCACGAAGAACCAAGGACAATCTCAGGAGTTTAGAAACCAGGACTCCAAGCAACAATGACTCCAATCACCCACTCTTCTGACTTCCTCACTTCTCCTGGGTACTCGGTGTGACCCAGGGCCCCAGGCCTTGACCAAACTAGCCATGTGTGACCAAAGATAACTTTCAAACAACTTCTACTTGCCATTGCCGGAACTTCAGTTTTCAAGAATTGTTCCCACTACAAATGCAAGTATTCAATTCAATGAAATGTCAAAATGAAATGCTGTTGGTTCTTCTCATAGTTAGATGGATCTTCTCTATCGTTACATCATTCCATCTCTCACTCCTTTTTCCTGTGTTCCATGTATTTACAGTATGTATATGGTAAAAAATGGTAAATGGACTGCATTTATATAGCGCTTTCATAGACCCAATGGCCACCAAAGCGCTTTACAATTTGCCTCACATTCACCCATTCACACACCGACAGCGACGGCAGCCATACAAGGCGCCATCCAGCTCGTCGGGAGCAGCCAGGGTTAGGTGTCTTGCTCATGGATACCTCAACACTTGGTCAGGTGGAACCAGGGATTGAACCACCAACCTTTCGGTTTGTAGACAACCTACATGAACCACTGAGCCACTGCCGCCCCATTTACGTATGTTTGTTTAGTTTATTCATGTTTATAATTTAGTTAAAGGGACACTTCATCTATTTGCATTAAAGGGATAGTTCACTTTGAAATTAATTGTTGATATGTTTTAGCTTACCTCAAGGGCATCCAAGATGTAGGTGTCTTTGTTTCCACAGTATTTTCAATTTTGACATTTTTCAGTCAAACCGTTGTTATCTATCAGTCATACACTGGAGGCTAAGGGGCTCCACCAAAAAGCATGCACAGAGAAGTCAAAATTAAACATGATTTAATGACTCGTAAATGTAAGTACACATTGCTGGCCTAAGACACGAAACGAGCGGTTTGTGTGAGAAAACGAACAGTATTTATATCGTTTTTACCTCTTGTAATCATAGCCATGACAAAATGATCTGACGGCACGGGCGCTTCCGTCTGCGCATGCGCCGGAAGTGATCGCTTGCGTGCCTACGTCACTCTTGGTTTATACAGAGATATCGGAAGTTTTACCTTTCACTAAACATATTTAGATATAAGGGAAACCGCAACGGAAGACGATTTCGGTATATCTAAATTTGTTTAGTAAAAGGTAAAACTTCCGAAATCTCTGTGTAAATATTGAGTGACGTCACACGCAAGCGATCACTTCCGGCGTAACATTGAACTTCATTCAGTTCGGTTCAGTTGGACATTGCACAACTGATTCAGATCACTTGGACGTCACCGTGATTACACGAGGTAAAAACCATATAAATACTGTTTGTTTTCTCACAAAAACCGCTCGTTTCGTGTCTTAGGCCATCAATGTGTACTTACATTTACGAGTCATTAAATCATGTTTAATTTTGACTTCTCTGTGCATGCTTTTTGGTGGACCCCCTTACCCTCCAGTGTATGACTGATAGATAACAACGGTTTGACTGAAAAATGTCAAAATTAAAAATACTGTGGAAACAAAGACACCTACATCTTGGATGCCCTTGAGGTAAGCTAAAACATATCAAAAATTAATTTCAAAGTGAACTATCCCTTTGAGCTTTGTATCTTTCGAAACCCATATTTTCGAATGGTCATTTCAGATGTGTTTTTAATTGGGGTTGGAGCTCAACTCTGCAGGCCAGTGGCCCTCCAGGAGCAGGATTGGACACCCATGTTATAAATAGTTAAACTTTTAAAAATGCATCTCTAGAGAGTACTCTTTTTTTTTCATTTCAGTGCCTCACATCTCATGTCTATAAACACAAAAATGTGTTCTGTGCTTTTATAAAGCTAATCTTGTTTAAACTTGACACTGCATCTTCAAAACATGTCATCTAGCACTTTTACGTAGACAAAAAAATAAAAAAGCAATGAAACAAAGTATTTTGTGTAAATCTACTCTAAGAATCTGACTACCTTAACAGTCTTTGTGTAGGAAGCAAGACTATGACCTCATTGAAATGCTGCCTCCGTAGGCAGCTAACAGGTCAACCAACTCATCGGGAAAAGTTATGATGCCCTGACTCACATGCTATACGTTTCACTTGGCAAATGAGCAATACATTTAGTCAACCCACTGTTACGTGTATCAGCACAAAGAAATGATCATTCCATTAAATTATTCTACTCTACCTGCCCTCCAATTCTTTGCTTTCCTTTTTAGATATTCAATATTTTAAACTAGATGTGTTGCTTTGATACCCAGACAACAGGACGCCTACACACAAAGCAGGCTGTTACGTTCCAGAGAAACATGCCAGACCAGTATCAAGCCTCTTGTTTCAAAGGAGGGGCTAGAAGTTATATTTACCACCGTGGGGTTTAAATTATCCCAATTAATTGTGAAAAGCTTATGAAGCAAACACTGTAAAGCCATGCGGATAAGAAAAAGATTTTGAGGGTTTAGGAAACACATGGATGCCTGTGAATGCACACAATAGTCCAGTACTTTAAAATCATAATGGTCAGAGATGTTTAATTGGATGTGCACGCTCATATCCCCGGTTGTTACATTAAGTTTACCTTTGCTGGTGTCATCTAATGCCCACTTAAAGTTAATCTTTAAAAACACAAATAAGTTAATAACACTGTTAAATGTAATACTTTAAAAATATCTAAATAAATATGTCACACGCTATACATTATATTGTTATGATGCCTGAAGTCACTTGAGGCATTTAAAAGGATTCGTTTTTTAGTGTTTTTATTTATTTTTATTTTGACTAAATATAGAATTTTATTATCAGCTGGCAGGACCCTACAGTTGGGATCAGGGCCGGAGTGGTACCCATTCCCACCACCCAAACATACAGATTCATAACAAATTACATATACGCTTCTTCAGCATACATTCTGCAATCAACATACGAATAGGCACAGCTGACAGACAGCAGTATGGGTTATGCTGCTGAACCGAAGTGCAGTTAAAGGGGGGGTTGACTGCGATTTCACTTTTTTCATTTTAAATAGTGTGTAATGTTGCTGTTGGTGCATGAACAGTATCTGCAAAGTTGCAGCGCTGAAAGTTCAATGTAAGCAGAGATATCGTCTTTTAAAAATCAGGAAGTATAATTGCCTACAAAAACGACTGGATTGGGACTACAGCTGGGTTATGGTACGTCACTAACCTGCACATTTGCATCAACCCCTCCCTCAGAATATATGCAAAAAATGGCATGCGTATATTTCTGAGGCACGTCGACTCGTCGAGTGTGTTGTTCACGCAGCTGTCAGGTTTTCTGTGTTTCGGGCTTCCCATGGACGCTATACTTCCTCAACAATGGATACAATTTATCTTTGATTATGTTCCTGAAAATGACGATCGTAATCTAGCTCTCTGTGCTGCGCATTTTACGGAAGACAGCTTCCAGAATCTCCACGAGTTCAATTCCAGATTCAACAAGAAACATGAAGCAGTTCCTACTTTAAAACAAGAGGCAGCAGTGTTGGGCCACAATCTGTAAGTAGGCTAAGACTTCATCATTTTAAATGTATTTGCATGTATAATTCCAGATGTAACGTTAGCCTTGTGTTTTATTGTTTTCAAATGCCAGCGCTGGCTTTATAGCCACTACTAGTTAGCATATGCTATTTTGTGTCCACGGCAAACTCGTACAAACATTATGGATCTTAATTTTCTATAAGTACTAATGTTTTAAACGTATTTTTCATATGCTTTATGACGTTATTTTCGATTTGATCAAGAACGTAAACATGCCAACGCTGTTTGAGTATGACATTAGTAGCCAGTCAGTTGCTATTGTTGCCAGTCAGATGCTATTGTGTAAAACAAACGTGCAAAAAGTTAAAAAAAAATGTAGCAAATTATCATTCAGAAACGTTTAGTAAGAGCTGTGTGTGGTGTGGTTCTGTTTGACTCTCTTCATCGCGGGCTTCTCGGTCTGATTCTGCCTCAAACTGATACTGCAGTTCGACACCTATTTACATTCTGGACCGGAGCTCACGTTCCACCCGTAAAGGTAATGGGCGTTAAACCTTCCGGACAACGTGAGCGACAGTTTACCCAATCACAAAACACCGGGCCAAACTAACCAATCTGAGCCCACGACGTGTTTCTGAGGGAGTGTTTTCATAGAATCAGGAAGTGAACCGCTCGTTCGAGGACAGAGGAGAGCGCGGCTGACAATAAAGCTGAAGTTTATGAAAAATAATACTTTTAAAAAAAGAAAAACCACGAATACATGTTATATTGCACCCCATAAATACAATTATGCAAAGAAAAAAAGCAGTCAACCCCCCCTTTAATCGAAAAGTGAGCAAAAGATTTCGACTCGACACATAAACATGAAAACTCACCAAAAGAGGTTACACAGACATTGGCAATACTAAACAAAAGACAATTGGAAAATGAAGGCTCTTTATACACTTAAGACTAATGACCAAATAAGAAACAGCTGAACACAATGAAACAACCAACCAATCAAAATGTGACACATAAGACAAGGGAAGTACAAGAAACATGACTGTGATTTTTGATGAAATTACAAAATGAAATGAAACTACAAAAGTGAGTCAAAACATATACAACCAGTAACATATCTAAACATGAACAGGTACAACAGTGGTCAAATTGACACGCGACCTGCCGGAAATTACACAGATTCGCTACGGTGGACATCTGGCATTGCATCTGGCATTGTCAATGACTTATTTTAGCTGCATGGCTACAACTATAGTGCCCGACAATCCTCATATTCAACTGTGTGTAGGATTTATAGAATACTGTTGGGCAGTTGGTCATTTTGAACTATGGATGCCGCAGTGGTACAAGCACAGATCTATGAAATACCATTACGAAAGCACTTGTGCTGTCCATGGTCCTGAAAAAAATAATTAATTTAGCTACAACAAAAATCACAGTATATTTCCACCATTTCTTACCTCTTTATGTAGTCTGGTGGTTATCAAGGCTAAAGGCGAATGTACACTTATACAACTGTTTGATTATTTTGCCACATGGGTATACTGTATATGAATTTACAAGTCTGCTTTATACATGTCGTTATACGAATAATATTCCATTCTGTAATACTGTCATATCCAAAGGTGAACGTGTGGCCAAACACTTCTACTAATATTTAAGTCTGTTAATGTGTAACATTTATTTTAAATAATAATATATAAGTATATGAGACTCTGATGTCGAACTGCTTACAACAATCTGGAATTAATCATATCCATGTTTTTTATTGCTTTTCCACTCTTTCAAACACACACAAACACACACACACGCATTCAAGATTCAGAGCAGGGGCTAATAATGAAAAACTTCCAGCTCTGTTTTAGCAGGGTTATTCCTCACCAATAACTAAATCAGTTAATATAAAATGACTTAGGAGGTAAGTAAGTAAACAATGAATGAGTAAATATATGTTAGTGTATCCTAAGACTTGTCAGCCAAAGCAGACAAGCATTTAATGAAAAGAAGCCATTGTCAAGACAAATTAGAATATTCAACCACACCAAGTGGGATAAATGGAAAAATAATTAGGGTCATGCAGGCCATGTCAGAATATTTAGATCTACAGATACAGTTCTTTATGTAATGAATAATTGACGATGGGCCTTTGAATTATTCAAAAATAATGCACACCCGCTTCTCGTCATGGCCGCAAACTGTGCATTAGTTTCTAATAATTCAACGGAACGGAGTCAATAATTCCATTTATACTATGGATACACCTAAAAAAATGGTTCAGATGTTGTATTTGAAGACATTTGTTAGACCTTTGACCTTAAAATGCTCTCGTATGAAGGACTAATTTTTTATGCATCTTATCCCATACCTTATTTGTTAATTGCAAAATGTAATTTTGGAGCCAGTAACGGAGGCTTGAACCATTGCTAGCAGACTAATGCAGCTATTAATTATTATTATTATTAGAGAGAGAGAGAGAGAGAGAGAGAGAGAGAGAGAGAGAGAGAGAGAGAGAGAGATTAAGCGTGTGTGAATTACCTGAACCTGTAAGTCTTAAAGGATTCATTCACCCAAAAAAATCTGTCATTAATTACTCACCCTTATGTTGTTCTGAACCTGCAAGACCTTTGTTCATCTTCAGAACATGAATTAAGATATTTGATTAATTTTTGGGTGATAAAAGTGTGAACAGGGTCTCGGGGGATATGCTCCCTCGTGAGGTCTACCAAATTTATTTGTTTGTTTGTTTGTTTGTTTTTTGCAAAATGGTCCAAACATGCAAGTTGTTTGATAGCATGACTGCAATGAGGTAGCCTACAGTTAACAATCACTTGTTTCCAAAGTGTGTAAAACTATTTTTAAAACTTCACTTATATTGAACATGTTAATTTCCTGGCATTTCTTGGAATATCTGAAAGACAGATTATTCCTAATATATATCATTATTAGCAGTACACATTTTACACATTAGGAAAAACCACTTGTTTCTTCAGTAATTTATTGGCAGCCCTTATAGAAAAATACATTACAAACATCAATACAAATTCAGATCTAAAATGTTTGTACGTTTTTGTTGTAAGACGCTCAAAATAACTATTTGGCTACTAAAGCCAGCGCTGGCATTTGTTTACGTCCTTGATCAATCTAAAACATCTCTTTGTAGTCTCATTCGAGTCATTTTTGTAGGCATTAAACTTCCTGCCATCAACCA
The DNA here is from genome assembly GCF_988280905.1 of Pimephales promelas. Classification (NCBI taxonomy): domain Eukaryota; kingdom Metazoa; phylum Chordata; class Actinopteri; order Cypriniformes; family Leuciscidae; genus Pimephales; species Pimephales promelas. Next base: position 7,377,048 of record NC_142790.1, read on the forward strand.
TCCCTTTAACTTCTTTCTTTCTTTTTTATCTATAGCATTTATGAAAAATAGCAACACAGTTGGAAACGTCTCGGTTTCGTATGTAACCCTCATTCTCTGAAGGTTACATGGATATTTGTTCAGCCTGCAGCTTTACAAATATCTGTCAGCAAGGCGCCTGTTCCAGCGCTCAGGAAGAAGCTAAAATCCGAGTGGAGTGGGGTCACAACCTGGGGGAGCATGGTGCGTCTTGGGATGGATATGCCAAGACGGTGGCATCCACTATCCAGTGGGCCAATCTCTATTTGGAGACAGTCTTTCCCTTCTACTTCCGCAACAGACGAAGAGTTGGTCTGAGGTGTTGAGCCTTTGTGTTCTGTCCATATACAGGAGCAGATCGCTGTTCGCTCAAATCCATCTTGCAGGAAGGAAAGCACAATACCAATCAAACATCTACGGGGGTCTTCTAAGTGAGAAGAACACCACTCAATGATTTTGGGATTTAAGTGGCACGAAGCAACCTCAGATTCCATAGGAGGACATGGCGGGTGAGTTGCGACATGCGACGGGAGCGTAGACCACCTCGATGGTTGATGTACCCAACAAATGTTCCCAACTAAGCAAGCCAAAAGGCAAGGCAGCAGTGGCAAGGAACCAAAACAGAATGGAGAAAAATACCTTCGGAGAACTCAGGCTCAGCCGGAGGCCAGTTCTCCTCTGGTCAACGAACTAACAGTGTGTGGTTATGATTCAGGCAACATTATAGGTCAGAAGTCAGATTGGAGCGGAACAATATTTATCCAGTTCCATCTGGATGGAGGTCGGAGTCATCACGCCGGTATGGAGACGATATTGTTGGGGTGTCCATGAGGCCTTCACAGGGCTGATAAGGCTGGCACTTCAGGGATGCGTTGTGGTCGTGTCCAGGCGCAGATTCACCGTCTGATCTGGATACGGCCTGGATACGACCCAGAACGGTAACACTAGTTACCACTCTTTGGCTTTGTTTTGGAAAGCAAATTGATTTACGGTACTTTTCCTTTGTTTAGCCACGCATCAATATGAAGTTACCGTGCCGGTGTTCTATCAAATAATGCTTCCTATCAGATTGTACGGTGTTCTGCCTTTGTTTTACTATCCATTGAAATTTGAATTACGGTGTAGCCTGTGTACTTTGTAGAGCTTCAACTCCATCAGTCCCTGTAACTTCTGGTTGTAACTTTGTCCTGCACAAACGCAGTCAGAACATTTAGGGCCCTATTTTAACGGTCCAAAACATAGTAACTTTGTGGGTTGATCTCAGGCGCTGTTGGTATTATACAGGCAGGATTAAATCTACCGGCGGGGTTGGTCTGAAGTAGCGATGTTACTCATAGGTGTGGTTAGGGCGTAACGTGCAATAAACCAATCAGAGTGTCATCTCACATCCCCTTTAATTATTGTGGTAAATTCTGAGTAGTTGTAGAATTGTATAATATATAATCTGTTAAGGAAATATGTTCTTCACTTAAGATTTATCTTACAACTGGAATGTTGTAGCCATAGTTCCCTTTCAGTTCGGTCACGTTTGACGTATTCGGGTGTGTGCGCTCAGAGTACCAGCCACATGTAAGAAGTGCCAGTACAAGAAAAAGTGAGGATGATTAAAATATTTTAATGATTAATGATTAAAATATAGAACTATCAGCCTACTTCAAGCACTGAGGGTGAGTAATTAATGACATTTCATTTTTGGGTGAACTAACCCTTAAACAGTGTTCAGCAGCACCGTCTCTACTAATAGCAAAACTGAATAGCACAGTGCTGAGAAATGTCATATAGCTTTTAAGTTTCTGAACTATTTTTACTATTTATAATAATTACATTATAAAATGTTCAGAGCAGCGTTGACAACACGTTTCTGTGAGAGTGTGTTTCCGCACTATATGTGTGTGTGTGTTTGAAATAATTTGGCGAAGTGATATGGGCATGTGATGCGGTCAAGACCTGCCTGGACTACTTTCGCCTTGAGTTTTCCTAATAATTGCACACCTTAGAAAGTTTGTCAGCCAATCAGATCAATCAACAACCCCGTTGTACACTGTAAAAAAAAAATCATGGGTCTTGTAACTTTCATTAAACAAATTAAGGTGATAATTAAAAATATTATGTATATTTTATTATGAAAATTGTGGTTCAGTGTTGTATAGAAAATATTGAAAACACACTAATACATACTAATACAAGAGATACATTTTACTATTTTTTTAAGGAAACTTACACAATTTTGAGGCTTGAATTGATGACTGATTAAACTAATAAAATTAAGGAAAATTAGCTACCAATTTATTTTAAGAGAATTACCTCAATTATGCAGTTTAATTTAGAGACACCATTGTTAGTTCCCAGCATGCTTTGCACATGGCTAGTGATGGAGAGGAAATATTGAAATGAAGTGTTATTTTATGTGTTTCAGTAAAGGGAAATATCTGTCAATGTTTAATGTTCAGTTATGTTTGACATTTGAAAGAATTTCTATTATTTTGAAGTTTTGTTTGTTACTATTGTGCAGAAGAGTAGGGCTTATAGTAAGGTTGTGAATAACTGAATGTATTGATATTCTGAAGCACGTTGCGTTGATCATTGAGCAAAAACTTTGTTATAATGCTAGTGCAGTAACAAGTTTGGCTATGCACTGTGCTGGCTATCACTCTAATTCACACACTTTTGAGTGTCGACTTAAAATTAAAAAACATATATCACTAAAAATATGAAATTCATAGTATCATAGACTAAATAATTAAGTGGATTTTACATGATTTATTATTCAGTTAGATTCCATGAAATAAATCAAGTCTGAACTACTCAAAAATATTATGTGTAATATTGTTACCATAATATTTTTAATTAAATAGCAGTAACATTTTAAAATATATGCGTGTAATCCAATGTACATCATTTTTTAGGTTGTGATAATCATCTTTCAATAATGGACAGGACTATTATAAGGGCCCAAATAGGCATTTTACTTTGACCCTTATTCACTTAACTGATCTAAGATCAGCTTGCTGGACCAAAAACCCAACTTACTGTAACTGCAATAATCAAAGTCAATAATCACATCTGATTTGAGAACTGATGTAAGTAAAAAAAAAAAGCTTTAGCAACACATAGTATTGCTGTTGCTATTCTCCTGTGTAGAATCTTCAAATAAAGATCTACATTCGAGATTAGAGAGTGGTTAAAGATATTGATCTGTTCTACGAGGGCACTGGGGTATAACACACAACCTTATTCACTGAATTCATTTCAGATGGATTAGAATAAACAAGTGAATTTATAATTTACTGCACACAGTGAGTACACTATGAATTAATAAGTAGTGGATGTGTTGTATTGATACAGAACATAACTGCTAAAATATCTGTAATACAACATTAGAAACACAAATGTGAAAAATTCAAAATACTTTTTTGTATTATATTAGAATGTAAAAATAATACATATAAATAAATAGATTTAATTAAACAAGTCTAAATAAATAATATTTATATGATCAATTATATTAAAAGTCATAGTGTGCAAGAGAAAAGGAGTGTGTGCTTATTTTGTGGTCTGCTTTATGTCAGGTTATATTAAACATTGATTGTAATGGTCAGGGCACCACACCAGACATGCATCACTTCCCCTCTTATAATTCATTTCCTCCTTAACTGGTGATAATAACGGACCTATTAACATTACATTCCCCTGATTGTACAGCGAGATTGATCACTTCCCCCAACCAGCATTCACACAAAAGACACAGGTCTTCTCTCTCAGCCTCTCTCTATTCTTCTCTTACAGCAAGTCGACATTCAATCAATCAGAACATAAAAGAGCACCATATGCAGTTAAAATGACATGTACATGCCATGAACCAAGAGGAGTATTGATTCATTTCCTGGTTGTCTTACCATTGTGCAAAACACTAAAGAAAATCATCCTAAAAACATTGCATTTTTAATAAATTACATAAATAAATTATGAAAGTTTATTAATGAATTAAAAATGATTTAAATATATATCAATAATATTATATTACATAATGAATAAACAAAATATCATAAACAATATAGAATTTATTAAATACAGCATTATTTTTTTTCATAACCGTAATGAGAATTGGTCAAAAAACAATTTATTTTCAGGGTGAAATATGACCGGAACAAGTTCTCGTCAGGTTTCATGAGATTCACCCTGCTCTAGTCGGTTACACCATGTCCATAAATTTAGCTCTGTACGCTTCTCTTCTGAAAAGATGAGTCACAGCATTCATAATTCTGGTCTTCACAGGCCTTTTGGGATCAGGGTTGTGCAGAGAATGTGCAGGCAGTTCAACTAATTTATACAAATGAAAAGGCAGCTGTTTTGCTGTGCAAGTGTGGTCTACATGCATAAAATTAGAAAAAAAAATAACCTGTTAATTATTTCAGAGTTAAAAATATTAATTTAGCAAAGTAGTCTGAAATATTGAATTATGGAGAGTATGCATTTATTCCCCACTGAAAAAGTCAGAAAATATACAACACAACTGAACACTTCTTGCTCATTTATCAAATATAATCAGGCTGGTCTCAGGTCTTTACGGATGGAGGACAGACTGATGCACAGCATGTGAACTCACATTTGCAAACACATACCTACACAACATCAATTCTGTTGACAGCAGGAAAATACCAGAGGCTGTATATCTAAGCTAAGAGGTGCAAAATTTACAGCAGCTGTCCTTACTGTCTCACAAAATTCCTGCAAACCCAGAGTGCACACACACACACTGATATCGACCCAAGGAGCTTGATCTCCGCCCAGCTCTGCTTTCATTAACAGAGGAAGCAAATAAGACTGGACACACAGGAGTGGTTCACAGGGGCTGTATGTCCTGTGTCCGATCCTACTGTACATGAACAGAGGAGCATGGCATGGTCATAAAATGCCCCCCGTCGAACCGCCATCTGAGCTAAAATCAACCAATCATCGATGCAATTGAGAATGCGAATGTGCACTAGTGTTGCATCCATGCATTTCATGAAAGTGTGGGGAGACAAAGCTAGACCAAGTGGAAGATCCCTGTACTGGTGCGCCTGTACTGGTACACGTCCTTTAGATCTATCGTGACAAACCAGTCCTCGAATCTGATTTGTGACATGATCTGCTTGCTAGTGAGCATCTTGAATTTTAGCTTCCCTACTGAGCGATTCAATAGGCGCAGGTCTAAAATTGGACGCAACCCCCTATCCTTCTTTGGAAGGGTGTAATAACCTGATTCCAAGCTGGGAGGAGGAACCCGTTCTATGTCTTCCCTTTGAAGAAGTGTTTTTACCTCTTGTTCCATTAACAGAGCCTGCTCGGGGCCCACCACTGTGGGCAGAACCCCTCTGAATTTTGGTGGACGACACCTGAATTGGATCGCATAACCTTTTTCTACTGTCTGCAGGACCCATTGAGATATTTTTTCAAGGCCACTCTGCCAGAAATTCTACTAAGGGTACCATCTCTCGAGACTGGCCTCTGGTGTACCTTGAGCAGCAAACACAGCACCCTGTAACAGAACACCGGCAGGGAACAACTGGTTTGACCGCTCTGAGACCCTCCTCAGAGGGAGCGAGTGTCCCTCGGGAAAGCGCTCGCTGGGACCGTCTGTGCCCCAGGACGAGGTTGGCAGAACGGGGCACCAAGGGCACCGAGGAAGAACGGACACCGTAAAAATAGATGAACACTTTTCTCCCTCGGTGGGGGCCACCCTCAGTGTTCTGCACCCTGTGGCGTCAGGACTTCTTCTTAGCCTTCTAAGCTAATATAACTGTCCTCAGATCAGTTCTATTTCCAGAAGACTCTGGCTGAGAACGCTGCATCTGAGCCTACTGTCCAGCAGGGGGAGCACAAGACGTGACACTCCGCTTCTTCTGCGCCCTACGTGACGAGCTCGTAGATGGCCGGGGCTGTTCCCGTCCAGCAGCCCCAGGGACGTGAACTTTTAACAGGATAAACGTTTTAAAAGCTCTTGCTTACTTTTTCACTTCTTGGAAATTGTCAATAACAGAATTCACAGCATCACCAAAAAGACCCATAGGAGAGAGAGGAGCATCTAAAGGCTTTTTCTTTCATGTTAGTTTGATTCAACCAAAGATGTCTCTTTGCGGCCACCAGGGCTGCCATATATCGACCCACTAGTTTGGCCGATTCTCTGGTGGCGCGCAGAGATAAGGCAGCACCCGTCTCTAACCTTGCAGAGAGATCCATCTGCGATCCCCACGATAAGCGCCACTGCTCTGCCTTGGCAGAAGCGGGACCCGAACCACGGGGAGCGTGCACCGAACGCCCTCCTCGAAGAGCGCCCGGCGGGAGTAGAGCGTCCTTAATGGCAGACGCTCTTAATGCTCACAGTCAGCCCCCTCGAGAGCTGACTGGGCATGCTGCACTCCCAAACAAACAACACAAAGAACGTGTGTATCCCTGCCCATTAGATAGCACGAGCATGGAGGATCACACTTCTTAAATTGCTGTTCGCTTGCCATATTTTTTCTCTCAATATATAAATTGTTTGTGTGGTGCAGAGTAAAGACAGACAATATTCACACAGGGAAAGATTCACATATGGTGCGACTGAAGGTACAGAAGCTGATGTGCTTGCGTTTTTGGGGTGCGCTATAGTTTCCTGGTCGATGACGTCACCCGCCTATGATGCCTCTCTCCATTGGGCTGATTCCATATGAGCTTCATGACACTCAACGCAGGGGCATTCCCACAGCGTTCAATGCATTATCTCATTCCCTTGAAAGGAAACACTGGGGTGTTCAGCCACAGGTGGAATATTTCAACCCCAGGAGTGGAAAGGTGGGGGTCGCTCAGGGGAGGGACAATGCACACGGGACGCACCTAGCCGACGCACAGGCAATAGACACTGGTTCCGATGTCAGAAGTGCTGGAGGAACTCAGGGCTTTCGGGGAAGCTCACCTGAGGAGAATATTGCACGTATCGAGTCCGTAGAGTGGAATGGCGAGCAGTGGGTCCAGTACTAGATCTCTTTTTCCGGTTTGGACATCGACTCGGTCGCCATGTCCACGCAGCTTACAAGCGAGTGTGGGCAGTCACTGCTGACTTGCCTGATGCCGCCTTCACACTGGCAGTTGAAATCAGCTCCGTAATACGCAATACGTTCCCAACGGACGTCGTACTACACAGTGAAAAGTGGCAGAGAGATTAGAAAGGTTGATTCTGTCAGTTCTGTATGATCGTGAGGAAAGTTCCTCAGGACGTTGACATGTCAGGTCGACCAAAAAATGTGATATGGTGGTCAATAGTTCAATGTCTGCCAACAATTTATTTGTATTAACTGCTCTAAAAACGTTAGAAAGTCATGAAAAAAAATGACATGACAACTTATAGTTTTAAAATCATTATTTATTTTATTAAATGTTAAGAATTCAGGTTCGTTTATCAGTACCATAGCAACGCTCAACTTCCACTGGAATTGTCGGATAGGAACCTTCCGTAGCTTTTCGCAAAAGTTACATTTTTTTAACGCATCCGGATGACCAACGGACACGATTCTCTTCGCACCGCACTCGGTCGGACCCGTTTCGGACCCATTCGCATACTGTCTGCGAATCTCCATAGGAAATGAATGACTTCCGGTCGTTTTGGAGTTGTATTGGAAAGGATTTCAACTGCCAGTGTGAAGGCGGCGTGAGACAGTTCCAGGGCAAGAATGTGGTTCCACTGAAACTTTTTCAGAGGCTCCTGGGGCATATGGCATCAGCAGCCGTGGCAATGCGGATTGCTTCGTATAAAACCACTTCAGTTTTGGCTTTGCGTCTGACGGCACTCTCCGAGTACCAGCTACTCCGACCTGCCGTCAGACCTTTACCCCGTGGTTGAGCTTCAGTTTATGTCATCATGTTTTTTTGGGAAATATACCATGGCAATAGAATGTTGTACTATGGTCACAACAGACGCCATGGAAATACCATGTTGTTGTTGTTTTGGATATTTCCCATTTAGGCCTATATCATTTTTTTTTTTTTTGGAAAGGCATCATAGGTTTGGATATAGAAGCACCTTATATATATTTGCACAAGTATCATGGTAACAGGGTATCATGGTAATACTATTGTTTTATGGACATTATTATGTAGATAGATGCCATGGTGTACTTTGAAATATTTTGAAGCAGCATACTGTATAAATACCATAGTACTGTATATCGATATTGTAATCATTCAGTACCATATATCTTAGCATTGTTTTGTGGGGTCCCAGTTAGCACTGTACATTAATTCTGATTAGTTGTTCATGGTGCAAAGCATAATGGGAATATGCTGTATTGGTCTCACCCTCTTGTAAAAGAGAAGTGTACGTGTTAAGTCCTGTAACTAATTCTGTTCCAACTCTTTTGTCAACCCTGTAACATTACAATATAATTTAAAGAATAATCTTTTGTTAACCATTTGTGTGTGAATAATGGTTTCATCTTCAGCTCTCAGTCTATAGGAGACTTTGCATCTTTGAATTTGTAGCTTCGAGAACACAACACATAGGAGCATAAATGTGAATGTGACATTATCAATAATGCATTTACGATGCGAGAAGCCCTTGCCGTCTCTCTCTCTCTCTCTCTCTCTCTCTCTCTCTCTCTCTCTCTCTCTCTCTCTCTCTCTCTCTCTCTCCCTCCTTCCCTCTCTTTCTCTCTGTGTGTGTGTGTGTTTATTAGAGTGGTCTTGCAGTGATCTCATTAGGCTGTCCTTTGGAATGCTATAAATAATTCATTCATCAATTCATTAATCTAATTATAGACTAAATGCCAGGATGTTTACCTTGTGTGTATTCCATATATGAGAGTGAATGTGTTTAAAATACTAGAGTTTTAGCCATTAACTGTTATACAAGTAGAATATGTCAGCATAAAGGAACCTCAAATGGGTTTCTAGTCTTTCCCAACAGCCACATCAGAACGAGAACAGAACATCGGGATTAGTAGCTCAAACACTCCTGACACTGAGTTCAAAAGACATAGTGACATGGTGCTGACAGGAACTGCATGTTTCTGGTTTGTTATTTTTGAAAAATGGCAATAAAACAAACATGAGACTACAAGGCAGTGGTGATGTTTGATATCTTCAGTAAGGACACAATTCCTCACTCACAAGACCTTAGTAAAAGAGGACTATTTTTTCAGAATAAAATGGTGTATTAGAACTGATTTATATATTTGCCATTTTCAAACATATACTGTAAACATCCAGTTCCCTTTAAAAATACTACAATAAGAGAACTTCATAAATTATATCTCTTTACCAAATGAAATAAAAACTAAATACAGTATGGCAAGTAATGGGACAGAAACACCTCATGAAATGTCTCTTTTACACCACACACCTGTGTTGTGTACTCAGAGCCGGCCCAAACCTTTTGGGGGCCCTAAGCAGAATTTAATTTGGGGGTATAATTAACCTATTCTTGACGAATATTGACATAAATAACTGTAACTGTCCACAATCTTTTTATTTTATTTATTTTTTTTTTATTATTATTGTAACAGACTTTGTTAGAATGTACATGACATAATCCAAGTCTGTTACTATAATACCGCTAATGATGTAGCTACTGGCGCTCGTTGTATGTGTGTGTGTATGCAATGTATTTTTCCCCTCTGGGCTTGCCGTAGAAAGTAATGATTCAATTGCTGCACAAAACATAAACCATAAATAATCATGCAAACATACTTGTATCTTGCTCTTTTTTTCTCCTCTTTTATTTTCTTCGTTCTATTTTGGCACCAGAAGGATACGTCCTTTTTTGTGACATGGCTTAACATTACTGCGAGTCTGTGATCAACTAAAGATGTTAGGAATCTGCAAGGAAGAGAATGTGTGTCTATTTTTCCTTAATGGACGTTGAGGGTGAAAGTTTGAGTAGCCAAAGACTCTTCAAGGATCACAGATGTATAATTGCAAAGATAAGTTGAGTCTTGGGGTCAGAAAGCCAAAAGGTTTCAAGAAAAATCCTCCAGGTGGACCTGGGGGCGTGATGGAGGGCCAGGCCCGTGGAGCAGAAGAGGGCCTGGAGACTGCGGCAGGATGGAAGGCCAAGGCGGTAAAGACCCCTCGGGCGACCACGGAGGAGAAGACCCCTCGGGGATAGGTATCCAAGGGGGTAGCCATGGGGTCATAGGCTGGAGCAGGCACAGGAACAGACGACACCGGTTCAAGCACAAACGACACCGGCTGAGGCACAGGAACAGACGACAACGGCTCAGGGAAATTAAACAATGTTGAACTTACATATATGGTATATATATGACATGAATAGAATATATATATATATATATATATTCTATTCATGTCATCTGATGGAGTTTGTGGTCCTTGCCACTGTCACCTCAAACTTGCTTAGTTGGGGACACTTATTATGCTTAATATTTTGATCTGCCTGCATTTTATAAGAACTGAACTTAGCTAGACAATCACATCACTGTTTTCTCCAGATAACTACCGATTTTTACAACGGAAATGAAACAATGTTCAACTTACTGGACAACAACTTTCTTTTAGAGCTGCTGTTCAGCCAAAACAACCTTTGCTGCATTCATTTATTACTGTAAAGCTGCTTTGTAACAATCTGTAAAAAAAAGTGATAAAAAAAGGTGAATTTGACCCCTGGCAAAGCAGACCCCCAGGGAATGTTCATCCTTCCCTGGTCTCCTCTGTCAGGACGCAGTCAATGACTGTGCCCCAACACCGGGCCAAAATGCAAAAATTTTTTAAACATCTGGTGGTCAAGATGTTCCGGTGGTACCGAGTACCCGGTCAAACCCGTTTCTGGATGCGCATACATGCACGAAGGGCGTGAAGTTGCGTCCTCTTCATGGCGTCCGGCAGCACTGCTGATCTGTGCCTGTGTATATTAAACTGCAAAATGACTATTTAAATATGAACCCTGTGTAGAGAATCGAGGCGAATCAAACACAACTTAATCAAATTAATCTCTCATGGGATTAATTCACATGGCTTCAACACTCCAAGTTCTGGAGCCCACATTCCAGAGTCACGGAACGACTCCGTGCTGTCTGCAGATAAGGACTTTTATTGCCCCACAGGCCCAAGAGAGGGGCACTAAACAGGACGAACGTGTCAATATGTTAATGTTTTACTAAGACAAATCGGCTACAAAATGGTGGAACGAGAGGCTCACAACAAAGACCTCTTTGATCCCCTGACAGAGATGTTACACAGAACACCTTCCTCTACCCCTACTCCTTGAACCTACCACGACCTCACTGTTGAGATCGGAGATCTCACACATAAAATCATATAAACTCACCACAGAACAATCCTTGGACCTATAACCAATCATAATTCTTGTTGTTCCTACACTTCATGTGTTATTATGCTTAGATCACATAATAATCGTGTAATTGTTGTTAACTATTAACTCTCATAATTGTTATACAACCATTAGAAGTGTGAATGCCTCGTTTACGCTTAAACGAACCGTATTCTCCTAATTCAAAAGATGGCTTGACTGAAATCTGTCTAAAATGATTTGTTTTGTGATTATAATATATAATCTTAAACTGTGTTCTCTTGTTCTCTGCTAAGTGCTGGAGACCAGCTCACAGACCATGCATAAATTATGATAAGCAAGAAGTAGATCCGCCTCCAATTGGCCAGAAGTTCCTAGGAGGCTGGACTAGAGTTTAAGTTAAAGATCCGAACAAAGGACCTCATGTTCAGATCATTTTGAGATTTTTGGTCGTGATTTTTGTCAGATTTTTGTTCAGTTCTGTAACTGTTAAGATCGTGCCTCTCTCTAAAACCAGCAAGAGAGTGTTCTGTTCGTGCTTATCTCTGAAACAAAGAACATGTCCGCATGCTTCTACATCGACTAGACCAAATTCAACCAGCAGACGAATAACCCATCAAGATCAGGGTTACAATTCAGCTCAGTCAAGCCATCCGACTCGCCTTACTTTCATTTCTTTCCTTTCTTTCCTTTTTCGTAAAAGTCTCGTTTCAAAGTTAAGTTTGCAACGCGCTTCGAATTGGAAAAGACTTTCATTCGCTTGCTAATCACACGTGACCAGCGGCGGAACTTCCATCCCTGCACTTCAAAGACAACCCGCCACGAGGACCCGGGGAACCGCCCTTGCTTTAATGTTAATTGAATAACCTCTCTAAGAAATGAAGGTTCAAATTAATGCTTGGTGATCCTTTCAGGTGATGTCTTACGTGCATATAGAAAGTTAAAACTTTCTCTCACTCTTTCCAACTCACTCTTTCCCTTTCGCGATTGTATGAGTGTGTGTGTGTGCGTGATTAGGTTTAGACCTTAGTTTTGTGTTTAGAATAGCTAATAAAGTCTTCCATATATTTGAAAAGATAAATCTTCTTGTGTCGTGTTTGCACATTTAATGTCTTGTGCTGTTCGATCTAAAGTTACCTTGCTAAGACATATGCTGTGTCCCAATGTGAAGGCTGCGTACTTCGAAGGCTGTAGACTTCGAAGGATGCAGTCTATTTGGCCTTCGAAGGACGCTTCATGTAGCCTTCGTGGGATTTCCTAATTGCGCAACCAGGTGTTCCCTATTACTGCTCCTGGCGCCAAACAACGGAGCGAGAGTACAGCTGCCACCCTGATCATTCATTTAATGAAACTGAGTAAACAGCTATGGAGAAAGGCTATTGTCATTTTGTTGTTTTATATTTTACTGGAAATTTTATGTTTTATATTGTCCTGTCTTTAAATGAGGGGCAATATATATAAAATCACATAATTTCAATTCACATAACCACTAAAAAAATATTTCGAGTCATGTATTTTCGGCTCAAGAGTTGGCCAGAGCTGGTTTAATGCTAGAGGCTGCGTCCTGAATAGCCAGATTACACTGTAAACTGTTCAAATATTGGGTGTTAACCTACGTAAATATTGTAATGAAAATAGCCTAAAAAATAATAATGATAAAACATAGGCACATATATAGCCAATAGCCTATTCAAATGTTAATCGTACCATACGATTTTGTAGGGTTTTCTTTTTATTGTCTAAATGGACCATGGTGAATATATTTATACAGGCTGTCAATCCTATTTGAATATTTTAAACCAAATATAAAAAGTCCAGTGCAAACGTACTCCCGCTCGTCGTCGTCAGCTGTCAGTCACAGTTGCTAGGCGACAAGAACAATCCTCCGCAGGCTAGACCGGTCCGAGCGCTTCAAGTGCGCACTTTGATATGGGACGAAGTTAAAGTTAGCAACAATTTGTTAATATTGTGACAATGGACCAACAATTTGTTACTTTAATTTTTAAAATAACCAGTGGGAGAATGTAAGGAACTTCATACTGCGATAGTATGTACAAATGTGAAGTAGCCTACTTTTTCCCTCACAGGACCACAACACTACACATTTTACATTAAACGACACAAAACAAAAGTAGCCTATATTATAGTTTAAATGTATCAACCTTGCAAACACTCACAGACCCTTACAAAAATAAACAAATATCCAGAGCCATGAATTCTCTTTTGTGTACACATTTAAAGTTGCATAAAATAATGAAATAATGAATAATAAAGAAATACAATGTACAAGAAATGCAATACAAGGCTATAAAAGCCGTTTTCGCATTTCCACTTGACAAAACCATGCAATGCTGACGAACGAGTTAAGATGAATAATAAGAAGGACAAAAACGAAAAAAAAAAAACTTTTGGCTCTTAACACTGGTTTCTCTGGCTATTTGAGTAAATAAAAACATAATACTTTTACATTTAAATGTGAATTTGCCATCCACCACTGAACTCTCGGCCACCCTTTTTTTAAATAAAAATGCTGTCGTCACCCGCGCAATGATTTATGGGGTAGGATCGGGTAGGATAGTCCGCGAAGTGTCCATTTATGTATCCTTCCTTTCACGGGGAAATGAAGTGTGCATTTGGCGTCGCTTTTGAATTAGGTAAGCCTTCGTCGCGCTGCAATGACGCAACCGGCCTTCGAATACGGCCTTCGGAGGATGCATAACTAAATTGGGACAGCCTTCATCCCACCGCGATGACGCAATCGGCCTTTAAATGCGGTCTTCGCGGATGCAGCCTTTGAATTGGGACGTACTTCGTCGCGCGGCTGTGACGCAATCGGTCTTCAAATACGGCCAACCGTCCTTCAAATACGGACTTCGGAGGATGCAGCCTTCACATTGGGACACAGCTATAGTGTTTCACTATAGATTTGGTTATAATTACGGCCCGTTCAAATGAATTCTAAGCGAGTCATTTGCTCGGTTCAGTGATTCGGTTCCATAGATTCATTGCAAATCAATGAATCATTTCCCTTTGAGCTAAATTGGCCTTCGGCCCCCTCAAATACATTTTATGTATATTATTAAGTGTTGCATTTGCTACACCTGCAAGTTCTGCTTGTCTCTGCGTGAATGAACAGAGCAGATGCGCGGTTTCATTAAACATTATCTCACACAGACACACTGATCTATAGATTGAATATTTCTCAATCTCATCAATATTTTCATTTGTAGTCTTCATGTAGTTTTCAATCCTTTCGTCAATTTACCATCATAAATAATAAAGTCATTGAATTTATATATATATATACAGTATATATATATATATATATATATACAGTATATATATATATATATATATATATATATATATATATATATACTAGGAACGAGGGTTACATCCATAACTGAGACGTTTTTGTAGGTTCTCCCATAGAACAGCAGCAATCCAATAGTTCTGCTAATGGAGAATATGATACTAATGGAGAATATGATAAAGATGCTGCAGCCAATGAAGACTTCCTGGAAAGTTATTTGAAACACACTACTTGTGTTTTTAGTTTCATCTCCTTCAGAACCTGCTTTTACTCTCTTGGGTAGACTGGATTGGTTTTGACAGGCATGACAAGCCGAGCACTGAATCCCAAGCTGAATCTCCTCCATATAGCACAATTATAAATCTTCCTTTCTGTTGTTGGCTAGCTGCCTTGTCCTCAAGACTTCACAGAGATTGTTAGTAGAGTTCCACAACATGTGAATGGTAGTGATTGTCACATATATGAATGCAATATGTCCAGAAACAGACCTTAGTCGGAAGCTAAATAAGCTCAGGAGTCAAACAAAGATAAAAGCTTGAGCTTTTAGACACTCACAGAGCTCTTTAGTGGAATTTTCAATTTCTATTTTAAAAGTCTCTTGTGATTCTGTGTCTACCGCTAAATCTGTCATCCTCTAACCTGGGAATGCACTGAAGTTCACTAAAATATTCAGGAGCAAATTTTAATATTAATTTCCATGTTTGTTTTAAGAGTCTGAGCACTGTGCCCAGTGTGAGTTATAATTGAAGGCTACATGACAAGAGCTGAGTGGGAGGGAATGTTCCAGAATTAACATTTCACCAAGCAGGCTTATGGGATATGTGCACTTGATCTACTATAGCTTGTGGATATTAACTCTCTTTAATTAAGGTGCAAGGTCTGATTGCATGCATAAATACTTGAATAGGAACAAGGTCATCAATATTTAATGACAAAATTAGGAATGTTAGCAAAAACATGTATACTTACAAATAAATCAACCATAAACACATAAATAAAATTGTAATTAAAATAAGTCAAATGACAAATCTTGTTTCAGACTGAAACAAACACCTCTGCTAGACTTTAGTTGCTTTATGTAATTCAGCTCTGAATTTACTCCCAGCTTAAGTTATTTAACTTCTGCTGGGTAAACGATAAGGCTTTCCAATTAAAATATTGATACCCTGCAAACTGCAGAGGTTTTTCGGGTGCTCCATATGGTGTGAAGAATCCTGTTAAAGATGCTTGGAGTAGAAGGACTTCTGAGGGGAATCTGTTTTGCAATTTGCATTTTAAACTTTATGATTGTGATTTGGTCTGTCCAAAAACTGGGACAAATGAATATGATTATGTTCCAGCTCCATCTATCTTGTAGGACCAATGTGACCAAGATAACACACCGTTTTCTCCTTGGCCTGATTTCTTCCATTTGCCTTTTGTCCTCTATATTCATTTAGTTTTCTGCACATTTCTCTTTTTCTCTTTTTAAAAACCTTCTCCCAGGTGAGATGAATTTTCAGAATTTTTCTAGCTAGTGCATTTTTTTTTCTCTCCATCCGCACCACTTACTTGTCCCTCAGTCCTGTCCTCTCTTTTCCCTTTAAATGTCTGTTTTCACACTCTGCTTATCTCCTTATTGCTGATTTACTCAATAATATCCAGCAAATAAGCAGAGAGATTAAAACAGGGCAAATTAGTGTTTGACTGACATAGATGGTGTGTTTTAGTAATGAAGAAACAGGGACATTTAATAGATATATAATCTTTTTTTAGAAAAACAACTTCAAGTAATTTGCATAACCAGGTTATGACAACTGAGTAGCAAATACCATATATAAATGTAAGTGTTATTTTTATACACTCACCTAAAGGATTATTAGGAACTAGGGGTTGAACGACTTCAGATTTCTTGAAGTCGACTGTTATGACATCAAAGTCGAGTCGACGTCAAAGTCGCTGACGTCATTCATAAAAACACACACTTGTAAAAAACAATAAGTAACATTTACTTAATTTTTTCAAGGCAAGTTTTTGCACTGATATTTTTTGACTAAATTTCACACATACTGTATAATTAAGTAAACTATACTTAACTAAGTTAAGTGAAAGTAATATAAGAAATTAAGTATTTTTTATTTAGCTAATTAAAGATGAAGTAATATCTATTCTATTTAATTGAATTTTTCTTACAACATTTCACTCAAACAATATAACATTGAATTAGACCACACTGTTTACGTAATTAATACTTGGGTATAATAACTACACACTAATAATCATTAGTTAAGCATGAGTAAACCATTAATTCATCATTCATAAAGCATTAATAGACATTAAAAAGCAGTTCATAAATACAGCTATAAATGCTTTCTTCTTGATTTAAAAGCATATCTATAATTTGTTTAATAATTGTATTTTCATCCTTTATTAATGATCAATTTATAATTTCTAAATGAAGAATTGCATTTTTTTAACCAGTTATTTAAGAGTTTTCAGTGGTTCATACGATTACTTAGAGCGAGTAAGTAAATGATTAATAAACTATTTAAATGTACATTCATACATCTTATTATTCAGACATATAGTGATGGTAACTTAATGCTTTATTAACATGTATTAATGCTGTAATTAAGGGTTAATTTGGGTAGTTATAAAGCATTTAGTAGTGGTCAGTTAACTATGTTCATGAGCTCATCTAAAGTGAGGACTAGTCATGCCTTGTAAAGCATTTTTAAAGGCTGTTAAATATTTCTATGTTCAGTATCACTGCGTTGTGTTTGTTACATTTTACTGTTTAGAAGATTGACGAGTCTTTAAATCACCTTTATAAATGCTTTACAAAGCATGAATTGTCCTCTTTAGATTAGCTCACAAAAATAGTTAACTAACCACTACTAAATGCTTTATAACTACCTGTATTTACTACATTTAATTTCTAAGTGATCATATGAATGACTGACAACTCTTAAACAACTGGTTTGTAAATAATGCTATGATCATTAACAAAGTATGAAAATACAATCATTAAACGCATTATAGATATGCTTATAAATCAAGAAAAAACATGTATAGCTGTATTTATAAACTGCATATTAATGTCTATTAATGTTTTATAAATGATGTATTAACTGTTTACTCATGCTTAATGATTAATAGTGTGCAGTTATTATAAAGTGTTACTGAGCATTTATAGCTGTTTTTTATAAACTGCTTATTAATGTCTATTAATGCTTTATAAATGATAAATTAACTGTTTACTATGCTTAACTAATGATTATTAGTGTGCAGTTATTATAAAGTGCTACCATTACGTCTGCTATTTCTGATGTTTTTGATTTCACCTGTCCGTCCAAAATCAAACTAGGCAACATTTTTCCAAACTTCTATTGTCATGTGAATTGTAGTCTCAGTTTCCTGTTCTTAGCGTTGATGCGGTGTGGTCTCTTCTGCATTCCTTGGTTGTAACAAGTGGTTATATTTGAGTTACTATTGCCTTTCTATCAGCACAAACCAGTCTGGGTTGCATTTCCTAAAAGCATCGTAAGATTAAGAAGTTCGTAAAACTGATTGTATGACTGATCTTAATATTACGGTCTGTTTCCCAAAAGCATCGTAATTTAAGAAGCACTTGGAAATAATTGAAGATCTACGAGGGCTCTGGAGTAATCGTAAATCCACAAGTGCATCGTAAGAAGACAGAGTTTTTCAGTCACCTGCAGGACAACCAGCAGATGACACATTTAAATATATTCAAGTGCATTTTTTAATTATAATACAAGGTTTTGATTATAATTTATTGTAAACTTTATTACTTTTTTGTTTACATTAATGTATAAATGAAATAATTAAAAAGGGCAGAAAACTACAAATACATTAATCTAATCATTTTTATTTGAATGAACAAAAAAATTGATAAAAGATGTATGCTTCAAAGACTGGGAAAAATAGTGATGAACTAAAAATATATATGTCAATGACTTGTTGACGTGCATGAAAACCAGCCATGTATTGGGCATTTCTTGGTTGGCCATCATGTGGTCCCATGCCATCTTTGTCCTTCTTCTCCTCCTCCACCACCTCTTAATCTTTTAATGTCCCTAGTTGCTGTCAGTTATGTAGCAATATCCTCACAGATTATTTTGTTTTTGTTTATTTGCATGACTGTCTTTAAATCTGCTGAAAATAATATGTTTGCATAGCTCCACTTTTTAAATGACATCAATCTCCTCTTTTTGAAAAAAATTTTTTCTTTGTTTTTTTGGTTCAGCCATTTTGCTGGTGTCCCCACCAATGTAGGTTTGTGCTTTTATAGATTATTTGCATCATATAAAATGCACATCAGATGAAAACATTTCAAAATACAAGCATGTGCTACAGTTAAGTGCCATTTTACAAGGTGACATTTCAGCACTTGACAAACGGACAACTCTTAAGTAGCACTTAGAGCACTTTCTTACCCACAGAACTGCCACTTACTGGATATTTTCTCTTTTCCGGACCAAGCTATGTGAACCATAGAGGTGGTTGAGCATGAAAAATCTAGTAGATCAGCTGTTTCTGAAATACTCAGACCAGAGGATCTGTCAGCAACAGCCATGCCACGTTCTAAGTCATTTAAATCACCTTTCTTCACCATTCTGATACTCAGTTTGAACTTCAGGAGATCATCTTGACCATGTTTACATGCCTACATGCATTGGGCTGCTGTCATGTGATTGGATAATGATATTTGTGTTAACATGCAGTTAAACAGGTGGACACCAAATAAAGTGGCCAGTGAGTGTATGTTTGCACAAATAAAACTAATTTGCATAAACATAAACCTTATGAGGTATATTCTAATATACCTTAAAGAGGTATATTCTAATTAGAGAAATTGAATAACGTTGGCGAAAGGATTTGCCAATGTCATGAGAAAGCCTGAAAATTAAATGGTAAGGAAATGTATTTCGTTTCACTTCTTTAGATATTGAAAAAGCATGAATTCTTTAATGTGTTTAGATGACCTGCAAATTGATACTTTGTGATTTACAAGTATGATTTTTAACTGTGCACAGCACACACACACACACTTCTGCTTTTAAAACCAAACAGACAAGACACACACACACACACACACACACACACACACACACTTCAATGATTGTTTTTTAAGGTAATATTGATTCCTTGATGAAAAATCTAGGCATGATTTATATTCATATTTCTCAGGGTGCACAGAATGGGATTTCAAGATTGATGTGGATGCTAATATGTCAGATATACAGTGGCATCCAAGAGTCACATTGAAACATGGTATTTAACATTCCATTTAAATTAGGAAATAAACTGAAAAATCTAAACTGAAATTCATTTATTATTAATAATACATTATTTATTTATTTGTTATTACCACTTGATAATAATATATACATTGTGTGATTTGAAAGTTGTTTGGCCAAAGGCCATTGCACACTGAGCACGAAATATTCGTATGCGTATTTTCGTGTTCGTTAGCTTAAAAATTCGTCACGCATAGAAACCTTGCACACCGAGTCCGTTGCGTATTTCTTAAACCTTTGCGGGAAAAAACGCAAAAATACCAAATGGATTCGTCAAGCAGTGAGGATGATTTTTGCCCTCTCTCTTATTGAAAAGGGAAGAAAGAGAAAATATTACGTCCATCCAATCCTGAAATTGCGCCGAGAGGAAGGAGAGTTCTTTATGAAGGAGTTGCGAATTTATCCTGAGCGATTCAAAATTTACCTCAGAATGTCAGTGGGACAGTTCGATGCTTTGCTAGCGCTTCTGGAGCCACATATTAAAAACAAGACCACCAATTTCCGTGAACCAATCGATTCTGAACGGAGACTGGCAGTGTGTCTGAAATGGACCAGGTATGGACACACACACACACGGACAAACACACACCCGCGCGCGGCCCGTTGGAAGCGCTGGACAGACAGAACAGCTAGGCTGTTATTGTGTATATTGTGCCCAAATAATACATTAGTTATCGAATAGGCTGCTCAATCACACCTTCGATCCTAAATTTCAATCTGATTGAAAGGGGAGGTTTATTAATTTCATAATCCAATATAGAGAAGAGAACATAAACACTTGATCGAATTGAAAACCGAAACTGAAAGCACGGCGCATGTGCAATGATTTGAGGACGAGCTCCCCCCGGCCCTGGCTGAATTGTCAAAAGACCTCTCAAAATGCTGGCTCTGGATGCGAAAAACGCAGAAAATCGAACCCGATCCGATTAATTTTATGACGGACGAAAGTTTCGGAGGCGGTGTGCAAGCGTGACTGACATAACGTGAGGTCGAATTTTTTTTTTTAACGTGCGAAAATTTCGGATGCGAATTTCGGACTCGGTGTGCAATGGACAAAACACAACGGCTCTGTTTACACTTGGTATTAACATGCGCCTTGGGTGATTTTATCACACACTGAAAAAAATAATATGCATTATCTAATCAATAAAATTGTGGCAACATATTACAAGCAATATTATTAATTAAATTGTACAAATTAGAATTAATTAGAATGTTAATTTGATTAACTATTACTCAATTCTAATTTGTTCAATTTAATGAATAATATTGCTTGTAATCTGTTGCCACAATTTTATTGATTAGATAAAGCATATTCATTTTTACACTGCAAGTGGTCAGTCAAGTAAGATAAAACATGAGCTGAAATTGGTAGAATAACTACAGATGTCTTCACACCAGTAATAACATTCCTCATAACATTGCTTTTTTCTATTACCAAGTGAATATTAATACCAAGTTTTTTTATTATATATTAATACCAAATTTTAATACCAAATTTTATTAATACCAAATATTAATACCAAATTTTTCGAATACCAAGTGTAAGAATTAACAGACAAAAACAGTCCTGAACACTAATTCGCTATTAAAAAAAAAGAAAGAAAGAAAGAATGGCCACTTGTTCCATTCAACTCAGAAAGAATCAATTTCAAATTTCTGGGCAAAATGCTAAATGCAATTGAAGACCATTTGATGTCATGACTTCTAAACTGTAAAAGAGGTTTCACTGAGAAGTGGGTGTATGACATCCAGCAAACGTGGCAGTACCTTTTTATTCTTTAAACAGTATGTCATCATAGAAAGCCTTGTATAACAGAGAGATAAAGACATGGACAAACTTGGAATGGAATGCAACATTAATACGTGTTTGGATAACAGTTTACGGTCCGAGGGAGCTCAGTGAAACATTGAGGGAGGGAGGAGCGCAGGTGGAGGAGTCAGGGCGACGGGTCAAGGTGAAACGACACGATCTGAAGCTGAAGGCGGAGCCACGGGATCCCGATATCCTGGGGGAGGTGGCTCACTGTAGGGCCACGGTGTAATCACGTCACTGAGAGGAGGCAACGGAGGCACAGCGGGACTGGTGGGAGACAACTCGGCAGGACAGTAGATGTGGCTGAGATGACGAACTGGCAAGAACATTTAGAAGAGGAGGTGGAAGAGGGAGGCTGGGTGCAACCAGTCAGTCCAATACAGATTAATCATAAAGATGAAGGGTTAAATTTAAATTATACTCCAGGAACTCATTCTCGGTGACGGGTAGGTGGACGGGGCTTCCAACCAAACTCTCCACTTCCACACATACGGACAGATTTACTAACAGCTTGCCCAGCACACACTCTTTTTAGATTTACAAAGTTTGTGCGTGTCAATGTATTGGTGTTTGCGTCATTATTTACCACCCACCCCTTTAAAAAAAACACATGTCTTAAACCAGACGCTACCTGGTAGATTGCGTGAACATTTCATGAGGAAGAGTGTCAATCCTGGGGTGACCATGCAGGGGGGGACCGTTAACTTAACTTAATATACTGTCCCAGGATAGAAAGACAAACAAGAAAACAAAAGAAAAGAAAAGAGCAAAGTGAGTGTCATTAAGTGACAGAGCATGTCTGAACAACTGAAGGAACGTGACAAGATGAAAAAGGACACACTGAAAGAAAGAAGAGAAATCCATGAACAGAAATGGAGAGGGAGAAATTTTTGAGAACCAAAAAAAAGGAAATCTGATTATGAGGGAACGAGACGTGTGTTAGAGGAGCTATTACGAGCACAGAGGGGCCGGGAAGAAAAGAAAAAAAAAAAGAACACAGACAGTACAGTGTGTACGAAGAAGAAAACAGCTGACACTTCAGTGATAATGCCAAAGATTACATTTGCAACAGCAAACATGTAAACACACACAATTCATCTATCAACGTTATGTCTCGTTTTTTCAGTATTGAATTTTACGCTAAGTGTGGTTAGGCTCTCTATTCTGTTTCCTTTGTTCCTTGTTCCAGATTCTGCCTAGTCTCCTTGGTTATTCATTGCATTGATTGGTTTGGTCTGTGTATTTAAGTTCTGTTTTTTCCTCAGTTAGTTGTGTGTCTACGTTAGATATCGTTGATAGAGATCTATCGTTCGTGTTTTGCCAGTTCTAGTCACCTATTTCAGAGTATCTTGTTATTTTGAATTTTGTTTTATTAAAAGAATTGCTGCACCTAGAATTGCTCCTGACTTTTTAGAGTGAGGAGGAAAACCACGCAATCGTCAAACCCAAACCCACCGCAGACACAGGGCCGGAGACGCGACGTGAACAAGAACAGGGCTATATATTGTCCAGGAGCCTAACCAGGTGTGTGAGCCAGCAACAAGGATCGTTCAAAAGGGATTACTGGTGGAGTATGAGGGGATGAAGTGGAACCTCACCCCCTGTACTGCGACAGAGAAAGATGCACTGATTCATTTTGAGCAACCTGGTCTCATCCCAAGACGTCATATAACTGACGTTTTGGGACGTCTTTTGATCATACGTCAATATTCGCCTTTTTAGGGCCCCCTTAAACGTCGGTAGATGAGGTTATGGGATCCTAACTCTACCCCAGACCTAAACTTAATCCTAAACCTAACCCGTCACCTAACTGACGTTAAAGGTAAAGCGTCAGTTGTATGACGGCCCGGGATCGCCATCTACCGACGTTTAAGGGGGCCCTAAAAAGGCGGATATTGACGTGTGGTCAAAAAACGTCCCAAGACGTCAGTTATATGACTTTTTGGGATGAGACTGTGATATTTTGAGCAGTGTAAGGAAATTCTCCATGACAGTTTCGCCATGCACTGGGGCTGTTTTATCATCAGTGAGATCTTTGATGCTCCCACCCTGCCTCCCTCTCCCACTTCCTCCGGCAGTTCTGAGTCAGCTTGAGAAAGCCCTGCCCTTCTTCAGTCCTGACTCCACTGTCTCCTTTCAGCTCTTCAGCTTCTCCTACACTTGCTCTGCCTATCTTCTTGGACTCATCTTGGGCTTCATGTTCACCAGCCTGTTCACAGTAGGGTTGGGCCGAGGGTTGGCATTGGCTAAACATCGTGATGCCCCCCCCCCACCCCATTTCCATGGTGACATGTCATGCTTGGCACGTGATTCACCACAGCCAAAATAGCGCTGCATGACTGCTCCACGGACCTGCTCCTCCTCTTCGGCTCAGTCCTCTGGTGAACCGGCTCTACCTCAGATGCTCATCAGTCCAGCTACGCCCTGCCCTCCAGGACCAGCGGCGTTGTCCGTTCCCTGCAGTCCCATGGCTCAACCTGGGTCTCCACTGAAAGCTCCATCTCAGTCAGTAGTCTCTCTGGGTCCTTCTCTATAGCTCCTTAGACCTGCCATGGGCCTGCATCCTGGCCCTTCTGCTGGGGTTAGGGGTTCCCTGGGGTTCCACCTTGGCTGCTTCTGGTTCCCTGCTCTGTGCACAGATTCAGCTTTTTGAGGGGGGTTGAGGGTAATGTCAGGGTTGTCTTGTTTTTTCCGTGTTTGAATATTATACTGAGTTGGTTTTGCTCTGTTTTCTGTTCAAAGAGTTAGTTCACCCAAAAATGAAAATTAAGTCATTAATTACTCACCCCTATGCTGAACCAACCCCGTAAGACCTTCGTTCATCTTCGGAACACAAATGAAGATATGTTTGATTAAATTTGAGAGCTGGATCACTCCTCCATAGGCTTCCTAAGGGACTAGCACTTGACGGCCCATAAAGTCATTAAAGAAAATGTTTAAATATTCCATGTGCCTACAGCGGCTCAATTCTAAGTTTATCAAGCGACGAGAATATTTTTTGTGCGAAAAAAAAAAACATTAATAACCACTTTATTCGACTATTCCATTACTTCCTTATGGGCCTTGAGATGAAAATTAAAGAGATTTCCAGAACGCATGCGCGAGAACTGAGATGAGGACGTTCTTCTTCGACTACTTCTTGTCACCGCTTAGGAGTATTACCGCCACCTACTGTATAAGATGATGATCCATATATAAGGCGCTCCGGATTGTAAGGCGCACAGCACTGTCGTATTTGAGACGATTAAAGGCTTTTAAGTGCGCCTTAGTGCGGAAAATACGGTAATTGAAACGCGTATGTACAGTGCGCGTCTTCCTCTGCTTGTAAACAGAAAGTTTTGCGCTTCCAGCTATATCAGCACGTCATCTTATACGGTAGGGGGCGGTAATACTAGCGGTGAGCAGCCGGTAACAAGAAGTAGTCGAAGAAGAACGTCCTCAGCTCAGTTCTCGCGCATGCGTTCTGGAAATCTCTTCAATTCTCGTCTCAAGGCCCATAAGGAAGTAATGGAATAGTCGAATAAAGTCGTTATTTATGTTTGTTTTTTTTTTCGCACAAAAAATATTCTCGTCGCTTGATAAACTTATAATTGAGCCGCTGTAGGCACATGGAATATTTAAACATTTTCTTTAATGACTTTATGGGCCGTCAAGTGCTAGTCCCTTAGGAAGCCTATGCGCCTTGGGTGATTTGATCACACACTGAAAAAAATAATATGCATTATCTAATCAATAAAATTGTGGCAACATATTACAAGCAATATTATTAATTAAATTGTACAAATTAGAATTAATTAGAATGTTAATTTGATTAACTATTACTCAATTCTAATTTGTTCAATTTAATGAATAATATTGCTTGTAATCTGTTGCCACAATTTTATTGATTAGATAAAGCATATTCATTTTTACACTGCAAGTGGTCAGTCAAGTAAGATAAAACATGAGCTGAAATTGGTAGAATAACTACAGATGTCTTCACACCAGTAATAACATTCCTCATAACATTGCTTTTTTCTATTACCAAGTGAATATTAATACCAAGTTTTTTTATTATATATTAATACCAAATTTTAATACCAAATTTTATTAATACCAAATATTAATACCAAATTTTTCGAATACCAAGTGTAAGAATTAACAGACAAAAACAGTCCTGAACACTAATTCGCTATTTAAAAAAAAGAAAGAAAGAAAGAATGGCCACTTGTTCCATTCAACTCAGAAAGAATCAATTTCAAATTTCTGGGCAAAATGCTAAATGCAATTGAAGACCATTTGATGTCATGACTTCTAAACTGTAAAAGAGGTTTCACTGAGAAGTGGGTGTATGACATCCAGCAAACGTGGCAGTACCTTTTTATTCTTTAAACAGTATGTCATCATAGAAAGCCTTGTATAACAGAGAGATAAAGACATGGACAAACTTGGAATGGAATGCAACATTAATACGTGTTTGGATAACAGTTTACGGTCCGAGGGAGCTCAGTGAAACATTGAGGGAGGGAGGAGCGCAGGTGGAGGAGTCAGGGCGACGGGTCAAGGTGAAACGACACGATCTGAAGCTGAAGGCGGAGCCACGGGATCCCGATATCCTGGGGGAGACGGCCCATAAAGTCATTAAAGAAAATGTTTAAATATTCCATGTGCCTACAGCGGCTCAATTCTAAGTTTATCAAGCGACGAGAATATTTTTTGTGCGAAAAAAAAAACATTAATAACCACTTTATTCGACTATTCCATTACTTCCTTATGGGCCTTGAGATGAAAATTAAAGAGATTTCCAGAACGCATGCGCGAGAACTGAGATGAGGACGTTCTTCTTCGACTACTTCTTGTCACCGCTTAGGAGTATTACCGCCACCTACTGTATAAGATGATGATCCATATATAAGGCGCTCCGGATTGTAAGGCGCACAGCACTGTCGTATTTGAGACGATTAAAGGCTTTTAAGTGCGCCTTAGTGCGGAAAATACGGTAATTGAAACGCGTATGTACAGTGCGCGTCTTCCTCTGCTTGTAAACAGAAAGTTTTGCGCTTCCAGCTATATCAGCACGTCATCTTATACGGTAGGGGGCGGTAATACTAGCGGTGAGCAGCCGGTAACAAGAAGTAGTCGAAGAAGAACGTCCTCAGCTCAGTTCTCGCGCATGCGTTCTGGAAATCTCTTCAATTCTCGTCTCAAGGCCCATAAGGAAGTAATGGAATAGTCGAATAAAGTCGTTATTTATGTTTGTTTGTTTTTCGCACAAAAAATATTCTCGTCGCTTGATAAACTTATAATTGAGCCGCTGTAGGCACATGGAATATTTAAACATTTTCTTTAATGACTTTATGGGCCGTCAAGTGCTAGTCCCTTAGGAAGCCTATGGAGGAGTGATCCAGCTCTCACATTTAATCAAAAATATCTTCATTTGTGTTCCAAAGATGAACGAAGGTCTTACGGGGTTGGTACAGCATGGGGGTGAGTAATTAATGACTTAATTTCCATTTTTGGGTGAACTAACCCTTTAATTTGTCCCCTTTTCCAGCTTCTGGATAGACTCCTTGATTAATCACTGTTATTGTTGTTCACACCTGGTATTCATCGCATTGAATGGTTTAGTCTTTGTATTTAAGTTCTTTGTTTTCCCCAGTTCCGGTGTTTTGCCTGTTCTTGTCACCTGAGTATGTTGTTATTTTTTTTTTTTTTTTGTGTTTTTTTTTAAATTAAAATAATTGCTGCACTTAAATCCTGACGTGTATCATCATTGCCTGCAAACAATGCTGACATCATTATTGAATTCAGGAATAATCTACTTCCATACTCTATAGTCTGATCTGACAAGATGGCACAGATTTCATTATATTAAACTAAACCACATTTCAAAAATACAGTAGACGAACGCATATAACGGTGAATAATACAGGTCCGCCATGGATGAAACAAAGAAAGGCAAACTGGACTAACTATGTTTAAAATTGCAATATAGACCGTTAACCTTTTTACAAGGTCAACGTCATTGTAATATTCCAATATATTTACATGGCTGTGATGCAGATTGACAACACCAGGCATGCTTCGGGTTTGTGAATTAATCCTAATATTAGGAGCAATACCCCTAATTTTTAAGAGTTACTCCTAAAATTTATGCATTATACACACACACACACACACACACATATATATATATATAGTATATTATCCTTATGCATTTTGTTTTGAATATTTAAATTCGCTGTTAAAATTGACTGTGAATGCTAAGTGAAACAGGACTAAATGTATCATTCTCTTTTATGGTGTAGGCCAAAAGAACCAACATAACCGAATTACAAGTGTGAACACACCCTTAGTTTGGTAAACTAATAGAGAAATGAAAGGTTGAGTGAGATCATTGGCTGTTTATACACCCTACGGTTGAAATTCATTCACAAATAACAAAACAAACTCTACCATTCACACACACATTCACAGATCTATTTTAAGGGACAGCATCAGTGAAGCTCCTGTCACTCTTTGTCAAATCAGAAAACACTGAGGCACACAAAGAAACACACTCGCACACCCAAGAGGAAACGTTCACTGATGCATTCACAATAGCAGACAAAAAAGTTCAGCCTGCACAGACATATTTGAAATACAAGAACACACACATCAGTCAATAACCCATTTGCCTTAATGCCACAATACCACGAGGATGTACTTTGGGGATTTGCATGTGACAATTAAGCTGCTTTTGATGATACAATCCAAAGACAGATGGGACTGAATGAAATGGCATTTTTGGCTAGGGATGGATATGAATATTTGGATTCATTTTTATATTAATTTATCTTTATCCTAAGGTTACTGAAATGCTATGTGCATTATGGGAATCGTTGTGTCATTTTCATCATTTTAAATTGTTGAAATGTGAGAATTTATGCAATATGGTTTTCCTAAGAAATGTCATTTAGATTTATTTCTTTGTATTACATTTTTTTTTTTTTTAGTGGATTAATCTAAGTAGATTTCAGACCATTTTCCTGTTGTGGCTTTGTGAACATTACTGCTGCATCTGAATCAAAAGATGCCAATGTGTATGTTGACCTTGAAGTCATAATATAATGTACTTTATGTTCTCCACATTGACACCACAGTCACTGAAACAGTCCTCAATAAGAATATTCCAACCTAAACGATTGAGATACACAATAGGGGGTGTCACTTAGGGCCAATCCCAATTCTACCCCTTACCCCTTCCCTTTCCCCTAGCCCTACCCCTTCGCCTTCCCCTTGACCCTTCAAACAGAGTGGCAATGCGTAGGGGTGAAAATATTCCCCTAAGAAATGGGACTCCACTATGCCTCCGTTAAACGTCATTATAAGTCGTCGCTAGCGCCTACGTCACAGGATATGCGCCGATATTTATCACAACTTCCAAGATCCCGTCGACAGCTGCAGTTATCTCAGTCGCGTGGGTTACAGCTATTTTCTTGCATCTTGTGAAGTTCGCAGGAAACAACGGAGACGACGAAAATATGTTTTATTTAATTTATTTAATCAGTTTAAAGTTACAGGGACCATGCACATTAATAAACGCTTGCGTAAATGTGCCAGTTTAGCCATCTTGGCTAATTTTCAACTGTAGTCACTGGGCAGATGTAATAACCGATAAAATACATTCAAACTATCAACAATACTTATACATACATAGAAGCTCATAAAATACATTCAACAAGAACAACAAATCAAAACATGATTAAGATGATTTAAAACTACAGAATATGGGTACACACTTGATTGTCCTTTAACCATGATTTTAATTTAATCTTAAACAGCCCATATGAAGCAGTGTCTTTAATAGATGTAGGTAAACTGTTCCAAGTGTGAGCTGCTCTCACAGAAAAAGCTGACTGACCAAAGGCAGTTCTTCTCATTTGTATTACACAATCCCCTCTTGTTACAGACCTTGTATGTCTAATAACAGTAGTTTTTTGTTTTATAAAAGCAGTTAATGGTGGGGGAGCTAAGCCATGTAAAATTTTAAAAACAAGACAAGAGTCTGTGAATTTAATAAGATTATCCCAAGTCATTAGATTGTGTTTTTTTAGACAGTGGCAGTGATGATGGGTATTAGGCTTCCTATCGAGTACCTTAGAAGCTTGATGGTACAGTAACTGCACATGTTTAAGGGTTGTGCTGGAGGCTTGTGCCCAGCTAGTCAAACAATACAAAAAATATGGCATAATCATAGCATTAAAATATATTGTCGCTGCCTTTGTAGTCAGACAATTTCTTATATGACGGAAATTTGACATGTGAAATTTAACTATATTTATAACTTTTTTAATTTGTTTTTTAAATGTTAAATTCGAATCAATGATTATACCTAAATATTTGAAATCAGATACCATTGACAGTTGTTCCCCTGCAATATAAATATTTGCTACTGAATTGTCTGTTGACTTCTTTGTGAAGTACATACATGCAGTTTTCTTTATATTTAAATAAAGACAAGAATCACTAAGCCATTGCATAACACTTTCCATCACTGCCATGAGCTTATAGGCTGCTTCCTGTTTGTCCAGCGCATGTACATAAATGACAGTGTCATCTGCATACATTTGAATCTCAGACTCAGTGCATACAGTCGGGAGATCATTTATGTACAGGCTAAACAACAACGGCCCCAAAATTGATCCCTGAGGTACACCAATGTTACAATTAATGGCCGATGATACCTCATCGTTTATCCTAACCCTTTGTTCTCTGTGTTCCAGATAAGACTGCATCCATTTTATTACATTAGGAGAGACATTAAACATTGACAGTTTTTTTAATAGGACACCATGGTCCACAGTGTCAAACGCTTTTTTTAGGTCTAGGAATATAGCCCCAACAACTCCTCCTTTGTCTAACTTTGATTTCACATTCTCTACAAAAAAGCAGTTTGCAGTTTCCGTTGAATGATTCGATCTAAAACCAAACTGCATAGGATGGAGTGTAAATGGGCTGTTACTAAGGTGGCTAGTGAGTTGTTCTACTACATATCTCTCAATTACCTTTGACACAATAGGTAATATACTAATTGGTCTGTAGTTACAGACCTTTGAAGTATCACCCGTTTTGTGGATCGGTGTTATTATAGCTGTCTTCCACGCTTTGGGATAAATTCCTTCATTAATGGATCTATTAATAATATGTGTTAATGGACTAGACAGACATTCATTAAACTCTTTTAAGAACATTGTGTCCAGTCCATACACGTCTTTAGCTTTGGAATTTTTTAGGGAACTTATTATTCTTGTCACTTTAGCTTCGGATATTTCGTGAATCTCAAATACAGGTTTATCGTAATTTACAGGCACCATGGGTAATGGATTGGTAGATTGATTATGTATCAGTGATGATACTGATTCTACAAAGTATGAATTAAAAGCTGATACTATTTGAGCATCATCCTGTGTAATACTATTATTTATATAGATTTCAAAACGCTGTTTATTACCACTATGATGTTTTCCTGTCAGCCTCTTTATGTTCTCCCATATTAGTTTGGTATTTCCCTTTGCTTGATCAATAACATTAAAATAAAAATTTGCTTTTGCTTTCCTAATCTCCTTTGTAACCTTATTTCGTAGTCCTACAAACTTTAGTCTGTCAGTTGCTAATTTTGATTTTAAGGCAGCTTTCAATGCTGAGTCTCGTTCTTTCATCAGGTTATGCATGTCACTAGTTAACCATGGAAGATCTTTTTTTTTCCTGTTGTCGGGTTTAGTTCTCCTTAAGAAGTTATTCATTGTCCGTTGAATTGTGTGGAAAAAGATCTGACAGTCAGAGTTGACATCAGAGTAAGAAAGTAGGCTATTCCATTCTATTCCTTTTATTGCATTTTCAAAGTCATTTTGTTGTCCCTTGGGTATTCTGTGGTGACTAGGCTTATTTACACCACAATTAGAACGCATATTTGACAGTTTCCTAACTCCTAGTGTCAAGTTATGATCCGATAGCCCGGTAACCAAATTGAATGTTTTAACCATTCTCTCTGGTTTATTACTAAATATCAGGTCTATCAATGTTTTTGAACTCTGTGTTATTCGTGTTGGTCCCTTAATTAATTGCGTCATGTCAGAAGTATCTATAATTCGTTTTAGAGCATTTCTTTTATTTTTATCTTCCCAGTTTATGTTAAAATCCCCCATTAAAATAACCTCTTTCCCAGAATTACATTCTTTTAAAATACTCTTTAGTTGGTCTAAAAACAAAACCAATGAGGAAGAGGGTGGTCTATATAGACCAATGAGGTTAAAGGACATTTGTGGAGACAATGTAACATTAAGCCCGATGCATTCAAGCTCATCATCATGCTTCCACTGGATTTGGCGGCAGTTGATGTTATCTCTAACATAAAACATCAAGCCCCCACCTCTTCCGTTAGGCCTGTCTCTCCTAAATATATTGTAGCCTGGGACACTTAATGCTGCACTTGGAGAGTTTTTATGTAGCCAGGTCTCTGATAGGCATAAGTAATCCAAATTAGAATCTACCATAAGATGTTGAATTTGTTCACATTTCCCTGTGATACTACGAATGTTTATGTGTCCTCCAAGTAATCCTTTAGGTTTTGCTCGTGGGTCCCACAATAGTCGAGCCTGATTTACAGTTTGTGTGAATGTCCACTTCTTGCGCTTAACAATTGCAGGATTTAGATGTTTTCTTTTGATTGACTGCTGTATCGATACATTGTTTTTACTGGGTACTGGTAGTTTCATAGTGGAGATATTTACCGGGTCCAGATTAATCTCAGAAGACCACGAATTAAGATTCTCTTGACCCATTCCCATTTCCAAGGAGAAACAGGGAGCGGACAGCGCCGGACCCTTGCACTCACCCAGCTCGTCGGACACCCGCACACCACTAGCTACCTCCACCGTGATGAGTTCAGTTTGTTTAGTTGGCCCGGGGTTGAGTTGGACATCTCCAGAGAGTAGAAGAGTTGTTAACAGATAGCTGAGTAGTTTTCGGAATGCATAGTATCCTTTATGGTTTCGATTTTTAAGTGACGAAGAAGTACGCTGAGGTACATAGCGCGCTTTTCCGTTGTTTAGGAGATCATGGTATGCTCCACACTGAGCACTCCAATGGAATACCAAGCATACGTGCTTTGTAGGGATGTTAGTTTTTCCAGACATCGGCACTGTAGTGCCATTCCAGCATGGTCGCACTGACATGATTATTATTGCCGCTATGTAGCTGGTGATTACTGTAACGTTCAGAAAATATAGCGCAGAAATCCACATCCACTCATTGCAAGATTTTTTTAGCAAGGGTCGGCGTGGTTGGAAAATGACATTGGAATCCAGGAGAGCAGCACCTGTCTCACTGCCTCTACAGATGCGCCGTCGCTGTCCCATGACGTCCTCTCCAGCATTCACTATGGCATCAACCTCCAGGATGGTGATGTCACCTTTGTAGAGAGTCACTTTGTCAGCCAAGGAGAAAGACTGATGTTCTTCTTCCTCAGTAGCTGTATTATTGTCATGATTTGCCCAGGTGGGTATCTTGTCCAACGTCACATAGTTTCCCCGATATTCTTTGCGCCTGTCCTCTAGTCCAAGATTAAGTAAGCGCTCTTTCTCCGCTCTCCACTCCTTTTTCTTTTTGCTCATGGTGCCGTGGTGTGAGGGCTTCTGGTAAAAGCTTTTTGAGTTAAACAACCCCAGGCTCACAGTGATTTGCGCGCTGAAACTCAAGAGAAAGTGAAAGAGCTCCGGTGGCGTGACTCCTCACCTGAGAAACTGTCAAATTGTACTTGGTGGGGAGCTAACGATGTTGCGGGACTATCGTTAGCAAACTACAGTAATTTTAGCGATTTTTTTACAAACGTTTCTGTGAAGAAACTGACCGTAAATATGAACACAATATTGAATGTAACATAAAGCAAATCATTATTTGTCGTTATAATACTTATTAAAGCCACAAATACTTAAATTTATGGGTCTCCTTTGTCGCTTGGGCAGCCAGCCTGGGTTAGCAGTGACACTTCTCATACCACTTCGTTTGAAGTGTGCTCCCGAAAAATCTTCGTTTGAAGGGCTATCTGGCCCTTCACCCTAGCCCTCCGGAGCCCTTAATAATGTGTCAATTTTTAGTGTACATTATTACAACAAAAAAGGATCACCCTCCATTAAAATATTTTTAAAAATTATTTGCTCAACAACTTTCCTTTATTATGTATTTATGTATTTTTTTTGTATGTGTGTGTGTATGTGTGTGTGTGTGTTTGTGTGTATCTCCACGTGTGCAGAATTATTAGGCAAGTGAGTATTTTGACCATATCATTGTAGGATTTGAGGGCGAACCAAACACAAATGAATCTTCCATGTGACCAAAAAAGATCCTGGCTCCAACTAGTCTACGCTAGCCAACAACCAAACAAATTTTATCAAAGTTAGATAGTTAGAAAGAAAAGACTGACTCGTCCAGAGATGGACCCACCACGATAACGACAAAGGTTGTTTGATCCCAGGACAACGGATTTAAAACAGACCGTCGTAGTTGTAAATACCTCTGAAAGACCAAGGGCTGAAACCTCCTAAGACTACAGAGACTGAGACTTTACATATAAAAATGCATAAAATCATCCCAAAACAATTCTTGACGGACTTATAATCAAACATCGTTCAACTACATAATTCTATGTGTCTAAAACCCCTGTAAAGGCTTAGATCAAATTTAAGTCATGTAATTGCT
This sequence comes from Pimephales promelas, assembly GCF_988280905.1. Lineage (NCBI taxonomy): Eukaryota > Metazoa > Chordata > Actinopteri > Cypriniformes > Leuciscidae > Pimephales > Pimephales promelas. Next base: position 7,411,499 of record NC_142790.1, read on the forward strand.
ATAACCATTAGATGTGTAAGTGTATAGTGTTTCCTATAAGTAAGATCATATGTTCTTAATTTAGAAGATGGCTTGATTGTAATCTGTGTAAAATGCATTTAATGTTCTTATTTAATGTAATAGGAATCATGTCTAAACTCCATCCTCTGTACTAAAGCTGGAGACTAAAGGTATTCCAACATTGTTCTTACTAAGAATTTTTGGTAACTATACTTAATGTCCAATAATTTGTTGAACTTACTTAAAATTTCTTAGTAATCGGTACTGTTTGCATGTTATGCCTTAATTACTCAAAAAAACTTTACTTGACTGGTTTGAGTACCAATTTGCCAAAAAACAAAAAAAAAAAAAACAGGCGGGCCAAATGGTTTATGAGGCAGGGCAATTCTTAATAGACTTTTCACTAATTTCTTCCCCTGCAGTCATCATTCTTCTTATTTGCATTCACTCATTTTGCAGTCATCTTGAATATTATTGTCAATACACCTACATATTTTGGGAGAACATAAAAATTCTTTAGTTGACTTGTTGATTTTCCTTTTCTCACCATTATTGTGACTGATGTTCACTTGAGCACTTGGAACTTAATTTATATTATTGTAATTGTCTTCCAAAATTGCAGTGATGCCACATGATGATATCACAATTATTTGATTTCAAAGGAAGTGAAGTAATATACAGGGGTTGGACAATGAAACTGAAACACTGGCCAATGTTGGAGGTTTCACATCTATATGCCTGGTGGCCAATCTTCAGAGTGAAGCACGGGTGGATCAGTGATGGTTTGAGCTCCAATATCATGACAATCTTGATTGTATTTGATGGACACGACACTGCCGAGGACTACCAAACCCTTCTGGAGGATCATGAGCACCTGATGCTCAAACCGTGTATCAGCATGATCATGCACCAACACACACAGCAAGACTTGTGACAGAAGGGTTTGATGAAGATGAAAGTGACGTTGAACATCTCCCATGGTCTGACAGTCACCAGATCTGAATATTATTGAGGTGTTTTGGAGGAGCGAGTCCACCAGCATCATATAGTGACCTGGACACTGTTCTGGAAGAGGAACGGCTCATAATCCCTCTGGTCACTGTGAAGGACCTCTATCTGTCAATTGGTGCTGTATTTGGATGCAAAATGAGGCCCTCACCATTCTAACAAATTATTGTGTAGTACAACCAGGTGTTTCAGTTTTTTTGTCCAACCCCTATATATATATATATATATATATATAAAACATAACTATACTTCATATATAATAATGATCTTTTAATATTTTATTGCTTTACACTTATGGCATAAATCTTTAATTTAATTGGGTTGATATAATCTCTCTATATTTGTGACAATATCTTGCCATTTTTCTTGAGTCACACAAGAGCATGCAAACCACAACAGTGGTAACATTTAAAAAAATAAAAATAATTTAATTAATTAGACCATGACAATTTTATTTGCTGTCTCTTGTCAATATAACGCCAATAACGATAGCAAATAGCAAATAAAATTGGTACAATAAAGTAAAAATGGTAAAATAAAGCCAAAAATAGTAAAACAAAGCAATTAATTTATTCATGCCGCAATGCACTCTGGGAGTACCCTTCCTCGGATCACAGATAGAATTAAGTTGTCAAAACTTAAATGGATTAAGTAATAATAACTTGGTGCAATTAAGTTGTACTAACTTAATGAAAGGCAATGAGTTTGCATAATAAATATTAAGTAAACTGAAGTAATTGTTTTTTTTTTTTTTGTTTTTTTTTTGCAGTGCAGATAACGCATGATTTACGATGAGAGGTGAAGAAAATACCACCCCTAAAGACAGTGCCTAATTGGTCAGATCTCATCCAGGAGGCTGGACAAATATGCAAGTTAAAAATCTTAGAACCGAACAAAGCCTTAGAGTTATGTTAGAGTTATACTTAGAGTTCCGTTATGGCGTCTTGTTAGAGCCATGAGAGAAAAATAGACAGACAAATTAACATTAAAGACAAGCAGACAAAATAACCCAAATAGATTGAAGAACATGGGTTCAAACATCTATTTTTCTATGTTTTGCATGTTCTTATTTTGCATGTTTCGGCGCAAACAATCCATGGTGGTATTTTGCAGTTCCAGAAAACAACCAGAGAAAATCTAGTCAAAAGTCAGTGGCAAGCAGGCATGTTTAGCCATAATACAGAGTGTGAAGTGAACAACGTGCATATACTGTGTAGATGATTCTGTCATCTACACAGACAGAAGTATTTTACTTTTTGCAAATGATTCATTATTATACAGAAAAATATTTAAACACATTTACCCAAATTATTATATGCATGTTTAAACGAAGCTAATTTGGGTGGGTTTGTCCCATCCCTAATGTCACTTCTCTTTCTTTTACGGCCCTGACAGAGAACATCGATCTCCTCGGCTGTGCACTGATTCTGAAACACGCCTCGTAAATGTGGTATAATAGTATTGCGCTATGGAACAAGCGCACCTTGTTCATCATGCTCTTAAAGGGAATGTGATATGATGCTCTTATTGGTTTGTTTCCCAATACGCCCAAACTACACCTATTAATAATGAAGCTACTTTAGACCAACCCCTTTTAAACTTGTGTCGGGTGCAAGAATCCTTTATCCCGCTGTTAAAATAGCAACAGCGCCAAAGACCCCCGCCCACAAAGTTACTTGGGCTTTGCACTTGATACTTGCGTTTCAGGTCGATAAAATAGGGCCCTAAGAGTATTTGTCCATTTCCATCTGTTTGGAAGTCGAAGTAATCACACCAGAATGGAGATGAGTTGTTGAGGATCAGTGTCAATGGTTGTCGTATCGATTAGGCCGGCATTTAGGAATGAGTTGGGATGGGTCCAGGCGCAGGTCCTCCATAGAGGGTATCTTGGGAGACTAATATTAGCATAAACAGAGAGACTAATATTAGCGTAGACTGCATCTTTCTTATGATGTACCAAGTACATCAGGATTTACGGGATATGTTCCAGGTTCCGGCTGATCTAAACTATGAAGCCTAATTTTGAATTAAGGAAGTCTATAGTATGTTATGTGTATGCTAGGCCAAAGAGATGTGTTTTTAGTCTAGATTTGAACTGACAGAGTGTGTCTGCTTCCCGGACAATGTTAGGCAGATTGTTCCAGAGTTTTGGTGCTAAATATGAAAAGGATCTACTGCCTGCAGTCAATTTTGATTTTCTAGGTATTATCAACTGGCCGGAGTTTTGAGATCGCAATACTCGTGAAGGACTATTATGCGTTAAGAGCTCGCTCAAGTACTGCGCAGCCAAACCATTTAGTGCTTTGTAAGTAATCAGCAATATTTTAAAATGTATACATTTTTTAATAGACAGCCCATGCAGGGTTGACAGAACAGGGCTAATATGATCATACTTCCTGGTTCTGGTAAGAACTTGAGCTGCTGCGTTTTGAACTAGCTGGAGTTGTTTATTAAGCATGCAGGGCAACCACCCAGTAGAGCATTACAATAATCTAGCCTTGATGTCATGAACGCATGAACTAATTGTTCCGCATTTGTCATATGGCGTAATTCAGATATTTTTAAAATGGAAAAATGTGGATTTACAGATACTAGACACGTGACTTTCAAATGAAAGATTGGTATCAAAGAGCACACCTGTAACGGTCACCAGGTGGAGTGCCCTTGAGAGTCACCAGAGGGCACTCCACACCAGATGTTCATGTGGAGTTCATGTTCACTCACAACTACATTTCCCAGAACTCACTTCCCGGACTCATCATCACTCATCTCATTCACCTGGTTCTCATCGTCTTGTTCAATTCACACTATAAATACCTTGTGTTCTCATTCACTCATTGCGAAGTCTTGTTTTACTGTTAGTGCCAATTCTGAGCGTTTTCCCTTCCGTGTCTGATTCCTGTGTTTTGACCTGTGGATTGTTTATCGTTGCTGACCCTTTTCTGCCTGCCCTGACCCTGGACTGTTTCACTGGATTTTGGACAGGTTTCACTACCTGTATCTGGTTTGTCTCTGCCTTGTCTCCATTGCCCTGTTTGCTGTTGTTGATTCCTGCCTGTTTGATTCTTCTAATAAATGCTGCATATGGATTCCCTGGTGTCTGCTGCATCATTACAACACCCAGGTTTCTAACCGACGACGAAGACTTAAAAGAGCAGCCATCAAGTGTTAGACAGTATTCTAGGCTGTTACGTGTGGTAACAGTTTTTTGTCCAATAATTAGAAATTATGTTTTTTCAGAATTTAGTAGTAGGAAATTACTAGTCATCCAATTTTTTATATCAGCTATGCATTCCGTTAATTTTGTGAATTGGTAAGTTTCGTTAGGTTTTGAAGAAATGTATAGCTGAGTATCATCAGCATAACAGTGAAAGCTAATTCCATGTTTCCTAATAATATCTCCTAATGGTAGCATGTACAGAGTGAATAGCAGCGGTCCTAGTACTGAGCCTTGTGGAACACCATACTGAACTTGTGATGGATAAGACATCTACATTTACATTTATTTTTATTCATTTAGATGACGCTTTTATCCTAAGCGACTTACAATTGCTATATATGTCAGAGGTCGCACGACTCTGGAGCAACTAGGGGTTAAATCCGGAATACCTCTAGTTAAGTTTTCTTCCAGCTACGCTCCATTTTTCTGCCGGTTCTCTTAATCTGGAGGAAGTTCACCAAGCGGAAGTAGATTTGTTTCCCTTTCACAAGAACACTCAATGTTCGCGTTGGTTTTCCCTCACATATCCAGCTTATCTGGGGTTGGACGCCATGGCACAGGTGTGGCCAACGTGGCTCTGCTCCTGTATGCATTTTCCCCGATTGCTCTACTAGTTCTAGAGAGTGTCCGTTGGGATCGGGTCAGTTTACTTCTGGTAGCCCCAAACTGGCAGGATCGAGTTTTGTTCTCAGACATCATAGTGCTCCTAGCAGGCCACCTAGGACCTTCTCTCTCAAGCCGAGGGCTCAGTACACCACCCTCGGCCAAAGCTGTGGAAGATATGGAAGCTACTCATAAGCACTGATGCCTCAACCTAAGTTGTTGAGATCATCTTAACTCTAGAGCTCCTTCCACAAGAAAACGTTGTGCTTTATAGTGGAACGTATTCGCTTTATGGTGCACAGAATGCCACTTGGCCCCATTTAACTGCCCAGTGGCTTCAGTGCTGGAGTACCTCTGAAGCCGTTTCTCTGATGGTCTTTAACTGTTCATGTTTAAGATCTATGTGATGATCATAGCTGCCTTCCACACACCTTTAAGTGGTGGCCCTCTTGGGAAACACCAACTAATCTTCAGAGGATGAGGCCTGTCGTCCAAACCAGGGTTCCAGTTTGGGACCAGTAGTTTTTTAGGGGTAATCCCTGGCACCCTTCAAACCCATTGAAAAGGTGTCAGAGAAGTTTCTCACTTTAAAGTGGCCTTCCTGCAAGCTATTATGTCCCTCAAAAGAGTTGAGAATGTGCACACTCTATCAGTGGGTATTCTTTCCCCAAAGTGTCGTCTTAAATGCACTGCTAGTTTCTATGAAAGGCAACGTCCCGGGTTACTACTGTAAACTTGGTTCTCAGAGAAGGGAATGAGACACTGCATCCCTTTGTCACACTTCCTGAGTGCCTGAGAATGACTTGCTTTGACCTATCAGAAGCTAAAATTGTTGTGTGCCGGCTCCCCTTTGTAGCTTTCGTGTACGCTGTCACGTGAAGTCATGACTCAACACCAATCGAGACTGAACTAGTTCCACACGTGCTTTAGAAGTTAACACACTGGAGGTGTTCCCCAAAGTGTTGTTCTCAGGGAACTAGGGTTACAGTAGTTTTTGGATATGAACTTTTACACTACTTTTTTGGAAAGTAATCTAAAGTTCTATTTCCATCCCTGTTGGTTACCAGATTAATGTACCATGTTATTTACATATTATTCCATGACAAAGAATACCAAGTACAATATTACCCTAACCCAATATGAAAGCTATGCCAGCACTCCAAAAACATAAAATATTAGTGAAACTATGAAATACTTATTGTCACAGATGTTTACAATCACCCCAGGAGATGTCACAATGCCCAGTTAAACTGAGCAACCTTTAATAATACACCCACATTAAAGATAAAATTATGGCCTTTTTAAATGGCAACCTCCTGCAGAAGCACAACAATTCAGCACACATCTGCTTGCACTGAAAACCTCACAGATATGGTTTTAAATTGCATCAGTGAGCACTCCCTTGAGAACCTCTCAGAAAAACAACAAGCCATGTTCACAAAATGGCAGAAGAATAAATAGCAGGGCTCTTTATATGCTAGCAGCTTTCTTCCAGTCCCACTACAGAGTAAAATAAACTGTTTCATCTTAATGACTCCCAAAGGACACTGATACACACAGGAGATTCAGTAACAGGCTTATATTATGTATCTTATACTTGTGTTTTGTTTACACGTGTAAGTGTAAAACAGACAATGACAAGCCTTAACAGGTCATCAGGGCTCTCATCAGTCTGCTTGTCAAAGAAGCTGAACTAATCAGACCACAGGACTAAGAGCTCAGAGGCAGACAGTCAGAGGAACAGGAAGTAGGAAGCAGCGATTCTGAGGATGAGTCATAATTCTCTCTCTCTCTCTCTCTCACACACACACACACACACACACACACACACACACACACACACACACACACACACACACACACACACACACACACACACACACACACACACACACACACACACATAGCTCTCTGAGAATTCTGAGAGAGAGAGAGAGAGAGAGAATTGAGAAACACACAGAAAGACAAAAACACTAACAATCTGAAGCAAAAAAATAATAATTTGACGACGAATAGCAAGTTTTAGCCAACACACACAAAAAGTACAAAGTTTCCAGTAAAAAAAGCGCATCAGCCTAATGGACTGAGAAAATCCAACAGCCTATTTATTGCAACATGAGTCATCCATTTACATTTTCACATAAGATTGACACTTCTACATGGAAAAAAAAAAACATACCGTATATGCATTAAAACAGTGTGTAAGGTTTGTGTTTGAGAGTGTATCATAATGTCTTTAGATTACAGCAATACAATAGTAATCTGGTGACGGTGATGGTGGTCTTTCATTCTTTCTCTCTCTCTCTCTCTCTCTCTCTCTCTCTCTCTCTCTCTCTCTCTCTCTCTCTCTCTCTCTCTTTCTCTCTCTCTCTATGTGTGTGACTTTCACTGGAAAAAAAATCTTTATATCTTATCGATAAAACTTCCAACTTGTTGACTTTAGGGATGCAAACACATATGGTCAAAAAAGAGAGAAGTAATCGAAACCCTCGCACGCAGAAAATATCCAGATACTTACATCGCCAGCACCAACCCCTGCCATTCCCGGCTCACCCTTAGGCAACTAGTAAATATGTTTCAGCCTTTAAACCATTTTTCACAAAAAAGGGGGTTTTTATTAAAAAAAAAAAAAAACTCACATATTTCAGCCTTTAAATCATTTTTTTACAGAAACAAAAGGTGTAATAAAAAGATAAACCTCCCATATTTCATCATTTAAATAATTTTTTATAAAAAGAGTGAGTCTAAAAGCTTTTCTTTTATCAATAGTAAAATCTGGTCCCATTTTCCCGTGGTGTCTGTTGTTGCTAAGCATCCATGCACTGCGCTCTCCACAACGACAAAGAAGTTTTAGTAGCTATTCACTACCGAAAAACGCTTTCTGTAGCTCTGCTACATGATTTATTTGTAAATACATGGTTTTATAATCACTATGGTCCTGAATTTGAGGCAGGGTTTTCTGACATTGAGAAGCAGTGACAGGCCAACGAGGCTCAGAACCAGAACACACCCTGTCCTCTGTTTCTGACGTGCTCTCTGCTCGGCGCCGCTGTGGATTGAAGATGAAGAACGCGCTGAATCTGATTACATCAAGAAGTTTGATGATGGATTTTTCATTAGGCTATTTTTAGTGCCCCCTCAGCACTTGGTTCCCTACGCACAGTGCGTGGTGGGAGTGGCGGCACTGCTTGTAACATGAAATCCGGTATGCTTTCTGAAAAGTTTTAATCTTGCTGTGCCTGGAAACAATCACTTCAATTGTGAAATTGCGAACTTGAGAGCGCAAAATACACAATATGTGAACGGCCTTACAGCGTTTATTTAGTCTTAAAACTCGTGCACAGGATAGGAAAGCAAAAAACTGGGTAACACTTTAGAATACGGTTCCTTCGTTAATGAATAACTACACAAGAACTAATGAGTAACAGAATATTAACAATCTAGTAACTATTATTAACTAACAAGAAACTCTGATTAACGAACTAAGTAATAGCGCACAGACGAAAGTGGTAGTTCACTATTAACTAATCAATAACTACTATTTTTTTAATACTTCCCAGAGAACTACTGAAAAAGTTTATTAATAATCTAGTAACTACTATTAACTAAAAGAAACTCTTATTAACAAATTAGTAAGTAATAGCTCACAGATGAAAGTGTTACTAGATACTTCTGTGGGAATTACTAATTATTTGGATTCGTATTATAAAGTGAAGATCATTGGAACTAACTAGTAATTACTCAAGTGTTACTACATGATCTAGTCATGATTTGTGCAAATGTTTGAGATTTCTGGTGAACTTTAGTAACTTTTAGAAAATGTCTTTAGTAACACTTGAGTAATTACTAGTTAGTTCCAATGATCTTCACTTTATAATACGGATCCAAATAATTAGTAAGTAATAGCTCATAGATGAAAGTGTTACTAGATACTTCTGTGGGAATTACTAATTATTTGGATCCGTATTATAAAGTGAAGATCATTGGAACTAACTAGTAATTACTCAAGTGTTACTACATGATCTAGTCATGATTTGTGCAAATGTTTGAGATTTTTTGGTGAACTTTAGTAACTTTTAGAAAATGTCTTTACTAACACTTGAGTAATAGTCAGAGTAAAATAATAGTTCGTTAATCAGAGTTTCTTGTTAGTTAATAATAGTTACTAGATTGTTAATATTGTGTTACTCATTAGTTCTTGTGTAGTTATTCATTAACGAAGGAACCGTATTCTAAAGTGTTACCAAAAACTGGTACAGAATGCCATCCACGCGCGGGCGCGTTTCTGCACAGTGAGCGCGCTTGATGCCATCCTCGCACGCGGCCCCTTGACCGGCCCCAGGAAGAAACGCACCCGCCCCAGGAAGAAACACTACTAGTTCACACTTGCGCGCATACTGCTGTTTTGGCTCGCGGTGTTCTGATTTGCTTATTTCCTATTCACTTGTTTGGTGGAGGCAATCCAGAATAACTGTTGGTAAAATTATAATCAGATCCCCCGAAGTCACCTAGCCTGACTTTGTCATACTCATATTCAAGAGAGAATTTGAGTCTGAAACTCCTCCGTTGGGCTTTGATTATGAGGCGTGTCGTAACAGAACCAGGAAAAAAAAACAACCTCTGCACTCAATTGGATAGTCGGTAGACCTACAACCAATCAGAGCAACGCAGTAAGTCAACTCCTTTGCATAGCGCAGTTTTCAAATACAGAACGTAGCCTAACTTTATTTATTTTAGAATTTAAATAACGAGTGTTGCTTCTTTTACTTACTTCTCCATGAGTGCCACCAAAGGAGAAACCACAACGACCACAGGCTTTTCATTACGTCCCATCTTCTTAACGACCGTCAGAGCCAGCTGATAAGTTACACTTTTCCCGAATCATGTAGGAAGGACGCCAAAAATATCTTTCCGATCGACAAATGCCTTGATTGCAGTTCTCTGTTTGTCTATTAAAATTAATGCGCTGTCGATTTATTTTACAAAAGACGCGACAGCGGAATCTATACATCTCAATTCTCCAGCTGCAGTCATCTCTGACAAGCGCTCTTTGATAACGCGATGATTACGTCCCTGCAGATCATCTGTCCATCATCGTATAAAGCCCGCCATGGCAATTTGATTGGCCCGATCATTTTTTGACTGATCATAATTACTCCTCAATGGATCGAGTCCAGACCGAACTTCCCGACCAAAAAATGTTGTGGGCGGAGTTCGGGCTGGCATCCAGGCTACAAGTCACCCAAACTGACGTGAAAAAAGCAGGAGGCGCCGAAAAGCGTGCTGTTTGCATCCCTGTGACTTTGTAATAAACAGAATGTCAGGGGTCCAAGCTTTTAAGGCATATGCTAGACATATTTTCAGACTAATATTTTCAAATTAAAGATTTCTAATGCTTAAAGGGCACCTATTATGGAAAATTCACTTTTACATGGTGTTTGAACATAAATGTGTGTTGGCAGTGTGTGAGCAAAACCACCCTAGAATGATAAAAATCCACCCAGTGTTTTTTTTACAATCTCAATAAATCATATGCACTGTCTCAGAACGAGCTTTTCTGAGATCCAGCTCTTTGTGACGTAGAAAGGGAGACAGGGGTTTGATTGACAGTGTGGCTGTGGCCTAGACCCCGCCCTCGGTGATCTGTACACATCATCCTCCATTGTTTCAACAACGACAGCCGGTAATGTCTCTTGGAAACATAAGTGTTCTGTCGTGGACTCGTGGGTTAATCCTGTTGTTGTAGCTTAAAAGTTAATCCTCAACTGTGGATCGTCATCTACTGTTTGCGATCCACCGTCACATCCAGTAACAGTAAGTGTGTTTTATGATTTTTGAGCAAATAGTCTTTTCATTCAATGTCAGCCAATTCAACAAAAAATGCGTCTAAAGTTGTTGTCGTCGTAGGATGTCTGTGTAGGCTATATAATTTAAACCTTGTTTATATAGTGTGTAACCACACATTTATATATATTTAAAGATATTGTATTAAAAACTGCATATATGTTGTTGTTCTGTATGTTAGCCATCTCCTCACATTTGCCACAGAAGCACCCGTATGACAAGTAAACATGACGCCACAGGTCCCTCGCATAAATGTAATTTCGCTTGTACGTAGCAAACTTTATCACAGTATGTGTATGTAATTTCAAAAAAATTGCGCCAGCATTAGTGTTTATGTGTGTCTGTGTGTGTGTGTGTTAGTGTTTATGTGTGTCTGTGTGTGTGTGTGTTGCACATGCCTATCATTTCAAAGGGAACGCGATTACAACGCTAAAGTACATAAATGTATCAAATAACCATACCGAGACGTACTGGTCCATTCTCATTTATGTTTATTCCCCCGGAGTCTCTTCGTACTATTTATATATTCCGATTCAAACGTACGCTGAATGACATTTAAAACTGCACGTCTCTCACTCTCTTCTGATTACCGACTGCCATAGGCATCAAGTTACGCCCTCATCCAAAGGCAGGGCGGGGATATGCAGCTCATTTGCATTTAAAGCCGTATACCTCCGAAACAGCTCATTTTTAAGCAGGCCCCAAAATGACATTTTCAAATGGTTATAATAAATTAACTGTGGGGTATTTTGAGCTGAAACTTCACAAATACATTCTAGGGACACCAGAGACCAATATTACATCTTGTAAAAAGGGGCATAATAGGTGCCCTTTAAATCTATGAAAATATGAATAAAGCCACTCAACTATATGCACATCGTCTCGGTTACGGATGTAACCCTCGTTCCCTGAGTAGGGAACGGAGACGTTCCGTCGGATGATGACGAATGGGATTTCGCTTAGAAAGCCTATCAGCTTCGCTCAATATAAAACGAGCAAATGGCATAGAAATGCCATGGGTCTACGGATTTTGCATAGCGTAACTCCGCCTCACTTGTGAGTATATGTGAGGACACTGGTGGCAATACACATGTTTCTTCGCTGGGGAGCCAAGACTGAGGTCAGGCGATCCCAGCGGCAAAGCAGAAAGTGGCAGGAAGATGGAACGTCTCAGTTCCCTACTCAGGGAACGAGGGTTACATCCGTAACCGAGAGTTAAACCGTTCCCTTTCGTTGTCACTCCGAGTTCCATCGGATGACGACGAATGGGGATACCAGTCTAATCACGCTACCTTCTCAGTTGTCTTTCGGTGCCCTGTGTAAATCTTTGATCCTTGTTGTGAGACTGGCACGGACGAAGGACTCCTATTTAGCACAGGAATACCAAGGTACACTGGGGAACACACTACGGCCAGCTGTGCGCCAGTGCATCCGTGCTGAGCGTGCCCTTGGTAAGGGAATAATACAGGGCGCAATTGGTCGAGTCGTGAGAGGCAAACAGATCTATCTGTGAGTCCTCGAACTGATCCCAAATCAGCTGAACCGAATGGGGATGGAGTCGCCATTCTCCAGGGAGGGGCTAAAGCGGTGAGAGCTCGTTGGCTGCACAGTTCAGGGCACCGAGAATTTAAATGGCATGAAATGACCTCAGATGCTTCTGTCTCCAAATGAGGAGGTGGTGGGCGAGTTGCGACATACGGCGGGAGAGCAGACCGTTGATGTACGCTACAGTCGCGGTATTGTTTGAACGGACTAGTACATGCCGACACTTGAGCACGGCTCGGGAGCGGCGCAGGGCGAGCTGTACAGCCAGCAACTCAAGGCAATTGATGTGCCATAGGCGCTGGGGTTCCTTCCAGGAGCCCGCTGCAGCACATCCATTGCACATGGCACCCCAGCCCGTGGTGGAGGCACTTGTCATTGCGACAACACTCCTTCCCAGGGGCACTCTGGCCCGTAGGAAACTGAGGTTCGACCACGGGGTGAAGGTCTGACGGCAAGTCGGAGTAACTGGTACTCGGAGAGGCTAACCCGAATGGGAGAACTGATATGCCTGCCCCTCGAAAGCAAACCGCAGGAACGTTCTGTGTCGAGGGAGAATGGAGACATGAAAATAGGCATCCTTCAGGTCAATCGCTTCAAACCAATCCTGGTGCTGCACACATGTGTTTGGCAGTGAGCATCTTGAACGGCTGCCTGTAAAGGGAGCGGTTCAGAACGCGCAGGTCCAGGATTGGCCGTAACACACCGGTTTTCTTCGGGACAATGAAGTACGGGCTATAGATGCTGGACCTCATTCCGACTGGAGGGACTGTCTCGATCGCACCCTTTGTCAGCAATCTTCACTCTCATGATAGGGGCATTGCCACTGACCATAGTGGAGCGGACACCGCTTTCTAAGTGAAATCCCATTCGTCGTCATCCGATGGAACTCAGAGTGACAACGAAAGAGAAACACAGTTCAGCATGGCTCATTATGCTCACTTATGGGAGACTGTGAGCTAAAAGCAGGGGAGGGAAATGTGTGTTTAGTTTAGAAGGCAGCATTTACTGTGTTTAGAGATCAGAGAGGGTATTTCCGAATCTCTGGGATGCACCACCAACACTTACAAGAGCCTCAGTAATTATTAAAGCCCAAAGTATGAAGAACACAAGCTGTTCCCTTTCAAAAGCATCTCTCTATGCTGCGCTGATTCTAGTGCTCTGGGAAAACTTTGTGTGACCGACTATGAAGAATTGTACAAACAATAAAATATTATAAATATTATAAAATAAAACAAAAGAGAAAAGAGAAAAATAAGCGTGACTCAAGGTAAACGTTGTGTGCCTCTGTGTTCAAGGTCCATAACCTAATAAGACACACACCAGTTTTGTTTAGTCTGTTTGGTGGAAGTCCCGTTATGACAAAGCAAGAGAGGAACTATTTAAGGTGGTGACTCATGCTGTGGCCAGACTACAATTAGACTGGCCACAGGAACAAGAGCCCCCCAAATACTCTAAACTGGCCAGGATGTCTCTCCCCCATGAAACCTTACAGCAGAGGTACTCAACATGCGGCCCGTCTGCCCATCGGCATTCATTTTATGGCCCGCGTAAAGGAAAGATGAATGCACTTTTTTTAAAAACTCAAAGGTTGCACAAATATTAGTCTATGTAGGCAGGCTATACCGCGGACGCTTTGGATAATCCATGATTTATTCATAAAAAAATTAATCATCGTCATTGTGATGTGTGTGGAATGTTTAATGGGACTTATATGGAGGAATGAATAGAGTCTCCGCAACGGCGATTGAAGTGCACGAAGTGAACATCCGAGTGAGGACTGCACGAGCCATGCAGCTGACAGCAGTGGCAACAAGTGCTCAGCTTGACCCTGTCCTGTTGGAAGATCCAAACATGGCCCATTCTAAGATTTCTGGCACAGGCTGTCAGGTTTTGATTTTTTTTATCTGTTGTATTTATATTTGATCAAATCCATGATGCCATGTATCTGAACAATAAGTCCAGGACCTCTAGCAGAAAAAAAAGCCTCTGGCTATTCAAAATATCCTTTCTTATAAAGCCTAAATATGCTTAACAGGGGCGTAATTTGCGGGTGGGACATGTCCCCACCACTTTTTGCCAGGGTCGATATTGTCCCCACCACTTTTTTAAAGCTCTCGCGGAACTGATAGCTAACAGTAGAAATAAATAAAACATCTCCAACTGGCAGACCATTCATTTCGTTCGTTTGTAAAATAAAAGAAGCGATCTAGCCCTGAAATGGGTTGTTTTTTAATTCAAGTGATCAAAGTGCTCCTTGCCGCCTGCGATCGGTGGCGCGGTTACAGTGTATCTCGTGGCTTACGCACAATCTTCACATGCATGCACGCTTCAATCCGTTTCGGAGACTATTTGTTCGTTCCGGTGCAGAGCATATGAGCGGAGTGGAGCGGGGAGCGAGCGGGCGGAGCTTGGACAGAGCGCAGAGGGGCATTTTTAAAAGGAGGGAGCGTCGTTGCCCTATTTCCCGCTCCAATTTCGCTCCGCTCACCTCACACCACGAGTCTAGCAGCGGGCAGAGAGGGTTTTCTCCGCAACCACCGCATGAGTCTGAATCCTCAGACATTGTCCAAACTTGTGTTCTTGAAGGTGAACTTAAAAGAACTGTATAAGGAAAGCAATTCATTTTCTTTCTTTCTTTCTTTTTTTTTTTTTTTAAAGGTTTGACAACATAATTTAAATTGTAATCCATGTGCACTCTGCATGCACAAAAGTTCAGTTATACGAATTTTGGCCTATTAGTTCTTTTAACATACTTTTAAAACGTTGATGTAGCCTACAGTAGGCCTATAGCCTGTATATTTTTATTTATATATAATTAGGCCCATTGATTCGTTTAATTTTACAGCATTTTTTGTGGCACAATTGATATAAGAATTATTTTATTTTATTTGTGTGCGCTGTGCAAAAGTTTAGTTATCGAAATGTTGGCCTAATAGTTAATTTACTTTTTAAATTTACTTTTAAAATGTTTATGTAGGCCTTTATTTTTTTTTTTTACATTTTTGTTTATAAACTTTTTTTTAATGTTTATTTATATTATTAGGCCCATTTATTCGTTTAATTGTACACAGCAGTTTGTGTGTACAATGGAGAGGCTATTAGCCAAATTAAATTTTAATCGTGCGCGTTCCGCAAAAAATCAGTTATCAAAATTCTGGCCTAATAGTTAATTTACTTTTAAAACTTTAATGTATATTTTTGTTTATAGAATTTTTATTCATATTATTAGGTCAATTTATTCGTTTAATTTTACAGGACTTTCTGTATAGGCTCTTTCCATTGGACATGTTGTAAAGTCGGATCTATGTTTTTATTCACGTGTCACGTGATTCATTCATTTATACACATGTCCCACCCACTTTTTAAAACAAAGTTACGCCACTGATGCTTAATAATTAATTATAAAAATGTAAATGCACAAAATCACATAATTTACAATGTGATCGAGACATGTTACAAAACACAGGAGATGTATAGCTGTTTTCATCATATTCAGTCTTGACAAAATATTTAAACCATGAACTGAAGACTGAAGGTCATGCAATCTCATTGCTGTTTTTTTTATGTGTATTAATGTTTATTCATGTAATGCAGGGGTTCCCAATGTTTTTTTGTCAGGCAAATTCCTTTGACCTAAAATATTTACTTGAAGCAAATTACAGACCCATTTCAAATCTCCCATTTCTGTCTAAAATTCTAGAAAAAGTTGTGTCTACTCAATTCTTGTGCTATTTTTTTGCAAGAAAATGATATCTATGAAAAATGTCAGTCAGGATTCAGACCGCACAGACACTGCGCTAGTTAAAATTACAAATGATTTACTTTTAGCTTCTGACCAAGGCTGTATCTCAATACTAGTTCTACTTGATCTTAGTGCTGCATTCGACACTATAGATCATGAAATACTCTTCGACTACAAAACTACACTGGTGTTCAGGGACAGGCATTAAGTTGGTTTAGATCGTACTTATCGGACCGTTGTCATTTTGTCTGTTTAAATGGGGAAAAATCAAAGATAACGTCATGGAGTGCCGCAAGGATTGGTGCAGGCCCTCTGCTATTCTCAAAATATATGCTGCCACTTGGTAATATTAAAGAAATAAAACATGGAATTAATTTCCACTGTTATGCTGATGACACTCAATTATATATGTATATATAACTTGTCTTTCGAACATCATATTTCATGTTACAAGAACAGCCTTTTTCCACCTTAGAAACATTGCAAAGCTACGTAACATGCTGTCTGTTTCTGATGCAGAAAAGGTAGTTCATGCATTCACGACCTCGAGACTAGATTACTGTAATGCTTTATTAGATGTTGTTCTGCATCCTCAATAAACAAGCTACAGTTAGTGCAAAATGCAACTGCTAGAGTTCTTACTAGGTCAATAAAATATGATCATAAAACACCAATTTTATCAGCTCTACACTGGTTACCTATTAAGTTCCTTTATCAATTACAAAGTACTTCTACTGACCTATAAAGCCCTAAATGGTTTAGCTCCCGTGTATTTAATGGACCTTCTATCGCCCTACAATCCATCATGTTCTTTAAGCCCAGGATATCTAAGTCCACTAAAGGAGGGAGGGCGTTCTTGCATTTAGCTGCTAAACTCTGGAATAGCCTTCCTGATATTTTTCGAGGCTCAGACTCACTGTCCGAGTTTAAAACTAGATTAAAGACGCATCTCTTTATCAAAGCATTCACATAATGCTTACCATTTATTCATCTGTTGAATCACAACGATCTGTTGAGACGACTCGATGCCTGTGAAGGCAATATGTTATGCCTAAATTAATACGATTAACTAAATGTATTTTTCCATGTACATTTCTGAAATGCACTTTCTGTAAAGCTACTTTGACACAATATGTATTGTGAAAAGCGTTTTGAATTGACCCTTCGCTAAGCCCCGCCCTCCCTATTTACCGTTACTACGCCTGTCAAGCTTTCGCGGCTGGCCCATCTATTATAGTGTGGATGCACCCGGTGTCAGACATTTCAATGAGATAATTAGAAATTTTCGGCGAACAAGTGAAATATCTGAGAGAGCGAGACAAAAGGGACTACAGTATGCATTTGAGGGATATATTCACGACATTATATACAACCGATTAGAGAATAATTTCTATCTTAAAAATTGAAGTTAAAGCCTAACGTTATAGTCCCAGCGCAAGCAGCAGCGCCTCATACGCTGACCGTTCAAATGGGAAACACAAATTGAGGAACAGCTATGTTCATACACAGCGGGGTATGTGAAAATAATCTTAATAATTATAAATCAAACAGCTTATCAATAAATCTTGTGGAATAACACTAATACCGGGAGAGCCGCGATCGGATTGGGTTAAGTCTACTTAGTAAGGGGTAACGTTAATGTCGATTAACAAAATGCTGAAATATATTTTAAAGTAAGTTATGTCAGTGAGCCTTTGTCTAGTCTCTTAATCGTCTTATTTTACGTTATATCATTATGACCAAAGAACCGTCAATATTTCCAAGCAATAGGTGTTTTTGTTAACCATGTCGACATTTACCAGTAGTTGTTAATGGGTCTCGCACATAGACGCTAGATCACGCCAATCATTTCTCGCCTTGGCTTTTAGATTTTCTGGAAGGAAAACAATTCCTCTCCTCCGTCCAAACTTTTAGTATAACGTTACCGGTATCAGATTTGCACAATCCATACGCACAATGCTTCAGCATGTTTCCCTCGTTCAAAAGCTTGCCAGACCTCCCGCGCATAGTTACGGTTGCTAAGACATGATTGGCCAGTGGCGGTTTTCGGCCGTGGCTTAGCGAAGGGTCAATTGAATTTTGAATTGAAATTTGAATTGAATTGAATTGAAGTCCCCTGAGATATATATATATATATATATATATATATATATATGAAGAGTTCAGATGCAAAAGCCTCTAAGTGCCATTTGAAATTTTCTTCTAGAATGATAGTTTTTATCAAGCTTGTATATTTAAGTTCAGTGATTTCACTTAAATGGCAATGATAATTACCTATTAATTGTTATTTAAGTGAAATTACTGAAATTAAATATACAAGTTTGATAAAAATCATCATTAAAGAAGAAAATTTCAAATGGCATTTAGAGGCTTTTGCATCTGAACTCTTCATATATATATATATATATATATATATATATATATATATATATATATATATATATGCCATGTAGTTTGTAATCAGCAATGGACTACAGTTTGTATGTACCGACCCACCCAGCACTGCAGAATGATTTCTGAAGGATCTTGTGACACAGAAGACTGGAATAATGGCTGCTGAACATTCAGCTTTGCATCACAGGAATAAATTACATTTTAAAATATATTAAAATAGAAAACAGTTATTTTAAATGATATTAATATTTCACAATATTAATGTTTTACTGTATTTTTTTTTTAATTAATGCAACCTTGGTGAGCATATGACAAAAATTTACTGATCCAAAACTTTTGAATTTTAATGCAAGTATAAATAAATAATTAGGGGCATTTTATCTCTTCTGCTGTCCTTCATCAGAATCAATAAGTGACCAGCTGTTGACCTCTTACAAGAAGGAAACCAACTATTAACACAGTAGTTGAGAAATGAGAGGTGCAGAAACAGGAGAGTGCTGAAACAGGAGCAGTATAGGGTCAATATTGTTTAAAGGGTGTATTTTAATGCAACTTGAATTGAAAGAAATCAGCTGCTGTGTCCAAATCACTCAGATTACTGGAATTAGGCATTCACTCTCCCCACCCCCACCCTTAGGCTAAATTTACAGAGGGAATACCAGAGAGCACATTAACAATTCAAGACAATCAACTGTGGGTCTCACACATACAGCCACACACACTGAGAAATTTATCTCTGGCAGCACATGCCGAGGGCAGAGAGTACAAGTCAGGCTTATCATGGTAGCTCTAAGCGTGTCAGCGGGACTCTCTCTCTCTCACACAGCTCACTTGGCTTCAATCATTTTCCCTCTCTTTTCTATAATTTTCTTGCCAAACTCGACTCGAATATAAATTCAGCCACATAATGACGCATCTGCAATGAGACCTACACACATATGCTGCTTTCTCATCAGTAAATTATGTGTGGAGCTCTGCAGGCGACAGGCTAGAGAAGATTACTTCACCCCAGTGAGGACTTTAGCACCCTGAGCCAAAACACACTTCAGATGGTTTAGTCTCCCATGACCTGAATGAGCTGAAAACTTGGTCCTAATTTTAAAGGAATAGTTCACCGCTCACCGTCATGTTTGTTTTTCTTTAGTTGAACTCGAAGCTATTTTGCTATTTTGTTGCTTTGTTGAATGTCAACGCATTCTCACCCCAAGGCGTCACCTTTGACCATGCTTCAATATTTGACGTTTTAGGCGCCCTTCAGCGTCACTTAAATGACGCGATCCTACGGCGTCATCTAACTGACGCTAAAGGAAAGCGTCAGTTAGAGGACGCGGCTAGGTTTAGGTGTGGGGTGGGGGTAGGGTAGGGTACACGCGATCCTAGGGCGTCATCTTACTGACGCTAAAGAGCGCCTAAAGCGTCAGATATTGAAGCATGTCCAAATGCTTCCCAAGGCGTCAGTTAGGTGACGCCTTGGGAGTGAGAATGGGCTGTGAATGTTCATGCTGCTCTTCTCCACGAATGGTGATTCAATACAAAGGGATAGTTCACCCCAAAATGCAAAACTATTCACTTTATTATTCACATTTATTAACTCTCAATGCTTTCCAAACCTTAATGAATTTCTTTCTCCTACGGAACACAAAAATGTTGATATATTGAAGTGTCTGAGTTTTCATTTTGGTTGAACAATCTCATTAAAGGCTTCTTTAAAAAAAAATCGACATGTGTTTTACTGTTAACAAATTGATCAGAATCTGATTATTATAACTAGTATTTTTACAACATGAAATTGTAAAGGATTTCATTAATTTTTAAAGCTATGTTAAGAGAAAATGCACACCATCACACATAACTGTATATTTGATCCAATTTGTCAATAGCAGACTTGACAGATTTTTAGTACTTTGTACATTGATTCTAGTACATTGATTTTCAAAATTAATGTTTTAAATGTTACAAATTAAAGATCAGCATATATTGAAATATAGTGTGCTCCATTAAACTAAAAAAGTGAGAAAATAAATATTTTTAGTTTTCTTGCTCTACTTGAAATGTACCTGCAATTCTGGAATGGGTCATATATACTGGATTATAATTATCTGTTATACAGATTCATGTCAGTTGAAAAAATAAATAAATAAAAATAATGTACATACGAATGTGTGTTTGTGGGACAACACAGGAGCAACGCACACTAATCTGTTTATCTGTACAATGGCACCACCTGCAGGTCGACTTAAGTAAAATCAATGAAGTAACATGAAGGAAAAGCAATTTAATTATATAAGTAGGCTTCCAATTATATTATTATTTTTATTATTATTGGTGATGATTACTATGTCAAGGAACTGCTATTATTGCTTGCATTAATATTCAGAGATCTGAACTATTACCTGACTCAGAGTAAGCTATTAGATTTCAAGTTTGTGCTACGATCATGAATTATTTCTCAAATCACGAGTTTAGATTTATGTTTTTTTGAGAAACCAGGTCGAAAAAAAAATAAAAAAAAAATCCATACACTAACACTGACTCACAAGGACTGACCTGAGCCAACTCTAGAAAGTAAGAAAGTGAAAAGTACACTATAGCATACTTTTAAAAGAGTACTTACTTAGGTACTTAAGTGCAAAATGAATGTAATGTTTTCATACACTTAAGTGCATTTTAATGGCAATTAAATTAAACACAATAATGAACTTAAGAGTGCTTTTAAATAGGAAGAGTGCTGTACTTTCATAAGTAATTATATTGTCTTTGAAATATTATTAAAGTGTACTACTGAATGTACTGACAAGCATTAAATATCCTTCAAAGTAATTTCTATTGAAACCAGTAAGTAATGTATTTGAATATATTTGTAATAACATATTTGTCATTATTTTAGTACATTTATAATATATTAACTTTAAATGTAATACCAACACATTCTCATCCCAAAAAGTCATATAACTGACGTTTTGGGACGTATTTTGACCATACGTCAATATTCGCCTTTTTAGGGCCCCCTTAAACGTCGGTAGATGGCGATCCCGGGCCGTCATACAACTGACGCTTTACCTTTAACGTCAGTTAGGTGACGGGTTAGGTTTAGGGTTAGGTTTAGGTATGGGGTAGAGTTAGGATCCCATAACCTCATCTACCGACATTTAAGGGGGCCCTAAAAAGGCCAATATTGACGTATGGTCAAAAGACGTCCCAAAACGTCAGTTATATGACTTTTTGGGATGAGACTGCGTTGCCCGGACATCATGCCAGTTGTTGTAACATTGGATACTTGAGTTTAATTTGCATGCCACATCCAATAATTAGCATTGTACTGGATTTACACTGTTTATGCACTAAACCTAAATACATACATATACAACCCATACTACCATATGAGAGATTATTTGAGTTTTAATATTAGTAGTTGTTTTTAACAAACACTTATGAGTCAATATGACTTCCATTGATGTTCAATCTCATTGATGACAATCTTTGACCATTTCTTAAAAAGTGTTTTTTTTTTTTTTGTGAAAATAGATCACATTGCTATTATTTTGATAAATTGTGACTTAAACCACAATTTGTGATTTAAACTGTGATTTAAATCTGCAAGATATCTTGAGGTGATATGTCATCTTAAGGCAATAAAATGTCAAATAAATATTTTATGTTTAATTTCTATTAAGAATTTTTTTTTTCTCATGTGGCAAGTATCTGCATAATAAGCTGACTAATTTGGCATGGGATTTTGTATCATCCTGATGAGCTTTGTTTTGTATAACAATCTGCTGACTAAGTTATACACCAACTATCCCTTGCCGCACCCCCTTTTTATAACTCCGTACGCTCCCTAGTTTGGAAACCACTGGTTTAATAAAAGACAATTTTGTCAATTTGATTAAATTCAGATGAAAGCAACCCCAGTAGGCTGCTTTGACTAATCATCTTAAGTTTAAGTGATTAAATAGCTTAAATCCACTGGTTAAGTGTTTACACATGAGCTCGGTTTCATTAAACAGACAGCTTTATGTCTCTGCATTAAAACACGTTCACTCATAATATTGCTCATATATGCTCACAATTGTTTTTGAACCAATCTGAGCTACTCTCATGAAAATGCCGATTAGCCAATAACACCAATCCCCACTCAGAATATTGCACATGGTCAGACACAGAAATCTCAGAAAGCCAAACTTGCCTTCCTAAAAACAAATTATTCAATGCAGTAGGAGAAAATCAATATCTTAAATAAATAAATAAATAAATAAAATGCCAGTGCTCACAAAAACACAAACAAGCTTTCAATCAGTGAGGCCATTGATTGTCATTTCAGCCCATTTCATTGAGTTCTTTGTTTTGACGCATTCACAGACCAAATGAAATCAATGCAGTTCCTCACTTTCTAGGATCACACTCTGAAATCCTGTTGCCATAGAAATTCACAGACCAAGTCAGGGTGAGACTTCATTGTTACTGTTGTTACTAAATGTGTCAGTACGTGTGCAGTAAACTGTCAAAAATGTAGCATAAAGGCCCATATTGCAGCTTGTTCTGGTAGAGAACCACCCTCTTAGACCAGAAGAGACTGGCATTTTAATAAACCAATTTCTTTACACAACATATAAAGGCAAACCAGACTTACTGGAAAAACAAGGTTTGTGGCAACATTTTCAGCAAATTTATATTACGTTGTGTCTTGCACATTTCGCGATGCGACACATTGTGAAACATCTGGTGAGTGGAGCTAAAAGAGCGTAGTTTTATCTGAAACAGATGAGTGTGAAATTGAAATTGGCTATGCGATAGGTTGTTTGCAGCCCGTTCTCATCCCAAGGCGTCATATACTGGCGCTTTTGACAATGCACAAACATTCAACACACATGACACCCTTTAGCGTCAATATGAGAAGCAGATATATATGGGCCAGAGGGCGCCTCCTAGTGGTCTAACCCTAACCCTACCCCAGACCTAAACCTACGCATAATTATATGACGCCCTAGGTCTATGTATTGCTGCGATACATACAACAACCAACAGCAACAATGCATTCTCATCCTAGGCCCTAGGATGAGAATGCATTGTTGCTGTTGGTTGTTGTATGTATCGCAGCAATTGAAAATGAAATGTCCGGTGAATGGTGCTAAAAGGTTAATGATCTTCTCAATTTTGAAAGTAACGTACCACCTTCTCTAAACCGAAAACATGCCTGATTTAAAACAAAAAAAATTGATTATTAAAAAACAAAAAAAAATACATTTTCTGATGCAACCATGCCATTTAAGCTCGCTTCTACAAGTCTTTGAGCTGTTTTATGGTTATTCGTGTTTCACACCACTTCACAAGTGCAATGCTGTACCAGGTATCTACTGAGCAACAGGGCCGGATTAACGTAAGGGCTAGGTGGGGCTGAAGCCCCAGGGCCCGCGGGATTAGGGGGCCCGTGATTGGCTGGAGAAAATGAGATTGTCAAATCATAGGAGGTTGATTTGTGCATAATATAATAAAAAGATGTTATTGGAAAATGTGCCTGACTGATATAATTCACCTCCCAATCAAATTAACTATGGGCTATGTGCACAAGCGTAGTTTCGAACTTCCGCTTTTGTCAGAAGTCGGCATATCAGTTTCCGGTCTATGACTGGTCATCAGCATCCACTAATAAACAAACAGATGAGTGCTGCTGTTGTACGAAAAAAAGAGTTCTTAAACACATCTAAGTTTCTAAGAACTGTAGGCAACCCGGTCTCATCCCAAGACGTCATATAACTGACGTTTTGGGACGTCTTTTGACCATACGTCAATATTCGCCTTTTTAGGGCCCCCTTAAACGTCGGTAGATGAGGTTATGGGATCCTAACTCTACCCCATACCTAAACCTAACCCTAAACCTAACCCGTCACCTAACTGACGTTAAAGGTAAAGCGTCAGTTGTATGACGGCCCGGGATCGCCATCTACCGACGTTTAAGGGGACCCTAAAAAGGCGGATATTGACGTATGGTCAAAAGACGTCCCAAAACGTCAGTTATATGACGTCTTGGGATGAGACTGTGTTACTGTAGGTGGATCTAACGTCCGTTTCACACCCGTTTGCAGTGTGTGTTGCGGTGCAGGAGCGTGCTGTCAGTGCGTTCACATATTATGATGCATTTGCAGTGAATAACTGATCCGCGGCTGTACAACAAACACATACTTCATATTTTTATTATTTTTTGCGCGTCGCCCAAAATGTCTATTTTGTGCAGCCACTGCGCACGAAGGTTGGTGTTTATCAGGAAGCAGTAGAAGCTCAAATGGCTGTTAGCGACTTGAAGCAGAGCAAAGTGCCACACAGCAGTCTCCTACGCACCATGTAAACAGGTTAGGGCTTTCACTTTTCACTGGTGTGGTACGTATAACAGCAGCACAGCGATCGTTTCCACACCAAATCTATTTATGCTGTGCTGTAAACGCTGGTGGTAAAAATGATAAAGATTGACCTGAAAATGTAGTAATTTCACCATAAATGCGTTTATGGTGAAATGGTTATTCGCGCCGACTCTATACACGATGTGATTGGCCCGGCCAGAGTTGGGTTTTTCAACGCATTCTCATCCTTTAACGTCATATAGAACGCTATATGCAAAAACGGCGCTATACTACGCACATGGCACCCGTTATCGTTAATATAACACGCGCTGAGGGCTAAGTTTAGGTGTGGGATAGGGTCTGCGTGTCATATTCACGCTAAACGATTTATGACGTCTTGGGTTCGCGTGTTATATTAACGATAAAGGGTGCCATGTGCGTAGTACAGCGCCGTTTTTGCATAAAGCGTTCTATATGACGTTAAAGGATGAGAACGGGCTGGGTTTTTCCAGCTCAAACGTCTATGGAGAGTTGCTAGACCACACTTTGCTGCAAAATAATTTTTGCTGCCGCTAGGGTGCGTCTAGATTTCTAGACAAGGGGAAAATGACATCTACAGTACTGATCCGGGATGTTGGCCTGCTGACATTAGCATACAAGGCCAAAATTATTGGATCGAAAAAGGACCAGTGGCATGTCAGAATCGCAGCTGTGATTTTTCTGCTTCTGAAAAACAATACAAACACCAAAAACGGGCGTTTTCAAAGACCCTTCTGAGCCGAACTTGCGAATGGTGAGTCTGTTCCACATGACTGGCTTCTGTACTCTCCAATCAAAGGATCAGTGTTTTGTTTTGTTTGCAAATTGTTTGGAGGCATTTTAGCATTTTCTGGACCATCCGGATACAGTGACTGGACACAGTCGCATTCCTGATCATGAGAACTCTGAACATCACAGAGAGTGCATGGTAACTTGGGTGACAAGGACATCTGAAAAGGGGCAGATTGATGCGGGCCTTAGGGATCAGTTCAAATTGGAGTGTCAGTACTGGGAGGATGTGCTTAAAGGGGTTGTATCAACAGTCAATTTTTTGTCTGAGCTTGGTCTATCATTCAGGGGTGATACTGAGACTTTCAATTCCACCAATAATGGTAATTATATGGGAATACTTGAACTCATTGCTCAATTCGATCCATTTCTGCGGGAACACACATAGCTCGTTTTGGAAATGCTGGGAGAGGAAAGCCTTCCTATCTGAAGAAATTGTCAAACTGATGGGAGAAAAAGTTTTATCAGAGATTGTCAACAAAATAAAATTAGCGTGTCGATTCCACACCAGACGTTCCACGCCCATATCGATCAACTCACTTTCATAGCGTGATACCTTTCTCCTGAGGGAAAAATAGAGGAGTGCTTTCTTGAATTTCTTCCCATCACAAGCCACACTGGGGAATCACATTTTAACTCTGTGATGACTGTACTGAATGAGCTGGGAATTGACATAATTGACAATTATGTCATAATTGACGCGTAATTTCCTGCTATTAAATTCAGATAAAACGGAGGTATTACTTATTGGTCCAAAAAACTACTCACAAAACCTCTCACAATACAACTTTAATATAGACGGATGTCCTGTTACTTTATCCACTACAGTAAAAGACCTGGGTGTTATACTAGACCGCAACTTGTCGTTCGAAAATCATATTTCATATGTTACAAGAACAGCCTTTTTCCACCTTAGAAACATTGCTAAGCTGCGTAACATGCTATCTATCTCTGATGCAGAAAAATTAGTTCACGCATTCATGACCTCGAGACTAGATTAATGTAATGCTTTATTAGCTGGTTGTCCTGCATCCTCAATAAACAAGCTACAGTTAGTACAAAATGCAGCTGCTAGAGTTCTTACTAGGTCAAGAAAATATGATCATATAACACAGATTCCCTATCGAGGGAACTCAACACTGCGTCGATAAAATCGACTCTTTGGGGACGCTCCCTAAGCGTGCGCCTCTGAAGTATGAATGAAACTAATCCAATCCTGATTGGTGTTGCGTCGTGACGTAACATGTGACGGCATACCCGGAAGTATAAAAGTGACGCTGTCACAACACACACTAGCTTTCGCTCTTCAGCAAGCGCTTTATGTTGAAACTGTCTGTCTTATTTGGTGTTGTTTGTCTTATTATTGAAAGAAAGTATGGCCAGTGAACAATTCAAGAGGTGTGTGCATCCCTGTCCTCGTTACATCACGGGTGGGGACGCACACTCTCTCTGTGTGTATTGTTTGGGAGTGCAGCACGCACGGGCAGCTCTCGAGGGGGCTGCTTGTGAAATGTGTGAGGCTTTGCCTATTAGAGTGCTGCGCTCCCGGCTGGCGTGCTTTGACGAGCACGGTCAGGCTCGCGTTCCCCAGGGTTCCGGTCCCGCATATGTCGAGGCGATGCGGCGACTGAGATCCTGGGGTTCGCAGCGGGATCTGGCGGAGGAGAGTGAGAATGCTGAGGCATTTTCTCGCTCGCCATCGGCTGATCCCGCAGCCTCTGAGAGTGGTGTGGGAGCCCGCGCTGCGGTTTCTCCTACCCGCGATCAGGTCCCGGTGCTTGAGCTGTCTACTTCTGAGGAAGGGGACGTGCTCAGCATCGATGCGGACGACCGTGATCTCAGCACGCCATCACGCGGCCTGGGTTATGAGGAGCTGGTGGAGGTTGTGACACGCGCTGTGGCCAGACTAAACATCAGCTGGCCACAACATGAGCAGGAAACGCAAGTCACCAGTAAAATGGACGAGCGTTACCTGCAGCGCAGGTCACAGCCTCACCGCCGGGGTCTGCCGTTTTTCCCTGATCTCCATAAAGAGATCTCGAGAACGTGGGAAAGACCGCATTCGTCCCGTATTTCGAGTCCCAATGTAATAGATTACAGCAATGTTATGGGGGCTCGAGATATGGGATATGGGAAGATGCCGAAGGTGGAGGAGGCTTTAGCGAGCTATCTCTCTCCCGAATCGGCGTCTTCCCTAAAGACCCCGGTGTTGCCTAGTAAGCCCTGCAGAGAGACATCTGCATTGGTGGGCAGGGCTTACATGGCGGCGGGTCGGGCTGGTTCGTGTCTGCACTCAATGGCGATTTTGCAGGCATACCAGGCCGACCTCCTGAAAGATTTGGATGAGGGGGAGGGGCCTACTCCTGAAGATGTCGCGGAGTTGAGGAAGGCCGCAGATTTGTCTCTCCGGGCCACTAGGGAAGCGGCCAGCGCTATTGGCCGCTCTATGGCGGCCATGGTGGCCACGGAGAGGCATCTGTGGCTGAACTTATCCGGTATTAAAGAAAAGGATAGGTCCTTCCTGCTGGATGCGCCGCTTTCGGCTTCTGGCCTGTTCGGCGACGCCGTTAATTCGGTTGTCGACAGGTTTCAGGAGTCGAGAAAACAATCTGCGGCGTTCCAGCAGTACCTCCCCCGGAAAGCGAAGGCCAAATCTAGTAGGGGGGGGCAAAGCAAGCAGCCCCAGCCATCAGCCAGCTCCTCCCACAGGGCAGAGCAGAAGGAGAGCGTTTCCTCTAGAGCCCCCCCTCCTGGGTCTTGGCAACAGAGGAAACGCTCCCAAAAACCGAAGTCCTCCAGCCAGAGGGGCGACCTGAGGGACGTCATTCAAGCTAAGAGGACTTCGGAAAAGAGGTCCTAGCCAAGGCAGGACTTCAGAGGGCTGCCCCCTCCGCAGTGAGACAACCGAGGTTGTTCTCACAACGGGGCCCTCTAGGAAAAGATGCAGGTCCGCCGTTAACAGCGCTTCGGGCCGCATCAATTTCCAGCGAAAAGACACCAGAGGCCAGCCTCGAGAGGCTGGTACCCTTAGCAGATTTTGTAGAGGGATGGTATCATCTTCCCAACATATCTCCATGGGTCCTGCAGATAATACGAGTTGGGTACAGACTGCAGTTCGCGCACCGCCCCCCCAAGTTCTCTGGGGTGGTGCTCACTGCGGTGGTCCCAGAGCAGGCTCAGGTGCTGGAACAAGAAGTACAGACTCTGCTGTCGAAAGGAGCCATAGAACGTGTTCTTCCGGTAGGCAGGGAGTCCGGGTTTTACAGCCGGTACTTTATAGTTCCAAAGAAGGATGGGGGGTTAAGGCCAATTTTGGATCTCAGGGTGTTGAACCGGTCTCTGAGAAAGTTCAAATTCAGAATGTTGACCATTCCAACAATCGTGAGTCAAATCAGATCCGAGGACTGGTTTGTCACGATAGATCTGAAAGACGCCTATTTTCACATCTCCATCCTTCCTTGTCACAGGAGGTACCTGAGGTTCGCTTTCGGGGGCGAAGCATACCAATATCGGGTTCTTCCGTTCGGCTAGCACTCTCTCCCCGCACATTTACCAAGTGTATGGACGTGGCCCTTGCTCCACTGAGACTTCAGGGGATTCGCGTATTGAATTATCTCGACGACTGGCTTATTTTGGCCCAGTCTCGGGAGATGGCAGTTCGGCATCGAGATGTCGTTCTTGGCCATATTCAAAAATTGGGGTTAAGACTCAATTTTGTGCTAGAACCGTCCCAGGGCACGACCTTTTTGGGAGTCGTGTGGAACTCGATTACAATGCAGGCACGTATGTCTCCCGCACGTATCGAGTCAATTCTGGCGATGGTGTCCAGGGTGAGGCTAGGTCAGGCCGTCACTGTGAAACACTTTCAAAGGATGCTGGGCCTCATGGCAGCGGCATCCAACATTATTCCTCTGGGCCTCCTTCACATGAGGCCCCTCCAGTGGTGGTTGAAGACCAAGGGGTTCTCACCCAAAGGAAATCCGTTCCGTATGATCAGAGTAACGCGCAAGTGCCTTCAGTCTCTGCAAATATGGAAGAAGCCTTGGTTCCTATCCCAAGGGCCAGTGTTGGGGGTGTCATGTCGCCGGGAAACCGTTTCGACAGACGCCTCCCTTACGGGCTGGGGCGCGGTCATGGACGGCCGCTTTACCAGGGGTCTGTGGCAGGACCATCATCGCACTTGGCATATAAATTGCCTGGAGATGATGGCGGTATTCAAGGCTTTGAGGAGCTTCCTCCCAGACATCGAGGGTCGCCACGTCCTTATACGGACGGACAATACGTCAGTGGTGGCCTATCTGAACCGACAGGGGGGACTCAGATCGCGCCCTCTGTGCAAACTGGCGCATCAGATTATCCTTTGGTCCCAGGGAAAGATATTGTCAATAAGGGCAATGTATATCCCAGGGGTTCAGAATCGGGGAGCAGACATCCTGTCGAGGCAGGGGCTGAGGCCCGGGGAATGGAGACTTCATCCGGATGTGGTGAAGTCGATAGGGGAGAGGTTCGGACCGATGGAAGTGGATCTGTTTGCGTCTCGAGAGACGTCCCACTGTCCACTTTGGTTCTCCCTCTCACATCCAGCCCCGCTGGGGTTGGATGCCATGGTACAGGCTTGGCCGAGGCTTCGCCTGTATGCTTTCCCCCCGATCGCTCTGCTCCCTGGGGTCCTGGAGAGGGTCCGTCAAGAGGGCATCAGTCTACTTCTGGTTGCCCCGAGATGGCCGACACGAGTATGGTTCTCGGATATAATATCACTCCTCATAGCTCCGCCATGGCCGATTCCTCTGAGGAGGGATCTATTGTCTCAGGCGGAGGGCACAATCTTCCACCCTCGCCCAGAGTTGTGGAAGCTGTGGGTCTGGCCTCTGAGGGGGTTCAGTACCTAAATGCTGGCTTATCAGCTGAGGTGGTTGAAACCATACTTAGCTCTAGGGCCCCATCTACCAGGAGATTATATGGCCTCAAGTGGAAGGTGTTTCACACTTGGTGTGGAGAACGAAGGTTGGATCCAGTAAACTGCCCAGTGGCTTCAGTTCTGGAATTCCTTCAGGATCGTTTCTCTGCGGGTCTCTCCCCGTCCACTCTTAAGGTGTACGTGGCTGCCGTTTCGGCTTTCCACGCGCCAGTAGATGGTGGACCTCTGGGGAGGCACCAATTGGTCATTAGGTTTCTCCGTGGTGCTTGGAGGATGAGGCCGGCGATCAGGTCCAGGGTGCCTGCCTGGGATCTGGCAATAGTTCTGGAAGGGTTGTCCCTCGCTCCCTTCGAACCTTTAGAGTCGGCTTCGCCTAAGGACTTAACGCTGAAAATGGTCTTTCTCTTAGCGATTACCTCTCTTAAGAGGGTGGGAGATCTCCAGGCCCTGGCGGTAACGCCAGCTTGCTTGGAGTTTGCCCCTGGCAAAGTAAAGGCCTTTTTGCACCCGAGTCCGGGCTACGTGCCTAAAGTTCCTTCGAGTACGGCTCGCTCTGTAGTCCTTCAGGCATTCCATCCTCCACCTCATGTGTCGGCGGGAGAAGAGAGGCTTCACTTGCTCTGCCCCGTCAGAGCTTTGAGTGTATACTTGGAAAAGTCTGCTTCTTGGAGAAGATCTGACCAGTTGTTAGTATGCTTTGGGTCACCTAAGAGGGGGCTCCCGGCGACCAAACAAACTATAAGTAACTGGATTGTCCAGTCTATTACTGAGGCTTACAAGGTGCGTGGGGTTCCTTCACCTTTGGCCTTAAGGGCTCACTCGACTAGAGGCATGGCTTCCTCTAGGGCCCTTCTGTCGGGAGTACCTCTGCAGGAGATTTGTGAGGCAGCCGGCTGGGCTACCCCGCATACTTTCATCAGGTTTTACAGTCTCAGCCTTCCCAGTACGCCCGGTGCACACGTACTCGGCCCTTGCTGAGTGCCTAATCAGTTTCACTCTGGGGCGGGTCTGTTCGGTGCGTGGCCTAGTGGGTACTCGTTCCCCAAAGAGTCGATTTTATCGACGCAGTGTTGAGTTCCCTCGATAGGGAACGTCTCGGGTTATGACTATAACCCTTGTTCCCTGAGAAGGGAACGAGACACTGCGTCGTGTTGCCACGCCCCCTTTTCAGACCCTTGAGCGTCTTGCTTCATCGCGAGGCTAGTGTGTGTTGTGACAGCGTCACTTTTATACTTCCGGGTATGCCGTCACATGTTACGTCACGACGCAACACCAATCAGGATTGGATTAGTTTCATTCATACTTCAGAGGCGCACGCTTAGGGAGCGTCCCCAAAGAGTCGATTTTATCGACGCAGTGTCTCGTTCCCTTCTCAGGGAACAAGGGTTATAGTCATAACCCGAGACGTTTTATCATCTCTACACTGGTTACCTATTAAGTTCCGTATCACCTACAAAATACTGCTACTAACCTATAAAGCCCTAAATGGTTTAGCTCCTATGTACTTAACGGACCTTCTTTCGCCCTACAATCCACCGCGTTCCTTAAGATCACTAAATTCAAGGCTTCTGTTCATTCCTATATCGAAGTCCAGTAAAGGAGGGAGGGCGTTCTCGCATTTAGCTCCAAAACTCTGGAATGGCCTTCCCGATACGGTCCGAGCCTCTGACTCGCTCACACAATTTAAAACTAGATTAAAGACGCTTCTCTTTAGTCAAGCATTCACATAATGCTTACCTTTTAGTCCTCTGTTATGCCATACGGAACCGTTTGCCACTGAAACTGCTTAACGCACCAGTGGGGCTCGACAGCCTTTTAGACAAACGGGTCGGCGCGTATGGTTGGGTTGCGGAGGGTTCAGGTTACGGAGAGTTTGTGAGTTATAACGGAAATCATTATGAACATCAGCTATGCTAATTATTTCCCATCTGCCTTTCTGCTGTTATCTCGGGACGCATGTCCCGAGAAAAATGGCGTTCGTCAGGTCCAGTTTTGTGTCCAGCCTCTCACGGGGATTTCGGATGCCCCAACGCCTGTGATGAGACGACTCAACGCCTGTGAAGAGACGACTCAACGCCTGCGATATGTTATGGCGCCGTTTTATTCATAAACAATATTTATATTTAATATTTATATTTAAACAATATGAATGTAAGCCATGACTGAGCCTGGGTTCTCCCAAGGTTTTTTCTCCATCCAATCTGATGGAGTTTGGTTCCTTGCCACTGTCGCCTTGCTTTTGGCTTGCTTTGAGCTTGCTCAGTTGGGATTATTTAGTGTTTAGCAATGTTGTTGATCTGTGTTGTGCTACTTTCATGTTATCAGTGTGAAGCTGCTTTGATACAATCTGTATTGTGAAAAGCGCTATATAAATAAATGTGACTTGACTTGACTTGACAATTGAATTGACAATTGTCGAGGACAGTGTTACAGCAATGCAAGCAATATGTCGGGGGCTTATAAGGGTGTACAGTCACGCATTCGGGAGGTCAATCCACTGGCAGAATGGGTGCCTTGCGCAGCACACACTCTTAATTTAGTGGGAATAAACAGTGAATTGCTGCTTTGAAACAAATGAGTTTTTTACATTTGTGCAGACACTGTTTAATTTCTGCTCCCGATCATCCTCGCGATGGCAGGTTATTACCAGTGGTCTCGAAGCAAATGAGCACAAGCGGATTGAGAGTTTAAAGTCCCCGTCAGACACCCGCTGGTCTGCGCATGCCTCAGCAACTAAAGTACTGTGCTACAATTATTCAAATATTCAGCGGTCTCTCATTGACTTGTCTGAGGACGACAATCAGAATTTATCCACGCGTAACGAAGCTAGAGTGCTGTCAAAGCCCAAATGGACAAATTGGAAACCGCTCTTCTTTGCAAGTACTGGAATTGTGTACTTCAACGGTTTCATGCAACTAATATAGTCCTACAAAACATTGACCTTGATCTCTCCAAAGCTGTGGATTTAGTTGCATCTTTAAGGGACTTTGTTTTTAGAATTGCGGTTTGAAACCGCTGCGAAAGAAAAGTCACCTACTCTTTCACAGGACTACAAAAGTGATTCACAAAGGAAGCGAACACGTAAAAAAAAACATGCAGATGAACCAGGCAAACCTCATCAGGACTTTCAGATGTCTGGTAGACAGAAGTTTATTGCAGATGTTTTTTATGTGATAAATGACCGTCTTATAGCTGAGCTTGACAGAAGAAGTGAATCAAACAAAGAGATCACTAACTTTTTCAGTTTCCTGAATAATATTCATACTCTCTCTGATCAAGAACTTAGTTCTTCTTGTGTTAAATTACAACAGAAGTATCATACAGACTTACAAGAAGATTTTGCTGATGAGTTTGTACATTTTAAAGCATTTTGGAAAAAAGAAAAGATGGCTTCAGCCAGGGAATTGCTGCGATAAATAAGAGCAAGGGACCTTCAAAATGTTTTTCCAAATGTGGACATAGCCTTGAGAATATATCTCACATGGCCAGTCACGAATGCATCAGGAGAACGCTCCTTCTCACAATGATCTTTCATTAAATCTCAATTGCAGTCAACAATGGCACAAGAAAGACTGAACCATCTAACACAGATGTCCCTGGAATGTGACATTGTTAGAACCATGGATTTTAATGATATCATAAAGGATTTTTGCTCTGCTAAAGCTAGAAAAAAGACTTTTTAACCGTAAGACCGAAAAGGAAATGTAAAAGGAAAGTTCACCCAAAAATAACAATCCTGTCATCATTCACTCACCCTCATGTTGTTCAAACTGAAAGAATTGATTTCTTATGCTGAACACAAAACAAGATATTTTATATAGTGTTAGTAACCAGACCGTTTATGGTAGTCATTGACTTAATATATATCTTTCCTACTATGCAAGTCAATGGGTGCCATCAATAGGTGGTTTGCAGTCACGTGATTGTGTTGACGCGCGGAATGCAGATGGAGGGCAAGGAGTGAGAGCGCAATGGATGAGATGGAGGAAAATCCGTACTGTACTACTTTGACGTTATTACAAGAGACAGACAGAAAATCGAAACATAGGACGTGATCCTTACGTTATGAAGAGGACCGATTTTTAACTGAATTGAGAGATTTGCCTGCCATCGAGGCTATAGATATCAGCAACTAACTCGTCTTACAGACATACTTTGACTTTACAAAGTTCGGAAACTGGTACGTTACACAAACAGCCACATAAGTGTACTTAAACACCTGAATAATGTAATTATAAGCCACATAAATAATATATTAACTCACATTTGACGAAGTGATCACTGCACGCACACACAGGCATTTTCTCATTCGGCTCCTCCCGACCGCAGACATAGGTTTGCAAGGCATTTTTCCCGGTGTTTTTCTGTCAATTTCTTGTATTTTCCACCCTTATGAACAACAACTTTTGGCACACGATAAAAACTTCTCGTGGTTTGATTGATTTGAGCAACCATAAACGATGAGAAACTTAGGCATTTTGAGTGTGTTAAAGTACTTCCTAAATATAAATCACTTCCTGTCCTCCATCTGCGTTTCGCGCCATGGCAACGCAGTAGGGGTGTAACGGTACACAATAATCACGGTTCGGTACGTACCTCGGTTTTAAAGTCATGGTTCGGTACGTTTTCGATACAGCAAAAAGAAAGAAATGCCAGAGAAATTTCCTATTTGTTTAAAGAAAAAAAATATTTTTAAATAAGTGTGAGTTTTCCTAGATCTTGAAACTTTCAGGTTTATAAATGGGGGTCATCTTTGAAGGATGAACGAATAATGTTTTGGTCATCACATTAAAAATAACATTTAAATATATATTTATTTATATAATATTTGAATTTTGAAGTGCTGGAAAAAGATGTGTGAAGTACTTGAAAGCATTTCACCTTTCCAGCCAAACTGGTTCCAGTTAGTGTTACTATATTAAATCCATGGTGAATGTTGCTGGTCTGTGGACGTAAAGTATTACTAGTTCATTCACGGCACAATGTTTCTCCTGGTTTCCATGACAGCGCTGTTTGATCTAATAGAGATCTACGGTTAATAACGGAGAAATGTGAATGCATCTCACTAGATCGCGCAGCGATGTTATTACCTCAGTGGCGAATTCAAATGTTTTCTTTACCGGATCTCTTAGCGCGGTGTGGTAACAGTGTTGCTTGATCGAGATCGGCTCGCGCTGCACAGATGTTGCTGGTCCGAACTGATAAACGATCCGTGAAGCACATAACAAGTAGCGCAGTTTTCTTTCTGCTTTCATTACACTTGCCATTTGGATGTTGCGCAACGTTGTGTTGGCCGCGTCAGCACGAATTTTGCCGGCAGGAAAAATGGTCCAAGCAATCGTTCGGTTTGTATGCGTACCGAACCGGAAGCCTCGAACCGAAACGGTTCAATACGAATACATGTACCGTTACACCCCTACAACGCAGTGGCGTGACGTCACGTGAAAACAAGCTATTGTCTGGTTACCAACATTCTTTAAAATATCTTCTTTTGTGTTCAGCAGAAGAAATAAATTCATACAGGTTTTGAACAACATGAGGGTGATGTTGTTGAATTATCCCTTTAAATTATTCATGGTTAAGTACTTATTGAGGAAGTATGACTGAAGAATGAGTAATGTTTTTGCTGATTTTGGCAACCTTTATGTTTTTGAGTTCATATTTGTAGTAAATGCACTTATGGAAGGGGAGGATAAAAATGTTTTATCAATAAATGTTCCCAAAATGAACCAAGAAAATATGTGGAGTAATTTTTATCATGATATTCCATATCAAAATGTTCCTGTCGTAAGATGTTTATATTATGTTATATTATAACAAGTTTATGCATAACAGGGATTCTCTTCATGCACCATTTATTTCATAGCACTATGATTGTTATTTGTTTATACAAAAAAAGATTTATTGCAATTTTTTTTTTGCCTTAGTTGATCAGAACAAAAGTGGATGTGGACTTGTTCAGACGTAATTTTCTGTTGAAAATTCGAATATTGGTCATACTTCCAAAAAGTTTAATGTGATTCTGAATGCCCGTATCCACACCAGCGTGATAACAGCCACACACTCACCTCAAAACATTGGATTCATTTGCGCTGTTTCATGCCGATGTACAACCCACGTAAAGTTGTTAATTCCGCAAATAACTGCAACAGAGATGGCGACAAAGAGGAAACGCTACAAACTGCAGCTTTAATAACAATAAAAAAATATTCATTGTGGTAAAAGACTGTGGCGTGGCAATAAGATGAAAGGGGGCCCTTGGTGTTTCAATAGCCCCAGGGCCCAAAGTCCTCTTAATCCGGGCCTGCTGAGCAAGGCTGCAATGTTAGAAAAGCTTCACATATGGAGTCTGTTATGTACTGCAAACGTTAAAAATTTATTAGTTTACAAATTATGCATTATGGTAAAAGTTGAATTTATTGTACTACTGTGCATGGAACCGTGCAAAAAACTGTGCTGTTTTAAAATGTAGTAGCATCCCACCATACATTACATCTTTGCAAAGTAGAAAAAATAAAATGACAGAGAGATTTATTTAGACAGATATTTCAAGCAACAAATGGAAAAATTCAGTCTGCCCCCAAAATCAAAGAAGGGGCACATTTTCCATGTTAGCTGATCATACTTTCATTGTAAAAACATTCATGCACACTGTTCACAAATAGCCAGCCCTTCACTGTTCATTCATGTTCTCTCACCTTCCTCATCTCTCGCACCCTTCCCTCTCTTTCTCTGATCTTTCATTTCTTACTTTTTGATATTCATCTCTACACTTGCATTGTCAGTTCAGATGCTGAGGTATGCTGGATCTCAACTAGGGGAAAGAAAGAGAGAAGGCATATCCATTACTTCCAGAAAGTGTGATTTACAGGTTTAGCTTGGTCTTATCCCCTTATTAAAACTTGAACACATCTGAAGGCAGACAAAACTAAATTTTGGGGGTCATACAAAGTATGCTCTAAATACTAGCATTCAGTAGTTTGGGTTTTTGAAAGGAAGTCTTTTATGATCACCTTTTTTTCTTTTCTTTTTCTTTTCTTTTTCTTTTTTTTTTTTAAAGTCGGCATGAAATCAAATTTGACAAATCTTCGTTTTACATGTGAAGAGTTCAGATGCAAAAGCCTCTAAATGCCATTTGAAATTTTCTTCTTGAATGATGATTTTTATCAAACTTGTATATTTAAGTTCAGTAATTTCACTTAAATAACAATTAATAGGTAATCATCATTGCCATTTAAGTGAAATCACTGAACTTAAATATACAAGCTTGATAAAAATCATCGTTCTAGAAGAAAATTTCAAATGGCACTTACTGAGGCTTTTGCATCTGAACTCTTCATGTAATACTGTAGTGTTTATTATAAATGATTTATCTGTGCACTTTTTTTAAATTCATGTACCCTTATAATCTTTGATCAAAGACATTAACCTTTCGGTCACGTGGAATGGCGAAAGGGTGCGGCCAGATCCGATGAGGGTGTGGCTATCGGTGCACCGCCTCTCAGGGAATCGCATTCAAATCTGCCCAACCTCCAACGATCCAATCAATTCCCGAAGGACGAAATCAAGCCCTGTCCTACATTTTTTTTTTTTCTAATTTCAGAAGCCGTTTCACTCGGATATACATCACGACAAGGAAAAAATGACAATCTCAACTTCCGTTTCAAGCTGACTTTGTCTTTGATTAATGAATAGTTTCTATTTTAACCCTCTGGGGTCTAAGGTGTTTTTTTTTTTTGGTCCTTGAGATGTTTTGACATGCCCTGACATTTGTGCTTTTTTCAGTTGCTTAACATATTATGGCACAGGGGAAATTACACTCTATTTAGCACAAACGGGGCAACCATATTATGAGCAACATATATGTACTTGTATTTTTGAGAGAATATTTTCTATGCATGGTTATTGAAAAAAAAAAATAACAGTTTCTGAATTAAGGCCACAAAACACATACTGTATTAAATATGTGTCCACAAGACTTATGACAAATGGATGTTGTCGCCAGTTTTTGCTGCAAAATGATCTGAAAATCATCCAGCCTAATCATTCACATAAAACAATAGATTAGCTTGGAAAGGCAATACGCGAATGGGTGTGAACTAGGACTTGACCCAAATATTTGAATATTCGTTTGGTGGGTTGGTATTCGATTTGAAAATATGACATTCGAATATTGTTTTTTTTTTTGTTGTTGTTTTTTTGTTTTTTTGCACACCTGGCATCCCACTCGAAACAGTTCTCATTCGCGCTTGAATATGTATTACACTATAAAATGTGGAGAAATATAATAATTGTAACTAATAAAAGGTAAAGACAACTAATATAAAAGTTATATATAAAACATATAACTTATAGCTACTTAATAAATACAGCGAAGAAACATATCTGCATATTGCCGGAGTCCTCCTTTATACTGTTGCGCCAAGCAAATTCTACAGACTCATGGCATTTATTTGCCATTGGCTCATTTTGTAATACTGCGAAACCCCATTCGTTGTCATCCGACGAAACGTCTCTGTTCCCTACTCAGGGAATGGGGGAAACATACATAACCGAGACGTTTTCCAAGCAAATGGAAACCACCATTTTAAGAAAGCCATATTGCAAAGATTTAGATACTTTGTGAATGAGAGTTTGTGTGTCTGTATAATCCAATAGGTTCTACACTCTAAAAAATGCTGGGTTGTTTTAACCCAATTCTGGGTAAAATATGGACAAACCCAGCCATTGGGTTACATTTTTAAATTACATTTTTTACCCAATGGCTGGGTTTGTCCATATTTTACCCAAAATTGGGTTAAAACAACCCAGCATTTTTTAGAGTGTAGTTATCACAGTTATCAGGACTGGGAAAGAGCCTCAAATCCAGGTTACACAATCTGTCTGACTTGAATTTTTGCTTTGGCATTATAAAGCAGGAGGAGTGTCTTACTCTCCAAAAATCTGTTCACAGCATTTCATTTAAGAGCTATAAACGTAATAAACTAACAAAAATAGGTACTTGTGAACTAAGTTAATAAAACAATATAGGCAATAGACTGAGTGTAATACATTTGAAGGGAATCCCGTAGTATTGACAGTAAAACAAGCTTTCCTTGCTTGAGAGTCTATCATTACACTGTGCACATTTCATTTAGAAACAGAGAGAAAAATCCTATGTAAAGTATCTGACAGCATTTCATAAAGACTGTCAACACCAGGCTGTGACATTTAAACAGAACCACACATGTTAGATTTCAGCCCCTCTGATCAGAATTTTATTAAACCCTTGTTTCAAATTTCATTATATTACCTTAAGACTTTTGACGAGTTGCTTATGACTCACATCTCTCAGAGAGAAGACTTATTCTGATAAATGCAGGGCAGGGTGCACTTAACATGTCATAAAAATTGAAACTTTGAATGCTGCTTGAATACAGAATTGTAATCTTTCTTTTTCCCAGCATAGCCAGGTTATCTAACACCACAATGTTTAACT
Source organism: Pimephales promelas (assembly GCF_988280905.1). Taxonomy (NCBI): domain Eukaryota; kingdom Metazoa; phylum Chordata; class Actinopteri; order Cypriniformes; family Leuciscidae; genus Pimephales; species Pimephales promelas. Next base: position 7,451,414 of record NC_142790.1, read on the forward strand.
GATTGAAATGATGACTAATAGGTAAAGAATGTTAAGTATTGTATTGAAGCACGCTGTGTGTGTGTGTGTGTGTGTGTGTGTGTGTGTGTGTGTGTGTGTGTGTGTGTGTGTGTGTCAGGGGGAGGGGGGTTTCAAAAGATTGTTGACCATCACAAAATAGAAAGTGGCTGTATGAAAATTTTACCAAAATTTGTAATTTGACAATCAGGGCAATAATTAGGAAATGCCAATCAACTAAAGATGTTAGGAATCTGCCAGAAAGAGGATGCGTGTCTATTTTGCCTGAATGAACGGTGAGGGTGAAAGTTTGAGTAGCCAAAGACTCTTCAAGGATCACAGATGGATAATTGCAGAGATTAGTTGAGTCTTGGGGTCAGAAAGCCAAAAAGTTTCAAGAAAAATCCTCCAGGTGGACCTGGGGGCGGGATGGAGGGCCAGGCCCGTGGAGCAGAAGAGGGCCTGGAGACTGCGGCAGGATGGAAGGCCAGGGTGGAGCCAGCCAGGACGGTGAAGACCCCTTGGGCGACCACGGAGCAGAAGATCCCTCGGGGGTAGGTACCCAAGGGGGTAGCTATGGGGTCATAGGCTGGAGTAGGCACAGGCACAGACGATACCGGCTCAGGCACAGGAACAGACGACACCGGCTCAGGCACAGGAACAGACGAAAACTGCTCAGGCACAGGAATAGATGACAACGGTTCAGGCACAGGAACAGGTGGCACCGGCTCAGGCACAGGAACAGGAGGTACCGGTTCAGGCACAGGCGACAACGGCTCAGGCACAGGTGAGGTGACACCAGCTCAGGCACAGGAACAGACGGCAATGGCTCAGGCACAGGAACAAGCGGCACCGGCTCAGGCACAGACGACACCAGCTCAGGCACAGGAACAGACAGCGTGGCTGCAGCCATCTTGTCCGGAGACCCTGGCTCGGCGGAAGTGACGTGAACAGTCTCTGGCTGGGCAGACGTGATGAGAACAGTCTCTGACTGGGCAAACGTGACGAGAACAGTCTCTGGCTGGGCAGACGTGACGAGAACAGTCACTGTCTGGGCAGACATGTCGAGAACAGTCTCTGAATCGCAAGACGTGACGAGAACAGTCTCTGGCTGGGCAGACGTGACGAGAACAGTCTCTGGATCGGCAGACGTGACGTGAAAAGGGTCTTGCAAGACAGGGCTGATGTGGAGCGCAGGCTCTGCAGGGCTGACGTGGAGCGCAGGTTTTGCATGTCAGAAGACAATGGTAGCTTGAGTTATTTATAGATTTAGTTCATTTGGTTAACAATTGTTAGTTTAGGGTTCTTTTTTTTCATTCAAGGGCAAACAAGGACGAGGCAAAACAACATTTTTGCTCCAATATTTACATTGATAACAATAAGAATTAATAATTGAATATTATTATTATTATTATTATTAAAAATGTTATTAATAATTAATAATAACATTTTTGCAACAAAAAAATAAAATAAAAATAACTTTAACCAAGCAAGGTTTACACCTGTTGATCTACACAGTCTGTTGAGGGATAGATGACTCAACTCCATTTCATTAATTTCCGCTTTAATTTAAGAATTAGACAAAATATCCCCCATGGCTTCCCAGCTTGCTGTTGACTAAAATGTTACAAAGTAACCTGCTTGTGTGTCTGGCTGCACTTGTGTGTGCAACATCAGCAGTCTCAACAAATATTTAGTCAACCACATTATATTGCTGTTATATGATGTGGTAGCGGTTTATTGCACTATATCCTGTCTCAGCTGGTAGTTTTTTTATTGTTTAGTTCATATGGATTTAAAGTATCATATAATGTATTTAGCTTGTTTTGTTCCCCCTGAGGTTCACTATAATTTTTGTGGCAAAATCATTAATAATTTAATTTATGCATAACCATTTTCCAGTCTCTCACTAATCTGAATGAAAATGAGACACTTTTCAGACTGTTTGCACCACCTGTTTCCTTGCTTGATGTTTTTCCAAAATTTATTTGTTTATTTTTTGTTTTTGTTTTTCACTGAAGGGACAAGGCATTTATGGCTTAAGCCCAATTCGCACGGGATTAGTATTACCTGTGGACCACGTGTGAATTTGAAATTACCCACCCACAACTGAGTTTCGTGTGGTGCATTCGCACGGGATAAGCAAAGCCTGTGATTTTACTCGATTTACTGACTTATCTCCCGGATATGATATCATTAGGCTATAGCTTTGAAATATCTTGTCGTTATCATGTCTAGCTGTATATAATAAACAGAAGAATTGTCCTTACCGTATGTTGCTAAACATGTCATTCAACTCCATCCAATCGTTCTTTTTGTTTTTGCTCTTCTGATGGTTTTCAGCTTTCTCTTTCTGCAAATTGTATAGTTGTAGCGATATGACCCCACACATAAAATACAATCAAAATACTCCAACTCAGCCTCTATTCTTCGCGAAAGATGGATTAAAAGGCACAGATGAAACAAAAACCTTGAAAAAATGATATACGATCCGGCCAAATCACAGAGATGTCGATTCGCACGGGACTAATATTATCACAGGACCTCGGTGTTCGGCGAAATATAGTAGGTAATTTGCGGGGGGAATTTTTACTTTACAAATTACAGACATGGCCAATTCGCACGGGATTAAGATCACAGACAATCTCCGCAATTATTACAAATTACTACAGGTCACCAGATAACACTAATCCCGTGCGAATAGGGCTTTAGAGGAAAGGAAATCATAAAACCCACTGGGAAAGACACAAACCAAAAAAAAAGAGTTTGTTTACGCTCACAGAGGGAAACAGACATATCCCTTCCAGCCAATTTCCCACAGTCACTGAGTGAAGTCAGGTGAGAGCACAACATGATTACCCAGCACTCCATTTTCACTGGACACCAGAGCTGCGTCTGAAAACTGATAAATCCTGCCTTCAGAAGACACATTCCAAGGTCGTAAGGCATTAAAGCACATCTGACTGCAATGTTAGTTTCACTTCCTTTCTATTGAGAAACCTTCAGCTGATCAATTTTTGGAGGCAACATAGATGTATCCTTCGCTGCCTTTGATATCGCACAATCCTGTGCTTTCCATTCTGTGACAACTGAGCAAGAAAAATAAAGATAGCGTCTAAAATACATCATAATCAGCTAAAATCAGCTGTGCAGGTCCCTTTACTTCCTGAACAAGAGTGCACCCGAGTCCATGTTGCTTTGACATTCAAGCAAACCACGGGAGCAACCAAACTCAGACCACCTCCTCCAGGTAGTCTCGGGTTCAGTACCCCAGTGTGCACCCGGGTAGGGCTGTCAAACGATTAATCGTGATTAATCACATCTAAAATAAAAGTTTGTGTTTACATAATATATGTGGGTGCACTCAAGCGGCAACCTCCCCGTCTCTCTCTTGAAGCCAATACGGAAGTGAATTAAACTGCAATTTATCGAGTGGCCGCTTGAGGCAGGCTGCAGAAGCGAGTCAAATCTCCCCCATGTTAAAATGCCCAACTTTACAGCAGAAAAAAAACATGTTTACAGCCTGGAGCAAAAAGTGGCTTTGGTCTATTGAGCTAATTTTTCCCTTCATGACAACTGTGAGGGGGGTGAATTTTTTTACAACTCATCTGTTTAAATTATAATTTAGCCTTAAATTTCTGCATAATTAAGGGCGTGGCCACTTGAGTGACAGGTGGATTCTTGCGGCCGCTTTCACTGCTAGTAGTTTGTTAGTCTCAGCCTCAGACGTCACGCCCACGGAACGTTGGCTAAACGTCTGATGCATATGGTACACTTAACTGGAAACACTTCAGGAATGTCGAAGTCGTCATCTGATTGGTTGAATTTTATCGGATTTCCGGGGGGCGTCAGTGTCACGTTTATATTCGGTCTGCCGGGAAACAAAGCGCAGATGTGTGATTGCGGAAGAAAAACTGTTGTGTTTATATGAGTGGCCTATGTGAGTGACAATTAGCATTTCTCAAGATCAGCTAAACGTAGTTGTATGTCCCCTCCAATCTATTATGGAAGATCAAGTGAAGTACTTAATTGCGAAGGGTATATCAGCTGCGTTTGTGGACAAACATGAAACAGACACTGACATCGCAGCTGGCCGATTCAGTATTCATATATAGGTCGCGCACACTGGATTATAAGGCACATAAGATACTGCAGAGTCAAACGTTTGACTGGGTTTGCGTTATGCATCCACTAGATGTGCTAAAGGCTAAAGGGAATGTAGCGAGTGCGCGGCGCCGGAGGTGAGGCGTTTATTTAGTAGGCGTGAGCGCACTGGGGCGGGGACGTAACTTACATTCGTGTGACAAAGCGGACATAAGATGGACATGAGCGAGTTCGTGGGTGAATTTAATAACACGGAGCGTTGTTAGCGCCTCCGGTGACTGCTGACTGACTTGTTGCACACCGGTCTGTTGTTGTGGGGACATTTCCACGCCCCGAAACAGGACGCTGAACGAAACGAACTGTAATTGGTTGTTTGACATGTCGGTCTAACGGCCTTATGGGCGGGCCTTGACCAAAGAAAGCTGCTATGAATTCCAGACCTTCAGCCGTCAGTCTGAAGGTCTGGCTACGCGAGACTAGTAGTTTGTCTGCTGTCTGTTAGCGTCACCCTCAGCTGTGTTTGTGCTTTTTTCCAGGATTATATCATACAATTTAATACATGTATTATACCTTCGCCCGTGCACGCCGTTGGATTCCGTCGTGTTGAGTATGGAGAGATCGACCAGCGCCGTGTTTCCAGCTGTTTCCCTCGCATGCACTAATGGATGTTTGATAATTTCAGTGCTTTCTCTCCGTCCATGCAATAGATATGCACACCTTTGAATGAGCGCGGATTTCTAGTTCTTACTTGAAGTTCTGAGGTAATATCTTTGGTTTGACCCATCTGAGAAACTGAGAGGCGGCCAAAATCGGATTGTAAAATGGACTGAATTAAAGCTCTTTACGAACTTGACGTGAGATGCCGACTGACATGTGTGCTTGCCTTGAATCACTGTCAAATGCACAAGCTTAGAGCAATATTGTAAGTAATTAATACATTTTTAACTAGCAGAATAATAATCCATCACGATGCACATAGTTGACTGCTTGTATGTTGTGAGGAATGTGTTTGATCTGTGTTAATGTATTTGTATACATGCTCTTAACTAATTGCCCCTCATGAGATTAATAAAGTCGATAAAAAAGTAAAGTAAATAGTCTCACTTTTAGTTACGTCTTAACTATTCTAATATTTCGAAGGGCAAAACATGAACTTTAACCATTGGCTTTACTTTTTCAATCAGCTGTCAATTCAGCGCAGCGGCAGTAGCATAGCATTAGCACCTCAGCTCCACCCGCGTCCCGCCTCTTTGCCCATTTTAATTTATCCGGTAGGGAGGAGGGTGACGCACTGCCAAGATGGAGACGGCCGGCCCCGCCCACTTTAGTCTTCAAAAACGCTCTTCAGAAACCTATAGATACAGTCGGCAACGCGTCATAGTTGAGGGGCGTGGTCGGCGTGGGGGAAAGCAGCGCGACCGTCCTATGTATTTGAATGACAAAAATGTCATATTGCGAGTCATTTATGCCTGCCGACCGGCAACGGTACATTGCAAAATTAACTGTAATAGGTTATGATTGCCCTTATTTAATTAAAAACTGGGTCAATGACCCAACCAAATGGCCGGAGGTGTCGTTTCCAGACTATTATATCTGGTTGAATCTTCAGGTAAGACATCGCGGAAGCTACCGCCAACACAAGCCTGTAACTCAATCAACTTGCGTATAAGTTACTATAAGTCCATAAAACCATGTCACTTACCAATTGTACGTATGCTTCACTCCAAACTATTAATCCTTTTGTAAAACGGTGATCAGTAGTAGTCGCTACGAAGTTGCAGAGGGACTTTGCTGACACTTATCCGAATTCTCACAGACTGCAGTCTGATAACCTTCAGCTGATAACGCTAATGTGACTGAGACATCCCTTATGAAAAACAACTAAAGGAATCTTGTAGTATTTTAGGACAAAATATTATAGTAACGTTAATCCTATAGGCTACTATAGTATTTTGGGACATAGCCTAGAAGTATAGAGGTATTAAAGAACATCACAGAAGTATTATACACTACTATAGAATACTAATAACCATAGGATTACTATAGTTCTTTTTCGTAAGGGATGTAACGTCAGACAAATCTGGCCCACTGCCTAATACAAGTTAAACATCTACTACTATATCACACGGACCTCTACTCACACAGTAATCTAATAAGATATGATTAATTTTGCCATTTTGTCCTCCTATCCGGTTCTGTATGTATGTAAGAAAGGCTGTAGAACTTCAATTTATAATTTGTTTGTTTATTGGTGGTACAGAAAACGACACCGCAACTCTTCGGCATGATTGTCCCATGTATTTCAATGAGCGCCAAGGCAATGTTTTCCCCCACGGGCTAAATTCACACCACGTGACGGGGCGTTCCCGGGGGCGTTCCCAGACCAACCGACTGTATCTATTGGTGACGTCACGGACACTACGTCCATATTTTTTACAGTCTATGGGTGCACTGTGTATAATTATTTTGTATATACATAAATACACACACATGCATCTATATTTAAGAACATGTATGTTGTAAAAAAGTATTATTTATATATAAAATATTTATATTTATAGATAATATATATAAATCTATACACACTATCTACATGAAAATATTTCTTAAATATATAGATGAATGTGTGTGTATTTATATATATAAAATAATTATACGCAGTGCACCCACATATATTATGTAAACACAAACTTTTATTTTGGATGCGATTAATCGCGATTAATCGTTTGACAGCCCTACACCCGGGTCCACATGACAGCGTTCACATTAGTGATTTTTCATGCACTGTGCCCCGTTCCCCGTCATAGATCGCTCTTCAACACCTCTCCCTAGTTATCAAAGATCACAGTCTCCCGAATACTGAACTACATTTCCCATCTTTACTATTGTGGACTTCGACCGAAAACAGGAAGAAAATGAAGTCGGACAAAAACTACGATAAAACCTGTTGGAAAGCATCTTTTGCAGCGATTTTTGTGTGAGCATATCAGTGAACACCCCAGACCACTCGGTGAGTTTCACGTCTTTGTAAACTAAAGTTTTATGCGTTTTTATGAATGATTGTTCGAGTGCACCTATGCTTTCATTATAAAGGTGGGGGGGTGCTAACACAGAATCCAAAAATTCTCGTGACAGGAGCATTTGTCTAAAAAACAATCTTAACTATTCTATTTCATCAGGGACGATCTTAAAACAGGCCTTTAATTGTAAAATACCGAACTTGTCCTTTAACTTTCATCAAATTTCGCTCTATTTTGCTGGAGATCATTAAACTGTTACGCTGCCTCCGAAGTCTGTTCGAAATCACTTTCTTGACGTACCTTCGCGCACAGACGCTGCCTACAAAGTCATTTGCGTCCCAATTTGCCTACTTATACTACGCCCTAAAAGTATGTACTCTTTTTGTGAAGAAAAAGTACATACTTTTGAGTGTGTGGGACTAACACAGTCTCATCCCAAAAAGTCATATAACTGACGTTTTGGGACGTATTTTGACCATACGTCAATATCAGCCTTTTTAGGGCCCCCTTAAACGTCGGTAGATGGCGATCCCGGGCCGTCATACAACTGACGCTTTACCTTTAACGTCAGTTAGGTGACGGGTTAGGTTTAGGGTTAGGTTTAGGTATGCGGTAGAGTTAGGATCCCATAACCTCATCTACCGACGTTTAAGGGGGCCCTAAAAAGGCGAATATTGACGTATGGTCAAAAGACGTCCCAAAACGTCAGTTATATGACGTCTTGGGGTGAGACCGGGTTGGTGGGACATACTACTTCGTCATCTTTAATGGACAGCTCAGTCACGTGCATCCTGTCACCATAAACTGCCCTGTCAATCATCTTGTCACCTTGTCATCTAATTTAATTTCTTACCGTTTCGGAGAGAAATGTTGTAGCACGTTCATCTGCCAGTCGTGGGTCTTTCATGCGGAGACTCTCCTCTTGTGTTTGCAATTTGAATATAATGATGCATTTAAAAGTTAATGTCTAACGTATCTTTACAAAAGTTCGCAATGCTTCTGCAGATGCAATATAATAATGTAGCCAACATTAAATAAATATATTTTCGTCAGGTTGATACTGATAATTAATCACTGAAGCCCCTTTATCTAAACCTCTTTACACAACCGCCGGACTCGCTCGTCCTCCAGACTGTAGTTTTTTTTTTTTTTTTTTTTTTACAATTTTTACTCTTGTTTGTAGTTCTAACCGAACAACGCGCAATGGGTTGTGGGCATATCAGCCGCTAGAGTGTGCATCAATCTGCACTTCGGATTCTGACCGGACATAGTAGACCATCCGGGTCTCTTTGCAACACTCACTTCAACATACTACGATTTGGGACGTACTAATTCTATTTTCAAATCCTATTTAGGACAGATAGTATGCGAATTGGGACACAGCAATTGCCTAATAGGGCAGAGTTTAGCTTTAATCCCAATTAAACACCAGGGGCCGTATTCACAAAGAATTTTATCTTACCACTAAGGAGAACTCCTAAATCACACTAAAATATCTTAGGAGTTTTCTCTTAAAAGTTATTCACCACGCCTTTCAGACCTACTCTTAGTAAAGAAAAATGACAACTCCTAAACTAAGAGTGAGTCTTCGTTGCTATGGATGACGTCAATTTTCATGCACGAGCTTGACAGGGCCATCATGCGGAACATAACACAGCAACAAATCATGGAATTACGACATCTAAATATGTCTGTGTCCTACACAAAATAATAATAAGAAAAAAAAAGTAATGTCATCGAAATGCATAAGCTATATAATGACATGTTTGTGTAGGCCACAGTGTAATTCTAAAAAGGCAGATAGAGAAAAGTCATGAATGAAATTATTCAAGGTAGCCTAAGGGCCTGCAGTGTTCACTTATCGCGTCTTTTGCACGCTCAAGTACGTTATTTAAAATTTTAAATGTAGGCGCGCGATATGTGCGCCCGTTTTTTCCAAGCGCGTCCGTATGGAGCGCACCGTAGGTCACGTGACAAAAACCAACCGGAGCGCAACACTTGCTTGGTTAATTGACATTCTTTTAGCCTAACTAGACTATTTAAAGCAAGGAAATGTTGCTCCTATTGAAGTAATGTAATAGTTGAATGACGGTGGATTATGAACTCGCCAAAATAGAAAAGAAAGCCCAACTGGATGCAGGATCAGTTATTGCTGCTGGCCCAGTTGGTGCTAGAAAAAATTAAAATAACATAATAAAAGTGAAATTCGGCACTGGGATTTCAAGCAAAACTAAGCATGAGACATGGAAGATGATTTTTTTGCAGATGAATGCAGCATTCCCGCTTGTTTCGCGGACCCCGGACAACTGCGAGAGGTGGTGGTATGTTCTACAATACTTTGTGAATAGGTCTTAGTGAGTTAGGAGTCCTCTCGATTTCTTTTAAGCTGTCCCAGACTTAGGTGCTACTTTTAGGGCTAAAATGCTTTGTGAATTACTCTTAATGAAAAAAATTAGGAGTCCTAAACTTAGGAGTGACACGCCCATTATTTGTAGGAGTTGGTCCTAAATTCGCCAGTTAGGAGCTACTTTTAGCCTTAAAATTCTTTGTGAATACGGCCCCTGAACTATCTAATCAACCTCTAACTAGGCATATTCAAAACTTCCAGGCAGGTGTGTTGTGGCAAGTTGAAGATAAATTCTGCAGACACTGGACACCTCTGCTATACTCCTTTCATTATACATAATACAAAAGCATTTCAGCTTTTGGCAATGACAATTAGTTTGAACCTCAGCCTGTTAAATATCAGGGAGCTTCTAATGATCCTTAGGGGAACGAGGTCGATCAAAGTAATTTTCTCGCACTCTCCCCCTCATTAACTGAGTTTAACTTTACTTCTGTCTCTGATTTAAAGGCCTGATTAGATAGCAGAAGTCTGCATATGAGGCGAGTGTGTGTAATGAGTGTGTATCTAGTATAAATGGAAGGTTGTGTAGGGGCCATATATATATATATATATATATATATATATATATATATATATATATATATATACATTTTTATTTATTCCATGTATTTTTATTGTAATCAAAGTTTTGTTTTTTATGTGCTCCTCCTATAATGAGGGGAAATATACATGTGCAATTCAAAATCTGCAAAACATTAAAAAAATAAATAAATAAATAAGTTAGTATTAGTCAAATTTAATAATATGCCCTTCTTTTGTAAGGGAATTATAATATTTTGGGGTCCTTGGTTTCTGTACTATGCCCTACCTCAGAGACTGTGCAGCACAGTTTGTCAGGATCAGGAATGCCTTTTTTTTTTTTTTTTTTTTTGTAGAGATTCAAAATGTAGTCTAATTATGAGGCTCTTCATGCTGAGAACGACAGGATATTACACAGCATCAGTTCATCTTTCATTTCCATATTAATCAGACTTTTAATCAGAGACTATTTCAGCACAGAACAAGAGAGAGAATCAGAGATGGGTGCAGAAATGGCCATTACTGTCATAACTCAATAGCTTTGGTTTTCGCTTGAGAAAAACGCTAACTGGATGTTCTTCCAAAGGATGTTTTTATCTAATAAGGGATGATTTCTCAGCAGGAAACCAGTGGAATGCCAGCTCCAGGTAGAGAATGAGTCTTTTTTGAGATCATTAGATGCTCAACCATCCGTGAGGACCTCAGAGAGCCACTGCTCCATTACATCGCAAGGAGCCAGCTGAGGTGGTTTGGGCATCTGGCAAAGACACCTCCCTAGAGAGGTGTTTTAGGCACGGCCAGCTGGGAGGAGACCTCGGGGAAGACCCAGGACTAGGTGGAGAGATTATATCTCCACACTGGCCTGGGAACGCCTCAGGATCCCCCAGTCAGAGCTTGCAAATGTGGCTCGGGAAAGAGAAGTTTGGGGTCCCATGCTGGAACTGCTGCCCCGACCCGACCTCGGCTAAGCGGATGAAGATGGATGGATAGGAAGATGTGGCAATGAGAAAACAATAAATGGAGAAACATGTTTTTCCACATTTACTTCGGTTCACTTTACACAAAGGCAATGTAGAACTGTAGAAAGGATATAATGTGCAAAAAAATATATAAAAGTTCACACATGCTGTTTTAACACCTGATTCAGCACTAAATTATGCAAATCAGGTAACATGTAAGCACCCAATATATGAGCACTGATCACAACTGGATAAATAATTTGATAAATTACTTCTGTTATATTATGTTTACCGCTAGATTTCTATGAGCAGTAATAGCACAACATTAACTGCATCAGGCAAAAATAGCTGATGTATCATGTGCATTCTGTAATCTGCCTTGCATAAAAGGGGCATGTCTGTGTGGGAAAAAAATATAATTTACTTGCATACAGAGTGTAATTCCTGGTTAAACCGAACTGTGGCTGTTCTGAATAATAAACAAAGAGTTGCACTGAAATACAGAGTGCAACTGTTGAATGAATTCACTTCTGAATATTTTACAACAGAAAATGCAGGCCATACTGTATAAATGTCTCTGTCCTCTTTCAACACCCCATCAGGAGCACTCAAAAGAAAAGAGCATTTTAACATTCTAAAAATTACTCTCATCCAGCTCATTTAACTGCTCCTATTTGTTCAACATAAAAGCCACACACAAATCCTTGATTTCCACAAAATTGAAGGGAATGCGAAGCATTTTACATAAATAGGGGTCTTTCAGCAACTCTATCACAGCTCAGCCCTGTAAAACACAGATAACTGAGCCCAGTCCTTACACAATCTACACTGGCTCTAGTTGTATTTGTGTGTGCATCTAAAGATGGACAGAAGGAAAAACAAAGGGAGATCTTCAGGACAGAGTTCAGGTGGTTTGTATTTATATGTCTAGCTGAATAGAAAACCAGAAAAATAGTCATTGCGCACAATTATGTTACAAAATAGCTAATTAAAGTACAATGTTCAGTATAGTTGTTTATCAGGAAATAAACATCGATAGACTAACCCAATTACAAAATGGAGGTGTCTTGTATCATCCTGAAAGAGTTTTTATTTTGTAATAATAGCTGTACATTATCCCAGTTGCTTGATTGATTATTGGACTGAATTAATTTTATGTGAGAATGAGACTATGCTGCGATGAAACTATAGTGTGCAATGACTAGCAAAAACAATTCAGCTCTCGTTATAAAAAAAAACAAAACTTTGACCAAAAACAGCCACAATTGACCAGAATCAAGTATTCCGGAGAGACGTGTAATAAGTAAATGTTCACTGGAAAACTAGACATTTGAGTCACATTATTGGGTAGATTATGCAACAAGGTTACTTATTTGGTGTGATTAACCTCTGCTAATGCTTCTTTATGGAGAAAGAAAGTCACATGCTACCAGGGTTCTTATTATAATAGCCTACACTTATAAAGCAGGCAAAGCTCACATTATACAGAATTTAAAGGCTTTACGATGCATAAACAATACCACCATTAAATATTGTCAGGTCAAACCCCAGAAACCCCATTTTAAGTTCAACTAAGTGTTAATTCCTCATGTGAGGGCGAATAATACATTTCACAAACTTGACTGAAAAACTACTAACCATAATAGGGGATTATCACGCTGATACGTAGGACTTCCGGATTCAGTGATCTTTGTGCACTGCCACTTCTGTTGAATCACCGATCTCGCTGGCGAACTGATGACGGACTACACTAAGTTTATTTATACGGCACCCCTGGTAAATTAGTCTGATTCACTAAAGTGCCGGCTGCAAACAAACGGGCTGCATTGTTTTATTTTAAAGTTTTAATCCAGTTCTTCCTTATACTCAATTCAGTCGGGAATCCATGAAAACTTACGTAGGGTTGGCGTTGTTGGTTAGATTTACAAATTGGAACAGAGCAGTGACATATAGCCTTCATCTCAGCCATTGTTGAACTGCGTCAGAAGTGGATAGGGATGCACCGATACCACTTTTTTGGAAAATGAGTACGAGTACGAGTACTTGCATTTCAGTACTCGCCGATACCGATACCGAGTACTTAATAAAAAAAAATAAAAAAACATGATTTAAATATTTTTATATACGGGTTTTTAGGTCCTTGATTAAATTCCTTGGGTAACACTTTATTTCGATAGTCCACTTTACTAACTATAAGTAACTTTTCAATTACATGTCAACTAACTGTCATTAGAGTATTAGTAGACTAGAGTATTAGTACGATCAGCTTAATATCCGATAACACTTTATTTATTTGGTCCCCCAACAGACATTCAACTGACTATTAGTAACTTGGCGACTACAAGTAAACTTATTCTCCTAACCCAAAGCCATTCACTTTGAAATTGTTCCACACCAGTGATGCACGGGTTGATCCAAAAGGAGCGGGTGCCTGCGCCGCGGTCACCCGCGGTTACCTGCAGTTACGGGTCATCCAAAAATATTTTTAATGATATTCGGGTCGCGGTCGGTCAGGTCTTTTGGAAAAAGATGCCGATTAATCCTTTGTATTTATATAGTACTAGATACAATTTTATATGAAATATATAGGCCGAATTTATTTATTGGCTGAATAACTGGCACGAAGATGACACACAAGCTCAGTCTAAACAGTTCTCAGTTCTGTACTGGTGTGATCCGAGAACCGCTGTACCTGTGCGTTCGTTACTACGCGGATGCGCAGTATTAGCTGCTCGTGCTCATCACTTCTCTCAGCTGTGGCAACAACATGTCTCAGTTCAGTGAACTGTTAGAGTTACTGGAGTAAGATATAATTCGGGATATTGGTTTATTTCAACTCGGAGGGACTGTCAGGCATGTCTGAAAGTGAGTAACTTTAGTAACTTGTGGATCAGCACTGACGCAAGACGTGAACTGTTGCGAATGATTCAGTTCGATTTAGCGTACTGGTTCGACCGGTTCATTAAAAAGAACCGATTCGTTCACGAACCGGCCATGTCTATGATCACTAGTCTGCAGAGAGATGGAGGCGGCAAGAGAAAAGGTGAAGACTGGGGAGTGGAAGCTCCGCAAATACACAAATAGAAAGAGTAAGTGTGGGAGACATTTACCGAAATAATGAAAGATGATGACCAAAGTGCTGCCTTTGTTATATGTAGGCTACGTCTTCTTGCGATGCTGTGTTGTTACACGTTTATGGCCCAATGACGCTACGATGAGCATGTACTACTTCTAATGTACTACTACGATGAGCATGTAAAATACGGTCAGGAAGAGGGTCGGGTACAACATTTTCTTACTTTTTTGCGGCCCGAGTAGCGGGCGGGTAGTTGAAAACGTTGGTAGTGTGCGGGTTGTTTATACATTGACCCGCGCATCACTGTTCCACACGGCTGACATGTCTCCCCATCTCCCCGCTCTGAGCTGCAGCCGGAGCCTGGGGGTGGGCACTCGGCGCCTGTGATTAACCCATTTCTCAGAACATGGTATCGGTCCCCGGTATCGGGGGACTTTTAACGAGTACGAGTACTTTAGAAAATGTGGTATCGAGGCCGATACCAGTTACCGGTATTGGTATCGGTGCATCCCTAGAAGTGGACATGCACAAAGTTGACAAATCCCGCCCATGAAACCCGGAAGTGTGATAATCCCCTATTGCAGCTTTAATTTATGGCTGTAATCTTTTCATGTGCAACAATATATATATATATATATTTTTTTTTTTCCATAGAAGAACACATCAGACATCTAAAGCTAATAGGTCACAGGGTTACAGAAAACCTCAGGGCTTTTACTGCAGCAGTCGTTGTTAATGCAAGACATTTTCCGTACCATTTAAAATATAAATAAATTGATCTTTCTGCCATTTTCTATAGATGTAGGTGTACCCAAAACACACTGAAAACAACTAGGGAAACAGGAAATGGGTCATAAAGGAAGTGACCAAATATATTGAGAGGCACTTACATACTCTCTTTAGTAGGTACTTATTTTGAATAAGTAATTACTTCATGACCACTAAAAAAATGTATGTTCTATATAGTATGAATATATATAGAATGTAATCTGGACGTAGGCCTACATTTGCCATGTTGTCATTATCATGTGACCTACCAACATTTACAGTTACATCGCTTCACTGTCATTCAGAAATCCTCTCCCGTGGCTTCATGTATGCACACTTCAGAATCTTGCAGAATCTTCAGATGTAGGCTGTCTGTGTACTTTTTGCCTACTCTTTTCTGAGTTCTGTGAATTCTGACATACTATTGTTATAACCTCTTTGCCGCCTACTATATAGCAGAGAAGTATGTGATTTCGGATGCAGCCGAAATTTCAGGGTACTTAAGATGTCAGGGACAGTATGTCACGTTATAAAAAGACACTAAAAACAGCCAGGGCTGAGCATCTCCGCAAACTAATCGAAAATAACCAAAATAATCCAAGGTTTTTATTTAACACCGTGGCTAGACTAACAAATAAACAGACATCACCAGAGCAAAATATACCTTTACAGTTTAGTAGTAATGATTTTATGAATTACTTCAATGCGAAAATAGAAAGCATCCGAAACAAAATTATAAATGTACAATCCGCTATGGTGTCTTATGATTCAGCTTCAATTATGGACCCTCTAGAACAACTAAACCGCTTTACAACGATAGGACAGGAGGAGCTAAATAAACTTATCATTGCATCTAAACCAACAACTTGTTTATTAGATCCAATACCCACTAAACTACTGAAAGAACTATTACCTGTAGTGGAAGAGCCTCTCCTCAATATTATTAACTCGTCTTTATCTTTAGGTCATGTCCCAAAAATATACAAGCTGGCTGTAATAAAACCGCTCATTAAGAAACCGCAATTAGATCCAAATAACTTGGCAAATTACAGACCCATTTCAAATCTTCCATTTATGTCCAAAATACTTGAAAAAGTAGTGTCCGCTCAATTGTGCTCTTTTTTGCAAGAAAATGATATCTATGAAAAATTCCAGTCAGGATTCAGACCGCATCATAGTACAGAAACTGCGCTAGTTAAAATTACAAATGATTTACTTTTAGCTTCTGACCAAGGCTGTATCTCAATACTAGTCCTACTTGATCTTAGCGCTGCGTTCGACACTATAGATCATATAATACTCTTGGATCGACTACAAAACTTCACCGGTGTCCAGGGACAGGCATTAAGCTGGTTTAGATCGTACTTATCGGACCGTTCTCATTTTGTCTGTTTAAATGGGAAAAAATCAAAGATAACGTCAGTAGACTATGGAGTACCGCAAGGATCGGTTTTAGGCCCTCTGCTATTCTCAATATATATGCTGCCACTTGGTAATATTATAAGAAAACATGGAATTAATTTCCACTGTTACGCTGACGACACTCAATTATATATTTCATCACGACCAGATGAAAACACTAACTCATCTAAAATGACAGAGTGTCTCAAAGATATAAAATGCTGGATGACGCGTAATTTCCTGCTATTAAATTCAGATAAAACGGAGGTATTACTTATTGGTCCAAAAAACTACTCACAAAACCTCTCACAATACAACTTTAATATAGACGGATGTCCTGTTACTTTATCCACAACAGTAAAAGACCTGGGTGTTATACTAGACCGCAACTTGTCGTTCGAAAATCATATTTCATATGTTACAAGAACAGCCTTTTTCCACCTTAGAAACATTGCTAAGCTACGTAACATGCTATCTATTTCTGATGCAGAAAAATTAGTTCACGCATTCATGACCTCGAGACTAGATTACTGTAATGCTTTATTAGCTGGTTGTCCTGCATCCTCAATAAACAAGCTACAGTTAGTACAAAATGCAGCTGCTAGAGTTCTTACTAGGTCAAGAAAATATGATCATATAACACCGATTTTATCATCTCTACACTGGTTACCTATTAAGTTCCGCATCAACTACAAAATACTACTACTGACCTATAAAGCCCTAAATGGTTTAGCACCTATGTACTTAACGGACCTTCTTTCGCCCTACAATCCACCGCGTTCCTTAAGATCACTAAATTCAAGGCTTCTGGTCATTCCTAGGATATCGAAGTCCAGTAAAGGAGGGAGGGCGTTCTCGCATTTAGCTCCAAAACTCTGGAATGGCCTTCCCGATACGGTCCGAGGCTCTGACTCGCTGACACAGTTTAAAACTAGATTAAAGACGCATCTCTTTAGTCAAGCATTCACATAATGCTTACCTTCTAGTCCTCTGTTATGCCATACGGAACCGTTTGCCACTGAAACTGCTTAACGCACCAGTGGGGCTCGACAGCCTTTTAGACAAACGGGTCGGCGCGTATGGTTGGGTTGCACTCTAAAAAACGATTCGTTGGCCGAACAACCATTACTTATAAAAGTAATTGGATCAAACATAAAAAATTAAGTATTCATAACTTTTCAACGTTTACTTAACATATATAGTGTGTGTAACACAAAAATATAAGTTACTAGGTGCACTTAAATGTATGTATAAATAAAATGAAAAATACATAAGGCATGTCAACTTGCGTCAAAATTAAGTAAATCTAGCATATCATTTTAAGTACTATATGAGCCACGTGATATGCAATTTCCCGTGATGCCTATCCAGACAAAAATTAAGCCATTTTATTTCACAGCACATGTGAAGACGTTGAGAAGAGGTAAGCTTATTTTGGTCAAGAAATTTACTTTTAACTGAATTTCAGAATTGCTACAAATTTTGCATCAACTATTAGAAACGTGTTACTTACGAATGTAAACGTTTGTAGTCTACATGTTAATGAATGAAATAAGTGTTTTGCACGCGAGTATTTGAAGAGTATATTGTGTTTTTTCAAAATATATGACTGTGGTGAGCAGGACGGCCGAGGGACGTGAGAGAAAGTCGCGAGGCAGGTGCTGCTCATTAGCAATCGCACCACCGGCCTCGCGACTTTCTCTCACGTCCCTCGGCCGTCCTGCTCACCACATACCTGCCAGCAGCCCCTCGCGGACGACTGCTGGCTACCCAAAATAAAACATAAATACCGGCCAGCAGCCCCTCACGGACGACTGCTGGCTTACCAAATAAAATATAAAATACAAATAAAAGCAGGCCTGTTCCTCTCTCGATCATCCACTCCGTCGCTCCCCCTTTATGACTCCGCTCCTTCGTGAGAGATGCGAGACCGGTGTGCCTCGCAGGTGCTGCTCATTAGCAATCGCACCACCGGCCTCGCGACTTTCTCTCACGTCCCTCGGCCGTCCTGCTCACCACATAGACCATTATGTTGGCTTATGCATTAATGGTGTGTTCACACAGAACGTGAATTTAATTATTTGCGATAGCAGATTACATTCATAGTCAATGCAAAGACGCGAAGACGCATCATTCGCGCCGGGCGTCGCGAATTGGGTGACTCGTTTGCCGCGAACGTCTTCCTCGGTAGAAAAATTTGAACTTGAGCGGGCTGCGGAAGATTCAAGCATCTAACTAGACGCGACGCGTTCGGTTACCAATTCGGACGGCGCTTTCTCCCCCACGGATAGCCTAGATTATAGGCCTACTTTATTAGCGAGTTGTTTTTGGATAAAACAAATGTACCTTGCATATACAAATTCCCATATTCTCTATCTATACATGGATCGCGGGGAAGGGGGCTTTGGGCGCGGGTTAGCCTACTTTTGGTAACGTTAACATATTACATTCAAAAACACATTGCCTACAGCTCCGTGCACAATTTATCATTAAATAATGGCAATCTTGATTCTAGCACAATATTATTCCTAAATGACAGCGACAATTCAGTAAATTAAACCTTCAAAATTATTATCAAAATAAGTAAATACCCTTTAAACAAAAGTTATTAGCTTCAAATAAAGATTGTAGATCTTTACTGTTTTCCAGTACTGTTCAAATGTTTTTGAAGAGATTCGTTCAAAACCTCTGGACAAAAGTCATTAATTAACTTCTATTTTGTTTAAATTAATAGATATTAATAGACTAATTTTTATATTTATAGGCATTTAATAATGGACTAATTTGTTACATTTAATTGTTTTTTATTGATTTTTGAAAAAAATAAATATATAGGCCACCAAGCCTTCATTTCTTTGATCCAAGAAAAAACTGTAATATTGTGACTATTATTATTATTATTTTAACAACTATTTTCTATTTTAATATATTTTAAGATGCAATTTAAAAGTTTTGGGTAAAAAATAAATAATAAAGTGAAATGCTTTATTGTGTGTGATTTGCATGTTTAATTTATTTTAAGACATGTAAGCTGAAGATCTAAAATAAGTTAAAATGGTTGGTTCAACTGATTTAATTGTCTTATTTTTATATATAAATGAGCTTAAATGTTAAGTAAACAGAACTAAGATTTGTTTTGATCTCACATGGCCTGCACTGTGTTGGATTTACTTAAAAGATATATGCACCATTTTTGCGTCATACTTTTTAAGTAATCCGTAATCATTTAATTAAGTGAATCTTTAACTTGGATTAATTTTACATAAAATAAACTTAAATATTTTAGTTCACGTGACATTCTTTACTTAAAAATATATGTAACGTGATGCATACATTTTTAAGTAAAGAATGTTGCGTGAACTCAAATAATTAAGTACATATAACAAAGATTTTCTTGTTACTTTTAAGTAAAATTATTCCAAGTTGGGATTACTTAAAAAGTATGATGCAAAAATGGTGCATATATATTTTAAGTAAATCCAACACATCATTTTTTAGAGTGTGCGGAGAGTTCGGGTTACGGAGAGTTTGTGAGTTATAACGGAAATCATTATGAACATCAGCTATGCTAATTATTTCCCATCTGCCTTTCTGCTGTTATCTCGGGACGCTTGTCCCGAGAAAAATGGCGTTCGTCAGGTCCAGTTTTGTGTCCAGCCTCTCACGGGGATTTCGGATGCCCCAACGCCTGTGATGAGACGACTCAACGCCTGTGATGAGACGACTCAACGCCTGCGATATGTTATGGCGCCGTTTGATTCATAAACAATATTTATATTTAATATTTATATTTAAACAATATGAATGTAAGCCAGAGGAGAACTGGCCCCCGACTGAGCCTGGGTTCTCCCAAGGTTTTTTCTCCATCCAATCTGATGGAGTTTGGTTCCTTGCCACTGTCGCCTTGCTTTTGGCTTGCTTTGAGCTTGCTCAGTTGGGGTTATTTAGTGTTTAGCAATGTTGTTGATCTGTGTTGTGCTACTTTCATGTTATCACTGTGAAGCTGCTTTGATACAATCTGTATTGTGAAAAGCGCTATATAAATAAATGTGACTTGACTTGACTTGACTTAAGAGACAGAAACAAAAAGTCCTTGTTAAGCAATAGCAACTAACTAGTCCATCTTTAGTAGTAAACGTGGTCACACTTCATATTAGACGTTTTTTTAACCCTTGTGCATTGTTCAAATTCACTACCCTTTCGTTATGTCCGTGGCTGAAAAAAGCCACTACTTTAAACTGCTGTAAAAATGTATCAGATAAATATTTTTTTCAAATTTTTTTGCATAAATCTATTAACCGACCTCAGTCCTGATCAAAACTACATTTAAAAAAAAAAAAAAAAATCAGGGTTTTAACTCTTTAATTGCCGAATTCATAAATGATGTAATATAAATATGATAATATAATATAAAATATGAAATATGATTGTGGACTGGATTTTTTTTAACCTTTTATCACAGTCTTGGACATGTCAAAGATTAGAAACAACATTGGTTTTAATGCATTGTTAGTTTTTGTGTAGCATCAGATTTTAACTTTTTATCCCTCATTTACTGTTCGTGGCTGTTTTTGCCCCATTGACTTCCATTATAACCACATTTTTTGATTGCAAAGCCATAACACCATAAAATCATGCATTTTTGATTGTTGATGGTTTTCCCTGTTGGGAAGAGGTAAAATTTGTAATTTTTACTGTTTATAACCAGGTGGAACCATTTAACCCTTTAGACAGGCCTGTGCAAAAAAAAGCTTAGTTTCTGGCTTTTACATGGAGTTATATGGAGTATAATAGCATATTACAGTGTGTATATGTGTGTGTGTGTGTGTGTGTGTGTGTGTGTGTGTGTGTGTGTGTGTGTGTGTGTGTGTGTGTGTGTGTGTGTGTGTGTGTGTGTGTGTGTGTGTGTGTGTGCGTGCGTGAGTGTGTGAGAGAGTGTGAGAACTCACCTTGATGCGTCTGAGAAAATAAAAATATACACTTCAGCTCTCAAAACTACAGTAAACAAAACAAAAGTAAACAAAAACAAAGTAAGTGTATTTATGCATCTGCTGCCTTTTGATGGTGAGAAATGCAGACTAAACAAAAACAAAGCAAGTGGATATAAACACTTGTCATTTGATGGTGAGAAGAGCAGCAAGCAACATGAGAAAGGGCTTGACTTGTAGTGAAGTTTTAGAGAGGATTATGCAGTCTGACCCCTCCAGCGAGCTGCAGGAGGTATTGTCTTCTCACTCTGACCGCAGACTCAGGACAGTTAGATCCTGGTTTGGATGTGGCACCCTCATCATCATCTCAAGCTTCCACTGAAGGCGAGGAGGATTCAGATGATCCTGGATCTGGGTGGACTGGAAGAATCTTGAGAGGGACATGGTGGTTCTGAAAATCGCACGACCACTGCGATCATCCTATACAGGCAACGTGTGGACTCCCCTCTGGATCTGTAGATGCTGGCCAAAATCAGTAGCCCCATGTAGGCATCTCGAGTCTAAACTCGAACGATTTTCTAATTCCAACTATCGCAGCCGAACTTTAGTATCTGCTTCAAAAAGAAACCTCTCCAACTGATGTTGCAATTCATCTTTTCTTGCTTGAGCTTAATCCTGGGCCTCCAACTGCAGTCGAGCTAAGCGTACTTTTACACGAGCCCCTGTCAGAGACATTGATGTCATATCACTAGAAATTGACAACGGCTCAAACAACGGTGGACCTCCTCTAACAACATTCGTTGGAGTAACAGGAGCTATATGAGCCTCTTCCGTCACATCAACTGGTTCACCCTGCGGCAGTACTTCAGTATCAGGTAATACCCCCTTTTCAATAAGACCAGCCAGCAAACAAGCTTTCTATTCTTTTTTAAGTGATGCTCTAGAAACAGTTATTTCATACTGCTAAGCAATAACAAACAAATCCTCTTTTCGACAGTTGTCCAATAATTCAACACTCGGTTGCTTAATAAAGGCATTTAAATCAAACGTCGCCATTCTAAAAAATAATAGAATAATAGTAAGCACACTCCGGACCTATCGACCTATCCATAGAACTAACTATAACCTTCCTAATCTTCAGAGGGCTACCAGTTAAGAGATCTAAACTAAATCTCTCCCCCGGAGTACCTCCAAAAATAATAAATTAAAACAAAAAACTAACACAACAAAGAGTAATCCGATGGAAGGTCCGGCGCAAAGCACGGCCAGCTGGATCACTCTAAATAACCGGAGTGTTAACTTACCTTGTCCCTACGACGTGATTTATTTTACTTGAGCAATTCGGACGAGCCCCCAATTTATGTTATGTAGCCTCTCTTTTCTCAGAGCCCTTGCTTACTTATGAGAGGTCGTAACATAAAAACATAAATGCTTCCACTGGAGCTCTATTTCTCTGGCTAATTTTCTACACTGCCACAGCAGTGATGTCTACTCTGCTCCCACAGGAGCTCTGTTTCTCTGGCTAATTTTCTACACTGCCTCAGCAGTGAAGTCTACTCAGCAGTGAAGTCCACTGCTCCTGCAGGAGCTCTGTTTCTCTGGCCAATTTTCTACACTGCTATAACAGTGATGTTTTCTCTCCAGTACATCACTATTCAGAATTATTATTCCTGCTAAAACCCCTAATTGATTATTTTCTCTGTCCAGTGAGCATTGGTCTCCAAGCGGACATTGCATGCATCAAAGTTATCCTCCAAGCAGTATCTGCCAGGACCCTTCACGTTACTGCTTGGAGATAACATAAAGAAAGAAAACGATAAAAAAATGTCTCTTATAACTGGCCTTTCCCTGATTTTTCTCTTTTCAATCAAATCTTTTATCTCCTACCTTAATATCATTAAGAGCCTATAAATCGGGTCCATTAAAGGTTATCTGAGCGGCATGCAGTTTTTCAATAAACTGATGTATGGCACTCCTTCTGTGGAGATAAACAATTCACAAAACCTGATTAAAGGGATTCAAAGATCCCAGCCCACCCACACTGACACCAGACAACCCATAACACTGGACATTCTCATCAAATGTATTCAGGCTTTTCGCACAGGCTACCAGCCCCTCATTTCTGCTCACAGACTCGATGCCATGTTTAAACTAGCCTTTTTCATTTTCTTAGACACTCAGAAACTGTCATCACTTTGTGAGCGGAGTGAGTGCTTTCCCAGTGGAGCACTCACATGTTTCTCTTTCATCCAGCGAGTACTTGGTCTCACAGCAGATGCAGTGTGAGAAAATCTCCTGGGCAAGCACTCATTTTTTTCCTCTGTTCAGGTTTCCTCTTTCCATCCAGCGAACATTGGTCTCACAGCGGACGGAGTGAGAGCTTTCCCAGTACAGCACTTACATTTTCTCTTTCATCCAGCGAGCAGTTGGTCTCACAGTGGACGGAGTATGAGAAAATCTCCTGGACAAGCACTCATTTTTCTCTTTTCTCGCTTATATGCTTGGTCCTACTGGGTACACATTATTCTGCCTTACTACTGCAAAAAGACAAATATCTCATCTCAGTATTTTAGCTGAAAAAGAACATATTGAGTGATGTTGAGTGGCTAATTCACTTTTATGATTCACAATTGAGTGCAATCAAAGATTCATATATTCAGAGTCACAAATGCAAAGCACATGATTAAAATGAAGGGGTTTCCACAATGTGTTGGACTCAGTTAACTCTTAAATTACATGGATGTTTTGGCAAAGCATACAGTATATTATATACTGATAGAAAGTTTATATTTAGTCTTATTTTAATATAAAATAATATTCAAGTGAATTTTCACTCTAGTGATATTCATATTTTTATGAAATATACTTTGTACATCATTTGTCCTCCTCTGTTATGTTTTCATTAATAATACTTTTTTCCTCAAATCTTATCCCATTTATCTTTCCTGGCATATGGAATGAATATTTATGAGATGTGTAAATATCAATTAAAAGTTTGCTGCATTTGTGGTATATATTATGCCTTCTACTTGGCCCAATTATTAACCTCATTAAGAGAAACATCCGATTGCATTCAGCAATGTAAGAATGCTAAAGGATTCAGCATTGCATTGCAGTGCTTTCTAAAAGCACTGCTCTGCAGTGCTTTTAGAAAGAAGCTATATGTGGCACTACATAGCCCAGAAGACTCAAGCTCTGTTTCAAAACGCAGTGAGTTCCCTCGCTCTCGCTATCCTTAAAGTCCCTGTAAAGTCAAAATTAAGTATGTGTTGTCTGTCATACCACAGAAAAATGTGTTATTAGCCACCCAGCCAAATTTGAATGATAAAAAAAGCAGGCAAGTACATAAAATAAGCTATCAAAATCATGAAAAAATGAGCAGATTCTCTGCTCTCAAACGCTGGGGTCGTGTCCGCTGGCTGCGCTGAAACCACGCCCACTAGCGGGAAAGCTGTTGACGGTGATATTAGCTGATTAGCTTTTGGAGACGGGAGGATGAACACTGAGGCGGGAGATCGTCGTTTCGGCCCCGTTCACCAGTAACAGCGGATTATCAGTGAATCCCTGTTGTCTCTGAGGAAGGTTTATAAAACGATCCAGTGTAAAACGATCACTACAGAGGCGGGTGTTGGGGGTGATCCTCAGCTTTTCATCAACAAGGTTGGCTCTCTAAAAACCTCTTCTTGATGTGATCGTTTTTAGGGGAATTTAAATGAAGATACCGATCTGTTTTGTACATGATCGCATCCAGGTAGTAGCCCATGCATGTCCATGTCGAAGGCATAGCTAGCTAGAAAACTGTAGGCTCAGCTGTAGTAACTAGTACTGACAGACACTCGCGATCAGAGGTGGAAGTAACGAATTACAACTACTCAGATTACTGTAAATTAAGTAGTTTTTTCGTGTACTTGTACTTTTATGAGTACATTTTTTAGTCTGTAATTTTTCTTGTACTTGAGTACAAATTAAGTTAAGTAATGTACTTCACTACTTTAAAAATGCCATTAATTACAAAGTACTTGTACAATTTGAATTCAACAATTATTCAAATCTTTGACCAGCATTTGGGTATCCAATGGAAATAACTGATCGTGGGCGGGCCAATAAAAACCCTTGTATTTGGAGCGGGAAAAAAGCCCGGTTCCTGGAGAGCTATATTCGTCCTCACATCCTTCAGTTTGTATTTTAGTGTTATCAAAGAACTCTGTTGTAATGGATATGGACATTCGAGACACTGAATTCATTGAAAATTCCGAAGAAATACCAGATGACGAATGCCCATGACCCCACATGGAGGAGTTGTTCTTATACAGAGGAAGGAAAGGAGACGTTTTATAGAAACTTTGTTTCTGCAGTGATATGTGATAGTTCAGTTGTTTTCGTTTTTAAAGTTGAGTAGACCTCACGATAATTTGACTAAAAACATCACTTGAAACATGAGCTTCAGCGTTACTCAGGTGACAAGCACATATACTGTAATAAAGATTTAGCATTGTAAACTTAGATTAAAAAGTTATATTGTATGTCATTGTCAACACATTGTTTTATTAATATTGAATCCGTGTTTTAAGCTTACAATGAAGAGTTTAATAATGACTCTTTCATAAAAACAGTATCTTGCCGGCCATGACCCACTGGCATAACAGTGTAACTGCACTGATTGTCAGACTGTCTAGATGGCACATTTGTGTCAGTGCTAAATGCTGATAACTTTTGAAATATTAGTAGGGTACTTTTGGAAATCTTTATTGTACAAAAAAAAAAGAAAAGAAAAAAAGAAGTTTATAAATAAAATAACCCAATAAGTTTATTTATTTTGCATTATAATTCATTAATAATAATAATCATATTAGACCATTTTTATAACTTGGTTTCCATAAAAGTAAATAAATATCACAGGCTAAAAGTAATTAGTAATTAGTACTTGAGTAGTTTTTGAGAGGGGTACTTTGTACTTTTACTTAAGTACATTTTTAACACCAGTACTTTTGCTTGTAATCGAGTATTATTTTAGCAACTACTTGTACTTGTACTTGAGTACAAATTTTCAGTACTCTTTCCACCTCTGCTCGCGATTGAACCGTGAATGCGAATGTGCTCGGGGAGTGTGTGTGGAGAGGGGGAGATCAGACTCTGTGCGTCATCAAATAGGGGGGTGTCCAGCAGCTCATGGGTTCCAGTGCGTCATCGAGCCCTGTTTTAGCCCCGCCTAATTAATCCGTAAAATTGCAATGGTGAAAAACTGTTTAACGGTCTAACTCCACATTTCAGTACTTCACAGTTCACAGACTTTGTAATATGTTTTAACAATACATATGTAACATTTATAATGTGTTTTAGAACTTTTTTGTAGAATTGCCTTTACAGGGACTTTAAATGACCTTCTAGGGTCATAGGGCTGGAACCTATGCCAGTTAGTGAGTTGCCTACTACATATTCCAAGTAGGGGTGTGCCATACCATACCATCCACGATAACTCCGGTATACATTTTTACTAGTGCTGGGCAATGATTAATCACGATTAATCGCACAAAAAAAAAATAAAAATAAAAAAAAAATACACACACATGCATGCATATATTTAAGAAATATCTGCATGTATGTCCAGTAAATACATTTAAACATAATTTGTATTATATATAAATATAAATATTTTATATATAAATAACACTTTTTTTCTTAAATATATACATGCATGTGTGTTTATTTATATATACAAAATAATTATACACAGTACACATACATATATTATCTAAACACAAACTTTTATGTTTGTTGCGATTAATCATGATGAATCGTTGCCCAGTACAAATAATTTACATGATTAAAATGTGTCATATCGCAATATCAGTGATATAGCGACGCAATGACCTATGGCATATGCATCTTCTCTCTCTCTCGTCTCTCAAAATGGGTTGCACAAGGCAAGCATCAAGCGTGCTGCAGGCGGCACTCTCATGCATTTAGGAGTCGGGACATGGCAGAATTGTCACTTGCACAATTGGGCCAGCAGTGCATCATAACTAAAGTTTATAATTTTCAAGTTTTTAAGTCTTTTCGGTTTAACCCCCTGGGGTCGCCCGTATCACCGCCGATACCAGCTCACTTTTTTCTTATCAGTGCAAAAGAGAGTCAAATTACTCTGTTGATTTTGATCTTACATGTAAGTGTTACACATCAGTCAAAACTGTTAAATTTCTTCTTTTATTTGTGTACACTCATATCAAAAACAAAATGTTGTTTTTCGTAAAAAAAAAAAGTAAATAAACATGATGCATGAAACATGATCTCCCTTCTCTCTCAATTTGAAGTTCATTCTGAAACGCGACATAAACTGATCTTTAAGTCAGCAAATACTTGCCATACACACGCGAGAGTTGTCTTTACAAAGCTTCAAGTCTCCATTTTTAAAAGATGTAAATCATAGCAAAAACAAATATTCTCTGTTTAAGTAATCCATATGAGAGCAATGACATGTTCAGTTCTCCAGGCCGAGCTGAGAAGCGCTAATGTAGTCACACCCACACGTGCGCAAGCTGTTCACATTCAAATAGAGCATCACAGTCCCGCCCACTGCGTGACAAGTACAGCCACAAGTAAATTTCCCATTCATTTCTCCCATTGACATTTCGTAAAATCCATTTCTAAAGAATATAAGAGCATGTCTGAGGATAATCAGCTACGGCTGAACTCATAAGCATACAACATATCATTTCGAGTGAAAAAACGAAGAGAAAATACAAAAAAAGTCAAGGGTACAAGCCTGTGTACATATTTTCATTTCCATGCAAAGGAACTACTCCTCCCATTAACCACCGCACCTCACTAAAGTCGACTGAAAGTCACCGTGAAAGAGCCTTTTGAGTGACTTCCAAATCTGACGACGGCCGCGTGAACTTTTTCCTCCAATGAATTTTATATAGTGAATGTACAGTGAAACTCCTTTTCCTCGATTTACTGAAGATTATGCACATGCTAAAACCTTGAGCATCTGGCTCGCTCATAGGCTAAGCTGTGGGTACTGCAGGGGCGTAGCCAATATTGGGCCAGGGCGGCACTGGCCCGCCCACATTACTCACTGGCCCGCCCAGGCAAGTTTGATAAAAAATACATTTTTAGTTTATTTTTATTATTCAAATGTGTTTAAGAAAATATATTAATATATACCTGATTTATTGTTGATTGCTGTGTGTGCTTAATTCGTTTTGCCGTATAAAATGCAACTGTCGAAGCAAGTTATAGAAAGCCTCCCTCCGGAACGTTATTGGTTGCTATGGTTTCTGGGGGTTCCGAACTCTCGGCGGCGCCAAAATAATGGCTAAATAATAGATTAAATTTATGTTTATTTTTCACCAAACCCTATCATATAGCACCGGACACTTGAAATATATGGCATGTGTCATGTGGTATAATTTTCATTTTCAAACAACACATCAGTGTAATTGATGGCATGATGCCAAGCTGAATTCTGCAACACTTTGGCATATTGACCCAACCCTGACCACACAACATCAATCGGGAACAGCCCTATTGCTCAAAAGTGATCAGCAATTAAACTCGTGATTGTTGTCATGCCTTCCAACCGGAGTTCCTATGACAGCCACCGGATGGCACTTATTATATTATGAATTGCATTTTGCATGACTAATTGCCTGGACTCATTGTATGCTGATTGCTTCCACCTGTGTACTACAATACATATTTTTTATATATTACAATAGTCATTTATGTTCTCCTATATAAGCCTTGTGTTGACTCATTCTTTGCAAAGTCTTACTGCATGTTAAGCATGTTAAGTTACACTGTGCGTTTTTGGCCACAAAATGTCCGTCTGAGACAAATTTAGCAAATCCTAAAAAATGTCTCTAATCCTAGTCTAAAATTTGAAGTCTTTGATCATTAGTTTGACATGTTCACTGACAACCGATTAATGACCGCTGCGATCAAATTTGACCTTCGATGAAATTCTGGCAGTGTCAGAAGATTATGACTTCTCCTACGACGACCATCAAATTGTCTTTGTTTTTCAAGACAAAGCCATGACCAAAATTAATGTTATGGCGCTTTTCCACTGCATGATACCATACGGCATGATTTGATATGGCACACTTTGGCGTTTTTCCACTGCATGGTACGGTACGGCTCGGCTCGGTACAGCTCACTTGTGGCGCTTTTCCGCTACATTGTACAGTACAGCTCGCTTTAAATGGTACCACCTCTGTTGAGGTTGAAAGCGTACGGTACCGATACTAAAATGTGACGTGAACACTTTTCAGACCACTGATTGGTCAGTCAGACAGAATCGTCACTACCAGCATCATTGTATTTGCGAGACATCAAACCCGCTAGATTTAAATAGCCAGTAACAGTCACTGCTATTGCACCTATTTTAAAACTATTGCTTGATTTCCAAAATAGAAATGGCTGAATCGTGTTCAGTGGACGAAGTGCAGACGTTCCTCTCGTTGGTTGCCGAAGAGCGGATAAACTATAACGGTCAGACTATAATCCCACCCACTTTGAAGCGGTACTAACTGCTGTGGAAAAGCAAACCGAGCTAAAGCAAAACGAGCTGTTCCGTGCCATGCTGAGCCGAGTCGTACCGCGCAGTGGCAAAGCGAAGCGAGCCGAACCATGCTGTGCCGAGCCGAACCGTACTGAGCAGTGGAAAAGCGCCATTAGAGATATCTTTGTAGTCATCATTTCTATTCTGTGTGTAATGCAGCTCACTGTAACAAAACATGTCATTGATTGATGATGATCTTAAACTCTGGGCAAGTTTTCTTGTGTGTGTCGGTTTTTAGCGTGTCTTGACTGCCATACAGTCTGACATTAATGACCACTGAGATCTTAGTGTGACATGACTTACAGCGATGATCATGTTCGTATAGTCTCACAAGCAACAATCATGAAGGACTATTATAAATTGTGTTACAATTTAGTGTTACTCTGCATTTCACGACGCTATATCTGATTTCAAGTATATTTATTTATATAGCGCTTTTCACAATATAGATTGCATCAAAGCAACTTCACAGTATCAATCAAAACATAATAACAATGTTTGTTTCTTAGTGGAAAAACATCCAAGTTTGGTAGAGCTGATCAAGGGTATTATTGATTGGTTAATTAATTTGAATACCCCCTGCCTATTCTTCTGCCTATCTTCCTGGATTACCCTGTGTCTTGGAACTTTTATTATTATCAGGATTAATTACACTGTGGTTTTGACCTAATGCATGTCGTATGCATTACGGTTATGGATTACACTCAATAGAGCTTGCGTTTG
The DNA here is from genome assembly GCF_988280905.1 of Pimephales promelas. Classification (NCBI taxonomy): domain Eukaryota; kingdom Metazoa; phylum Chordata; class Actinopteri; order Cypriniformes; family Leuciscidae; genus Pimephales; species Pimephales promelas. Next base: position 7,481,882 of record NC_142790.1, read on the forward strand.
TTAGCCGTTTTACCTAAAATCACTTTTCACAAAAATCACAAATCATGTCTTGAATTACTCATAGTTGCAGTTTAATTACCTCAGCCATCCTTGCATAACATGCTTGCTTTTTTAATGCCCCTTAATTGCTGATTGCAGCTATGTATCAATTATTATTACTGCTCATAATAATGGTTATTAGTATTGTTTAAAAAAAAAATCCAACAAAAAAAAATCCACTTTCCCCCAGTAGTGTACATATCATCATCTAAGTGAAAAAAAATAATAAAAATTGTATCACCGCTCCCTTGTCTCCCTATGAATTAATTCAGAAAACAGAAGTTTCATCCTGGAGCCAGGATATATTTTAATCAATGTCACACTGAGAAACAAGTACAATCTGAATAGTGCTTGAGTCTAACCATATGAGTTTCTTGCTTTATTTTACAGAGCTCCTCGCTTTTTTTTACAGACCCCCTCTGTTGATATACAGTACAAGGAATCAGAACACTCATCTCAGCATGTGTGTATGTGTGTTTATACTTCCTCATGTTTTTCAGAGGGGCCAGCTGGTGTTTGATCAACAGTCAAACACATTTCAGGATGACACCAAGCTATTCTAATTCTAAAAAGTGTCTGATTGGATATTCACAGATGAAGAGAAAGTTCATGATCTTTCTCAAAAAGGATAATTCTGCCATACAGCCAAAAAAAAATCTCAGTTGTTTGTGAGTTCTGCATATATAAAATGGATCGTTCTGGATCACAGTAAAAAAGATGAGTGTATAAACCATGTCTTAGCGATTAGGGATGTGCCTAAACCGAACATCTTCTTCGGAATTCACTGATAATGGCTTCAAAATGAATAACGGATTCTACAGAATTACATAAAAAACATTGGCCAGAAACAGTAACTCTTTATGTTTCCTGCATAATATATGAGCCAGGGGATAGCACAGCACTTATTATAGACATTGTTATACATACTATACATAATACATACACCTCTAAAATCACTACACAATATAATGAATGTGTGAAGTGTAAACTCTATGAATGAAATGAGCACAAATAGCAGCATTGCTGTCTCTGCACAGGCTGAGGCAATCAAGAGCCTGCTCTAAAGTGCTACCAGGCAAACATGAGCAGCAACTCCGTCTGCTCGTCGTCAAGGGTATCCATTCCCCTGCAGTGTAAAAAATCAGAAAGCTGTCTGGCGGCCAGCTCAGCTGTGACGTCGAACACTGCGGCCGTTGCTGACATCAATCATCAAAGTACTCACGTCGCAGCTCACCGCCATCTCCTCCTTTGGACACATAAGCATCTGAGGTTGCTTTGAGATGTTCAATCATGCAGCCCACGAGTTCTCATGACAGCCCATACTCCCCGGAGAATAAACCCTATAGAAAATGAGTGGGGTGAACTGAAGAGTTCTGGGAATATGAAGAATCTGGAGAAATTCTGTATGGAGGAATGGTCTCTGATCTCCAAACTCATCAGGTATTATAGGAGAGAACTCAGAGCTGTTCTCAGATCTTTGTCACAGATCTCTGAGTGAGGATTGACAAAAATAGCAGGCAAGACAAGATAAAGTGAGGAAGAGGAGGTGATAACAGTCCAAACAGTAGGCAGGAAACGAGGGATGATGACAGGCAAGCAGGAAGAGCAACCGCTGTAAACAGTTCTTGCAGGGCAGAACAAGACCAGAATATACCAGCGATGGCCAGACAGGAACTCCATACTTCATACAACGGCCAAAGCCCTCTGGTATCTCACGTTCTGCACCAGGCTTGCTGATTGGCAAGGAGAGTAAGCAGCCAAGGACGCTCTGCTTGCAGGACAGGAACCAGAGACAGGAAAAAGACAAGACAGACAGGAACGATGGCAGAACTAATGCACTGCAAAAAAAAGTAACTTAGAGAAAAAAGAACAAATAACACTATAGACCTATTAACAAGACAATAACTAGGTAGCACAGAAGTACACAGAGGTCGCAATGTTTTTGACTAGTTGCCTCGCTGCCCTATCAGACAATAATTCTGCAGACAGCGTTTGCACATGAAGGTACCTCACAAAACTGTTTTCGGAAAGACTACTGAGGCAGCACTTATCAGTTTTCGGATGCAGCTGTGGAAATGGTGCGCACACTCATAAAAGGAACAGATGAGCACACTTAGACAAACGAAGACTAATCAATGACTAAACAAGAGGGTGTGGTAATTGGAAACAAGGAGGCAGGAACACAGGAGCACATGGTCAACACTACACAAAGAGAAAGACAAGACTGACAAAACTGTTAGAGGAGAACCTGCCTCCAGGTGTTCAAACCAGGCATAGAATTCCATGGTGACACCAACTGGGGAGGAGGTAAGGCGAAATCATGGAGGTCCAAAATTGACCAGGGACTGCAGAGGAAGGGATGGGGTGGTTGGAAACAGAACTGGGCAAAAAGTTCAAGGCTGACCAGGGAGGTGCCGGCTTAGGGAAATTAAGATGACCAGGAAACACAGAAGGTGGGATGGGAGGGGTGAGGACATGGTTAGTGGCACCTCTAAATTAGGCACCCTCTCCACTGGTAAGGGCTTCCTACTAGACTTGATATCGGGGGCAGGCTCGGATATGGTATCATAGGAAGACTCAGGGACAGTCTCTGTGGATATGATATGACTGGCAAAGGATTCCAAGGTCCTTAACAGACAGATAAGAAAACTCAGGAAAGGCCTCCATGGCCAGGACAGGAACAGTCTCTGGGAGCACATCATGATTGAGAGGAACAACTCTTGTGACAGAATCAACTTCTGTGGACATGATCTGACTGGTTAGACATGATTCTGGGACCAGTTGATCAGTTGATCCTGGTTCCAGTTGTCACGTGTCTGTCCTCTCTTGTATTGCACCTGGGTGTCTTTGTTATGTTGGCCCATGTGCTCTCGTTATTGTTTGATCCCTCCCTCTTGTTACCTGATTAGTGTTTGAGTTCTTCCACCTGTTCCCTCTTGATTTGTTCCCTTTTTAAGTCTCCTCATGTTTGCAGTCTTTGTCGGATAGTTGTTTTCCCAGTTTCCATGTGATGGTCTTCATGTTCAGAGTCAGTGTTTGTTCATCAATTTCAGTTTTGTTTAATGTCTCATTTATTGTGTTTTCCCCCTTGTGGGTTTTTGCTTTGTGTTTTGTTTTCTTTTGCTAATAAATCATCCGTTGCTGATCCGTTGAGTCCTCCTCTCCATTTTTTGTAACAGAACAATCCGACCATTTGAGGACTCAGCAGCATGGATGACGATGATTTTGACTGGATGTACGATGACGCTTGCATGGACGACAATGACTTGGATTGTCCAGACTACACAATCGTACATTTGGATCGACCCAGTTTTCCACTATCTGTCATGACGAAATGACAGAATCTGGCAGAATGAATATTTTTTTCAGGCCCTCGCTTTTATGGTTCATCAAAGGGAGGAGTCGGACCATCTGGTCAGGTTCTCGGAGACCCGTGGATGTCGTAGAGGAGGAGGAGAGGGTCCAGAAGAGGTTCAACAACACTCTCCATCCTGGCCCCCTTTCGATCCTGGGCCAGTGAGGGACAGCTCAGAGCCTACTTCTCGCCGTCATGGATGGAAAAGGAGGAGGAAACGCCCATCTGCACAGCGAGAGACTGTTCACGTCCTGTCTGTCCAGCGAGAGAATGTTCACGTCCCGTCTGCCCTGCGAGAGACTGTTCACGTCCCGTCTGCCCAGCGAGAGACTGATCACGTTCCGTCTGTCCAGTCTGGGACAGAGCCAGAGATCCCCTTTGGCGTGGCCACCAAGGTTGTGACGGACTATCTGGAGCATCTGGCTTGGATCTTGGAGATGCCAGTCTCTACTGTTCCAGAACCGGAGGCAGAGCTAGTGTCTGCTGTTCCAGAGCCGGAGACAGAGCCAGTGTCTGCTGTTCCAGAGCCGGAGGCAAAGCCAGTTTCTGCTGTTCCTGTGCCGGAGCTGGAGGCAGAGCCAGTGCCTGTTCCAGCGCCGGAGGCAGAGGCGGAGCCAGTGCCTGTTCTAGAGCTGGAGCCCATGTCGGTTCCAGACCCAGTGTTTGTTTCTGTGTTTGTGTCTGTCCTTGGGACCATTTCTGTTCTAGTGGCTGTTCCTGAGTCGATGTCTGCAGTTCCTGAGCCGGTGGCTGCTGTTCCAGAGCCGGAGCCAGAGCCAGTGCCTGTTCCAGAGCCGGAGGCAGAGCCAGTGCCTGTTCAAGAGCCGCAGACAGACCCAGTGCCTGTTCCAGAGCCGGAGGCAGAGCCAGTGCCTGTTCCAGAGCCAGAGGCAGAGCCAGTGCCTGTTCCAGAGCTGGAGCCAATGTCTGTTCCAGAGCTGGTGTCTGTTCCTAAGCCGGTGTCTGTTCCTGAGCCAGTGCTCCGCCCTGGCTGCCCGAGGGGTCTGCTCCGCCCTGGCCACCCAAGGGGTCTTCACCGCCCTGGCCGCCCGATGGACTCTGTGTTCTGCCCTGGCCGCCCGATGGACTTTGTGTCTCCTCTCCATTTTTTGTAACTGTAACGTGACACAAGTGGCCTTAATACATTGATTCACGGCTTTGTAAAATTTCACAAAGTGTTTTGAGGTGGTTTTGAACGAAATATTGAAGTCTATAATTAAGTATTTTTAAGTATAACAAATAATGTGTTTTGGTCATCAAATTAAAAATAACATTTAAATATTTATTTATATAATATTTGAATTTTGAAGTGCTGGAAAAAGATGTGTGAAGTACTTGAAAGCATTTCACTATTCCGGCCAAACTGGTTATAGTTAGTGTTACTATATTACATCCATGGTGAATGTTGCTGGTCTGTGGACGTAAAGTATTACTAGTTCATTCATGGCACAATGTTTTTCCTGGTTTCCACGTCAGTGCTGTTTGATGTAATAGAGATCTACAGTTAATAACGGAGAAATGTGAATGCTTCTCACTAGATCTCGCTGCGATGCTATTATTTCAGTGGTAAATTCAAATGTTTTCTTTGCTGGATCTCTTAGCGTTGTGTAGTAACAGTTTCGCTTGATCGAGTTCAACTCGCGCTGCGCCCTATGCGCTGCACAGATGTTGCTGGTCCGAACTGATAAACGATTTGTGAAGCACAGCACATAATAAGTAGCGCAGTTTCGTTCCGCTTTCATTACGCTTGCCATTTGATGTTGCACAACGTTGTGTTGGCTGCACTAGCGTGAATTTTGTCGGCAGGAAAAATGGTCCAAGGGATCGTTCGGTTTGTATACGTACGGAACCGGAAGCCTCGAACCGAAATGGTTCAATACGAATAAATACACCGTTACACCCCTTTGAGTCTCTATGTCATGAAGTGCACACATGCAAAGTCTCGCTCTCTCCCTCTCCCTTGTGCGCGTACGTTTGGAACACGTCTGATCTGTCTTTTATGCGCACTCTTGCTTGCTCGCTCTAGATTCCGGGAGATTTTAACTAATTTGCTAGTTAAAATCTCCCGGAATCTAGAGGAATCAATTCGGAATCAAGGACCCATTATCAATATGCGGGAGACTCCAAGAACGTCTGATAGCGATAAAATGCTCCAAGGTTTGGCTGCATTTCACATGTAAAATTATGCGTCAGAGTAAGTGTGGCAATTGTCTGAAGCCCATATAGAATGGGGTTGATGGCACGGGCGCCGCCTTCACGCTCTTACGTCGTCATATTATATTGGCGCGCATTATCTGATTTCATTGTGCGAAATGATTTCCAGGCGTTAGTGTAGAGTGGAGCTCAACCAAGTGGCAACCTCCCCGTCTCTCTCTTGAAACCAACACGGAAGTGAATTAAACTGAAATTCATCGAGTGGCCGCTTGAGGCTGGCTGCAAAAGCGAGTCAAATCTATATCTCTCCCATGTTAAAATGTCTAACTTCACAGCAGAAAAAAAAAACGAACAAAAAAACATTTTTACTGCCTGGTGGCCTTGTCTGCAGTCTGTTAGCCTCGTCACCCTCAGCTGTGTTTGTGCTTGTTTCTGGGATTATTTCATACAATTTAATACATGTATTATACCTTCGCCCATGCATGCCATCAGATTACGTCGTTGTTGAGTATGGAGAGCACAACCAGCGCTGTATTTCCAGTTGTTTCCCTCGCATGCACTAATGGATGTCTGACAGTTTCAGTGCTTTCTCTCCGTCCATGCAATAGATGTACACCATTGAATGATTTCTAGTGCATTTACTTGAACGTCTAAGGTAATATCTTTGGTTTGACCTGATCTGAGAGGTGGCCAAAATCAGATTGTAAAATGGACTGAATAAAGCTCTTCACGAACTTGATGTGCAATGCCATGCTGACTGAAATGTATGTGCATGAATCACTGTCAAACACACAAGCTTAGAGGAATATTGTAAGTAACTGTCTGCATGATAAAACATTTTTAACTAGTAAAATAATTATGCATCACAATACAAATAGTTGACTGCTTGTATGTTGTGTGTGATTTGTGTTATGTACTGTTAAATACATGCTAATTGCATAACTAATTGCCCCTTGTAGGGTTAATAAAGTTGATAAAGTAAAGTAAATAATAGTCTCACTTTTAGTTACGTCTTAACTATTATAATATTTCAAAGGGCAAAAACATGAACTTTTTTTGCTTTACTTTCTCAATTAGCTGTCACTATATCCCGAGGCAAGTAGCATATAGGATTATTCAGCACCTCAGCTCCACCCACGACCCGCCTCTTTGCCCATTATATTTTATCCGGTAGTGACAAAAGGTGACGCGCTGCCAAGATGGCGAAGGCCGGCCCTGCCTACTTTAGGCTTCAAAAACGCTCTTCAGAAACCCACGGGTGTGTCACGGGTGTGGGTGCAGGCAGAAGAACAGGCAGATTCCAAAAGGCTCCAATGCAAGGGTTTAATCACAAATACACAAGATACAGGCAGGCGGAACACGGGGTAACATTAACATCGACCGACAAAACTGACTAAAACAGAGGGAACTAAATACACTGAAGAATCAAACATAATGAGGTGAAGACAGGTGAAACAGATGAACAGGACGCTGAACGGGAGGCTGATGAGGGAGTGAGTTCAGGTGTGCAGACAAGAGGATCATGGGAAGTGTAGTGCTGGAGACGCAGACAGGATGGTGCAGACGAAGACTGTGACAGAACTCCCCCCTCCCGGGAGGCGTGACCTCACGCCGCATAACAGAGGAAGGAGGGGGGACGAACTGGGGCCTGGGCGGGGCGTGGCCAGGGCGGAGCAGGCTGAGGGCGTGGCCAGGGCGGAGCAGGCTGAGGGCGTGGCCAGGGTGGAGCAGGCTGAGGGCGAGACCAGGGCGGAGCAGGCTGAGGGCGTCCCCAGGGCGGAGCAGGCTGAGGGCGTCCCCAGGGCAAAGCAGGCTGAGGGCGTGGCCAGGGCGGAGCAGGCTGAGGGCGTGGCCAGGGCGGAGCAGGCTGAGGGCGAGACCAGGGCGGAGCAGCTGGAGGGAGGACCCCTGGTGGAGCCGATGGTAGTGGGGCTGGCAACACCAGGGGGCCGACTGACAGGGGCGGAGCGGATGGGAGAGGAGACCAGGGTGTAGCTGAGGGACCGACGATGATGGGTGCTGAGGAGGGACCGAGGGAGCAAGGGGACACCGCAGGCTCTGGTGACCGAAGTGCTGACAGGGGCACAGAGGGACACGGTGAGGTCAGAGTGCGTGAGGGCTGACGGGTGACTGGAGGGAGTGAGGAGTCCAACTGAACCGGGGGGGTGACATGACGGGGCGGAGCCAAGGGAAGGAAGTCCAAAGGTGAAGGGAGGATGACGAGGGAGTGCAGGGAGTTCGGAGGGACGAGGGAGCCTGGCCGAGCTGGTGGACTGTGGGACCATGGAGGAGCTGAGGGAGGTAGCAGCCACGGGGGAGCCGATGGGACCGGGGGCCGAGGAAGTGTCCAGATAGAGGAGGTGTGAAGCGAAGGCCGGGGATCCAACGACCCAGCTGGGTCAGGGGAGCTGGCAGACGGAGGGGCTGACGGATGCATGACGGGAGGAGGTGGGAGAGGGAGGCTGGGTGGGATCCTGGTCTCGGGCTCTGGCTCTGGCTGGACGGTCTCGGGCACTGGCTCTGGCTGGACGGTCTCGGGCTCTGGCTCTGGCTGGACGGTCTCGGGCTCTGGCTCTGGCTGGACGGTCTCGGGCTCTGGCTCTGGCTGGACGGTCTCGGGCTCTGGCTCTGGCTGGACGGTCTCGGGCTCTGGCTCTGGCTGGACGGTCTCGGGCTCTGGCTGGACGGTCTCGGGCTCGGGCTCTGGCTGGACGGTCTCGGGCTCTGGCTCTGGCTGGACGGTCTCGGGCTCTGGCTGGACGGTCTCTGGCGCAGGCTGGACGGTCTCTGGCGCTGGAGTGGGGCTGGTGCCGTCGTCCACGGTGAAAGAAGATCCACATGACACCAGCACCCACTCCACATAGGCCGCAAAGTCCCCTCGAGGCCCGTCTCCGGGCAGGCGTGCCTGGGTTTCAGCATTTAGGCCTGCCCGGAAGAACACACAGAGGCTGGTAACATCATAGTGAACGTGAGGTACCAAATCCAAATACCTCTGTGTGTGGGCCTCGAGGGATTGATCCTCCTGCTCCAGGAGGAGAATCTGTACAGCGGCTAAATCCATTATTAAATCCCTTTTAGGGGGTCGGTCGATCTGTCACGGGTGTGGGTGCAGGCAGAAGAACAGGCAGATTCCAAAAGGCTCCAATGCAAGGGTTTAATCACAAATACACAGGATACAGGCAGGCGGAACACGGGGTAACATTAACATCGACCGACAAAACTGACTAAAACAGAGGGAACTAAATACACTGAAGAATCAAACATAATGAGGTGAAGACAGGTGAAACAGATGAACAGGACGCTGAACGGGAGGCTGATGAGGGAGTGAGTTCAGGTGTGCAGACAAGAGGATCATGGGAAGTGTAGTGCTGGAGACGCAGACAGGATGGTGCAGACGAAGACTGTGACAGGGTGACGTCACAGATACTACGTCCATTTTTTTTACAGTCTATGAGCTTCACTCTAGTCTAAATTGATGGGCAGAGTAGTGGGAGTGGCCTGCGGACCTGAGTTGTGAGCATTGGTGTTAATATTAGGGTGATTAAATGGCAAAACGTAGAATAGGCATAAAGTAGGTGTTTGTTTAACAGTTATGCAATTATCTAGATATTCAATATACTGTAAAGCAACATGATTTAGATAACACATTTACATAACAATCCAAATCCTGTACATTTAAATAACACCCAAATCCTGATGATCAGTTCATTTCTCAGGTAGGCTACTGTATATGGACTTTGAAATAATGTTTCTTATGGCTCTTTGTCTGGGTAAATGATTCCATGACAACCCTGTAAATTTACATGTAAAACTTATCATTTCGTAACTATGTTGGCTATCATGAGCTATTCACAATTTCATACTTGCATATAATTTTGAGTGAGTAAGATTCAATGTGTATTTGGCCTGCTGTCCGGAGGGAGGGCTCCGAGCTCGGAATTCTGGCCGAACCAAGAGTACTGCCCCCGTATGTAAGTGATTTTTAAAAAGAGGAGTGTGGATAACTAGGAGTGTGGAGAAGGGGTGGTTTAGTCAGACAATTTGTGACCTTTTTTCTTTTTTAGGCATAATTAGCGAATGGGGCAGATGTAGGCAACCTAAAACACAGTAAACATCTCCAATTGTCTATCAAATTATGAATTACAATCTTTTGTGTAACACAAAATGCAATATGGCCCTGAATGTATTTTTTGAAATCTTAAAAAGTGTTACTGTTGCCACTATCAGTGCAGTGGCAATGGCTCATCTTCACAGATGAGCACCTGCAACATCAAAACACTAAATGTGCAATATGTGTAAAATGTATTTCTTTAATGGTTGAAAAACACTTATCTTATCAAAAACATTGACTAGTTTATTTATAGGCCTATATGTATATATATATATATATATATATATATATATATATATATATATATATATATATTAGGGCTGTGCAAAAATTAATTGCGATTAATCGCATCCAAAATAAAAGTCTGAGTTTACATAATATATATTTGTGTGTGCTGTATATAATTATTTTGTATATATAAATACCTATGCATGCATGTATATAATTATTTGTGCTTAAATTCTGTATATGTATATAAATACATAATCTATATTATATAAATATAAATATTTTATATACGAATAACACATTTTCTTAAATAAATACATACATGTGTGTGTATTTATATATACAAAATAATTATATACAGCACACACAAATATATATGTAAACACAGACCTTTATTTTAGATGCGATTAATCGCAATTAATTTTTGCACAGCCCTAATAAATATGTGTGTGTGTGTGTTTATGATAAGATTAAAATGTTTCTCAGTTTTAGAATGAAACACAACATTCAAATGCAAAAATGCGCCCTCCCCCATTTTAAACTAACTCAAGCCAGCTCCTGAGATTAGGCTGGCTATCCAGTATGTCGTTTTTTCCCTGGCTCACAACTGAGCTCCCAAGCATGCTTCAATGAGCATTAATACTTAAGGATCACCATATGCTAATATTAAAATTAACGTATATATTTTCAAAGTCTAGTTTGTTCTGTTATCTCTGTGTGAAAGGGACTTCTGTAAATTAGATGTGAAAAGGGGGCGTGTTTCAAGATACGCAATGGAGTAGACCAAACTAATTAACACAGAGGGAGGGCAACACACTCGCATGCACACAAAACACACTCCGTAGGCCTATGTCACGAAAAAATTGAAGATCGGAAGTACATCTTTTAGTAGGGATACGGCTGTTCTGGTTAGCTTTTTACAATGGTGGAGTCATAGATACCGCTGGACCAAATCTCTCCACAATGCTTAATGGCGACAAATAGTGGCCAGCCAGGGGAATTGCAGCCTTGCAAATTTCCAAAACTACAATCAATTAACTATTTAGACCATATGTCACCGAATGTTAAAATTAGATATCAAGAAGAGACTAACATACTCGAAATGTGTGATCTATATACAGCACCCGCTGATGTTTCCATTGATTTGAAGCTGGCAAAGTCACTACCAGGCTTGGAGTTTGGAGATATTTACATAAGTTATAGATAATCTATACCTTATACTGCACAAAAAAATGAAAGCCTAAAAAGTACAGATAGCTATCTTCTTTTCAAGAGTGGGTGGGTTAACAACACTGTCGTATGGGAGGTAAAAACAGAAATAACTGCATAATCAAAGCAAAGGTCCATTTACTTATGTTTGCTATAACGTTACACAAAGTGACATCTGTTCCATTGTGTGATGAAGTCTTCATCTGAATATGTACACCCTGTCTGCTGGCGAATGACAGCTTGATAAGTAGTACAAAATAAAATGGCCTTTTCCCACCATAGTTGCCATTGGCTTACTTATTTAATTTAATATTCAACAATGATATTGATCTGCCTGCATTGACACTATTATACAAGAACTAAATTGAGCTGGGTGATGAAATCACAGTTTACTCCAGAGCGGCTATATATATATATATATATATATATATATATATATATATATATATATTAGGGCTGTGCAAAAGTTAATTGCGATTAATCGCATCCAAAATAAAAGTCTGTGTTTACATAATATATTTGTGTGTGCTGTAGATAATTATTTTGTATATATAAATACCTATGCATGCATGTATATATTTAAGAATTATTTGCGCTTAAATTCTGTATATATTTATAAATACATAATCTATATTATAAAAATATAAATATTTGATATATGAATAACACATTTTCTTAAATATATACATGCATGTGTGTGTATTTATATATACAACATAATCATATACAGCACACACAAATATATTATGTAAACACAGACTTTTATTTTGGATGCGATTAATCGCAATTAACTTTTGCACAGCCCTAATATATATATATATATATATATATATATATATATATATATATATATATATATATATATATGAACTAAATTAATAACTTTAATTTAAAAAAAAAAAAAACAGAACAGAACGAGACTTCCTTATAGATTTCCACGACGCATGCGCGAGAATTGCGATCTGAAGTAGTGAAGCTGGTGTGAGCAGATCGCAAATCTCGCGCATGCGTCATGGAAATCTATAAGGAAGTCTCGTTCTGGCCTACAAGGAAGAAAAGAAATAGTCGAATAAACTCGTTATTTTTGTTTGTTTTTTCGCACAAAAAGTAGTCTCGTCGCTTGATAAACATATAGTTGAGCCACGGTAGTCACTTGGGATATTTAAACATTTTCTTCATTGACTTTTTGGGCCGTCAAGAGGCAGTCCCTTAGGAGCCAATGTGGTAGTTATACAGCTCTCAAATTTAATCAAAAATATCTTCATTTGTGTTCCGAAGACGAACGAAGGTCTTACGGGGTTGGTACAGCATGGGGGTGAGTAATTAATGACTTAATTTTCATTTTTGGGTGAACTAACCCTTTAAGCTGAATTGTGATGCTATTTTCTTCTAGATCGGCTGTACAGCACAAACAAACTTTGCAAACTTTTGCATTATTTTCCTGAAGCTGCTTTGAAACAATTACTATAGAAATAAAGGTGACTTGACTTGACAAAGTTAAGACTAAGAGACATGTTAAGTAGACATTGCCAACAGTACAGTAAAAAAAACTCTGTGCTGAACGAAGCTGAATGTGACCGCCACCATAAACTGAAGCACTATGCCGGGTAACCAAATCAACAAAATGCATCTGATCCTATACATATGAAAATAATCACACACACACACATACATACACACAAAAGTATTACTACTTCACAAGTCAGCTTGAACTAAGATAAACTGGATGCTCTCGTCAAATGACTGAAAGATACATTAAAATGAATTAGTATTTCATGATGAGATATTATCTAAAACTCAAAAGACAACAAATATGGCTACATGATACAAATACACAACCCAGTTGAGAAGCACTCAAAAAAATCCACTGAACATGAAAATATATCCTTTTCCACAGACAGTGGGACCCTTAAGTGGTCTGTGTCATGCTGTTGACTCATCAAAACAAGAAGCCAAAAGATCAAGACCAAAGTGAGTCAAATCTGACAATGTTCAAAATCATAACACTGAGAAATCTCAAGATCCATAGCCTCTGCCCTCCAACAATCTAACTCTGCAACCAACTACCAGACAGAAGTGGATAACTGATGGAGAATCATATTTTGGCCGTGGAACAATCCACATCCACATTTGCATTTCCGTTCAACAGCTTTAGAACATAAATTTCATACATCAAAGTGACTGCCCTGTGTTTAATTATCCTCTACAGAGTGCATTACAATTTGTGAATGCATCAATAAGACAAAAGAAAAAAATAAATAAATGAAAAGACCGGCAACAACAATAAAAGAGATAAGGACAGATAGTGAAAACGAGTGGTATGGAAATACATGGGTTTCGAAATTAGTATTAAAGGGACAGGTCACCCACAAACTGTCATTAACTCACTATCATCTTATTTTCTTTCATTAGTTTTTTATACACTTTTATTTTGAACATTTGCTCATAGAGATTGTTTTTATTATTTTATTGTGTTTTTTTTGTTTGTTTGTTTGTTTGTTTTTTATCAACTTTTGATGTATATAAAAACTTGACTTACAGTATATAACTGGTAAAATGTTCAGGATGCTCTTTTCTATTCAACAAATGTGTATACTATAGCAGCTTGATCTGTTGAAGATGAAGAAAACCATAAAAGTACCGTAATAGTGGTCCATACGATTTGTGCACAATATTCTAAGTCTCCTATTTTTTTTATTTATTTTTTTTTGAGAAACAAAGCAAATGTAAGATGCTATTTGCTGAAAATCATGTCCCTATTGTAGCTCTTAAAAATCACATTTGTGCTTAATTCAACTTATCACATCATTATTGGCCACAAGACCTCAAACTTGGCACGGCACATATTGAGGCACTATGTCTGAATTAGCATTAGCACAAATTATGACAACAATTTCACTAAAGGAGGCATATAGATGGCAACAACAGGAAATGAGTGTCATCAGAGCAACTTCACTGAGTGTCTTATTTTTTCTCATCAGCCAATGCAAACAAACACAAACACAATCTCAAAATCTGCAAGGTGAAAGAAATCAAATCAAATCTTGACTGATGTTTCACATTACTGTTACCTGAGTCTCTCCTCTTCCTTCTTACGGAGATCCATGTCCCTCTGCACCACTCTGAGTACATGCTCTGCTTCATCATTGCTCAGACCGGACAGGTCCAGTTTACGTCCCATCACTGCTCCAGAGCCAAGGGTCAATTGATTGATGCGACGCTGGAACCACAAATGGTTGTCCTAAAATACTTTCAAGCTAAAGCCTGGAGGTCACTGAGGAATAAAAGAGAAATTAAAGTCATTCCGTATTCTATAGGTCAAAGTTTTCTATACAGTAGATTAGTGGCATCAAATATTTAAAAGTATTTGTTTTTTCAGTTACATCTGAGGAATAATCAAGTTTTGTAAGTTTTGGGTGGACAGAAATCCTGATTACAAAGTCTATTTCAACTGTTTCCTATAATCTCTTTTATAAAACACCACATACAAAGCAAAATACGGTTCGCTCGTATTGCATCACTAGACGCATTGGGAAAACTCATTTTCCGCAGAACACCAAAGCCTTATTGAATCATCCAGTGAAACAGCACAAGCCAATGGCTTTGCAGCAGAACTGCACAAACCTATGGCGCTACACATCTTTATAGCTAGCTACTGTATATATCTACCCATCTGTATAAGTGGGCATTTCGCCGTAGGATCTCAGAATAGTTCTCTTTCAGCTATAAAGATCTTTTCCTTGAGATCGAGACGCTTTGGCAGAGCACAGCACTGACAGCACATCAGCTAAGTCCAGCACTGAGTGCTCGGTACCTGAAAATGACTCTTCTACCCTGTGACACTCATAAAGCAATACTTGACCAAGCTTTTAACTCCATATATACTTCAAAACATGATCTTCGTTCTTCGGACACTGGTCTTTTAACTGTTCCCTCAACCCGTTTGAGATTAATGGGAGATGGGGCTTTTTCTTCATTAGCTCCAAAACTTTGGAACTCTCTACCAATTGAGATCAGGCAAGCCAAATCTTTTTGAAATCTTTAAATCTCAGCTTGAAACTCATTTTTTAGGTTAGCTTTTAATTGATTTATTGTCTTTTATGTTTATTTTATTATTTATTTTATTATGTCTTTTTGTGTGTTGAATCTTTGCAATTTTAATAGTTTCCTACGCCCCATGAGGCCTTGCGTCAAAAGTGGGCGCGACTTCCGGTTGGAAGTAAACAAAGCGCGACTTGACATGCTTGACACTCATTCATTCAACAGTTGACAGTCATTCAAGTTATAGCGATCCAAACGAGCTAACGATGTGGGAACACAATCTCAACGAAATTCAAAAGGGTGAAATAACAGTACCTTTACCCTCCGCAGTAGTTGGTTGGGAGTATTATAATAACATTATTATTAATCAATACTCATCAAGGCATGGTGACAGACAGTTGTGCGAGCTGACAAACAATTAAAATAAAAAATACCCACGTAGTCATTGTGCTTTGGAGTTTATTCAAAATTATAAATGAATGTGCTACTTGAATACATTAACTGGCACATTTGGTATTCTGTCAACACTTGATCCTGAGTTTAGGTGTAACATCAGTAGCGAACAGCCAATCACATGCTGATAGAGTTTATAGAATATTAAGAATTTAAACAAATGTACACAGGAAGATTCGCCGTCTTTTGGGAGGTGATGGAAACTACAGTCGTTGGCAGGATCACTCTGATTTCGTTTTCAGCTTATGTTCAAAACATAGACGTGTTCAAAACAATCACGTTTAAGCCACTGAATTAGTTTAGTCCGGTTATACATACAACCGCAAACAGCACATGTTGTCCATGAGCTTCGTAACGACATCTCTAGATTTGCGTCTTTAAATAGTAAAATAATTCTCAGAAAAACAGCTAGCCTCTTGGCTAACTAACACACAAAACACCATTGGAATGCTACTTCCGCCGCCTCACCGGAAGTTTCACCCACTTTATTTTTTACAGGAGCGCCCCTCGGAAACTTGTGGATAGCGCTTTGAGATGTACATTTAAAGGCGCTATAGAAATTAAAGGTTATTATTATTATTATTATTATATCTCTATCTAAAGAGCCCTCCTGGGAACAATTCTCGATTTGGCCCAAATACGGGCCAAGCTCATGTCGGAGATTAACGCTGCACAACACCAGAACAACGAACAACGCTCTGACAATTTCCGCGGCTTGCCGCATCTTTCAGGGTCAAGGCAACTCAACCCGTGCTCGCTGAGAGCAGTACACTTGCTGGGCAGACTGAACCAAGGGGCAGACGTGCTGTCCCTGGGCAATGTGTCGTCAGAAGAATAGACACTTCATCTCCAGACAGTTCACATGATCTGGAGTATCTTCGGGAGGGCAAAGGTCAACCTCTATGCCTCAAGAAGACCAGTCTCACTGCCCAATATTTTTCTTTAAAGACAAAGATGCGCTGGCCCACCAATGGCCCAGCCTTCCTCTATATGACATTCCCCCAGTTGCGCTGCTTCCTCGGGTCATCAGATGGATCAAGGAGGACAGTGGCCCCCCTGCGCAATCCTTCTGGTGGCCCCTCTCTGGCGCAACCGGTCATGGCTCCCTGTGGCCAATTCCCCCATGCTCCTGTGGCCAGTCTACAGACAGGAACAACTTAGTTGTTGGTTTTCTGAAGGGGGCCAGAGGGTTGAACCCACCTCGTTCCCTCAGGGACCCTCCCTTTGAGCTGCTCCAGTCAGCCAACCTGTGGTCCCTTTCGCTAAAGACCACCCTCCTCCTGCTAGTCATAGCATCAGTAAAGCGAGTCGGTGACTTGCAAGCCCTCTCTGTGAGCGTGTCTTGCCTTGAGTTTGAGCCTAATGACTGTAAAGTCATCCTTAAACCAAGACACGGCTATGTACCTAAGGTGTTCTTTACTCCGTTCAGAGCACTCTCTCTGCTCTTCCAATTTCAGAGAGTGATCAGGAGTTGCACTCCTGTTCAAGCCACATGAGTAGCCCAGTTAAGGCAGTCAGAGCAGCTCTTCGTGTGCAGCATGAAATGGCATCCGGTCAAAAAGCAAAGATTATCCCACTGGATACAGTGGATATGATTGCAATTGATTAATTATGTTCATCCTAAATATAAGCAAAGGTTATCATATTTTATTTTTAACCAAAATAGCATAATTTATTGTTTTAAAAAATGCATTTTGTTTAATATTGCTTGAGTAAAATGTAGACTGTGTCATAATGAAACACCCCTCTCCTGAAAATGGTCTGAGTATTTTTTGATATGCATAAAGCAAAGTCAAAACGCCAGGGTTTCGCACTAGTTCGCAGTAAGCGCGAGTGAGTGACACACGATGGAGTGCGCGTATTGACGCAGTAAGACCATAGACAGTAAAAGAAAAAGTAAGACCTAGTGCTCACCACCTTCCCAGTGTGATTAAAGCAATCGATTGCCTAAAATCATCCAGTAAATTATCTAAATAGGCCTTATCAGATGCATGTGGACTGAGAGAATATTTAATGTCATTTACAGCAATTGTCATGTGCACTGTCCGGCTAAAACTACTTCAACATTTCGAGCATAGGATGGAATTTGGTTTTGCAGAGTAGCAGCCTCAGATGTTGGACAGGTCGTGGGAATGGGGTTGTTTCATCATTTTTTTTTTTTTTTTTTTTTTTTGGTAACACTTTACGGTAAGGGTACATGCATTATCATGAATTCATGTATAAATGAATGCATGAATTATGCATTCATTCATGCATTATTTCTCATGAATCATCAGGTACTAACACAAGTTCAACGTTTTTCATTCATGACTTCATGAATGAACAACACCTTAATTGAAACATTAACTAAGATATGCACATCACCATGAATTATGATTTATTACGCATGATCATGATGTTTTCTTTGTTCTTTGTCTAGGTCAGTGACCTAGTCACCACTTTATTTAAGGGGCCACACACATGATGAAGTCATTAATAGATCAATGCTTAGTTAATGATGACTATTGGACAGACACCATAATAGACCAATCGCAGCTCATAGCACACACATTCTGTAAAACAAATACAGAAGTCATCATTACCTAAGCATTATCTATCAATGACTTCATCATGTGTGTGGCCCCTTAACTAAAGTGGTGACTAGGTCCTTTGAAACACTGGTGAACAATGTGCTATTGAAAGGTGGCATAACTGTGAACAAAGAAAACATCATGATCATGCGTAATAAATCATAATTCATGATGATGTGCTCATCTTAGTTAATGTTTTAATTAAGGTGTTGTTCATTCATGAAGTCATGAATGAAAAACGTTGAACTTGTGTTTGTTCCTGATGATTCATGAGATATTAATGCATGAATGAATCCATAATTCATGCATTAACTTATACATGAATTCATGATAATTCATGTACCCTTACCGTAAAGTGTTACCTTTTTTTTTTCTTTTTTTTTTTGGTATGAACCTGGTAATGAATACCAGGTTCATTTTTAGACATACCTGGAAACAAATCCTGGTCATATGGGCCATTGTGTAGAATTGGTTCAAAGTCAGAGTTGGAAACATCTTGAAAATAAAATTATTTTTGCACATAAAATATTATTTTTAATGTAGGCCAATACATTTTATCATACATATTTCAAAGTAAAGGATTCATTATTTTGGTGATATGTGCATTGCATTAGCTTGCAATTGGATAACAGTTGTTTAGTTTATTTTTGACAAAACATACTATGTATTTAATATATGAGCAGAAACTGTCTAACTAAAGCTTATTTGATGTCTATTTTATAGTAAAAACTTTATACTCTATTTTGTCTTTAACAGTAGGCTATGCATCTGTGCGTTCATTCGTTCACACACACCCAGACACTCGATTCATTTTTAAACCATCAAAGTTAAATGATTGTTTATTCCTAATGAATTTCCAATATTTTCTTTAGCAGGGGGTTTCAAACTTTTTTAATAGCAATGAGCCCTAAACAACACCCTATGAGATTCTTTATTTTGGCTTATAATATAATAAAATATAGGCCTAATATAACCTAAACAAAATCTGTATGAGATTCTTTATTTGGGATATAATATAATACAATATAGGCCTAATATATAATATAATATAATATAATATAATATAATATAATATAATATAATATAATATAATATAAAAAAGAATTGAAGTATTTGAAGTGATATGTCAGTTTAAATGATTCAATTTGTTTACATATTATAATATGGAAACAAACTGAAGCATTTAAATAGATCTAATAGCTAAATATTTTCAAGAAAAGTGAAAGTGAACTCTTTTATAGTAATCCAACCATGCCTGAAACTCCCCCCAAATACAAACACATCTTCACCATTCTGTGTCTATCAACTGTTATTTCCACCACTTTAATCAAACCACTCTTCTTTAAAACATTAGGATGTGATTTTATTTCACATGTCTTTTTTTGTTTCTCGTTGCCTCTTGTATTGAGCTATTTTGTCCACACACACGACTCTCTGCCAATCACATGTGCTCACATCGTTTTCTTTCTATGAAAGCTGTAAACTGCATTTACCAGTTTTCACTCTATAGCGGTTGACCAGAGTACTGAAATTATTTCTCACTTAAACTACAATCGAATTGATTTCCCCACACATTTCGCGTCAATCCTCTACATGGCATTTTATTATTTTCTGCGCAGCGCGGCTTCAGAAGCGCAGCTTAGAGGGAACATTGATCGCGATTAGAACAAAGCACAAGAATAAAACACTTACAAAATTCTCAGCTTCTCGCTCCTCGAAGTGAAAATAAAGCAGCACTTGTTCTGAGGTAAATGTCCCATGGATTATTCCTCGCAGCCTCCGAAGACACCGCAATACATTAATCTGAGTATTTGACTAAATATAATGTGTTTACCGAGTTTATGTGGGCGTTTACAGTCTCAATGTGTTCCTTCAGATCATTTGTGTTTGAATTGAGCGCGCTCTCCGTGGGTGTGTCAAATTAGGAAAATAATGAGCTGTGAGAACGATAATGAGCACAGCTGACATCTCTATCTTTTTATATAGATTACATAAACAGAGAATATTTATTTTAGTTTTAAATAAGATAATTTAAAAGTACAAATTTAAATGATTATTAACATATACTGCTCAGGCCTAAGTGTAGTATTCCCTGAGTTCCCTATCGAGGGAACTCAAACTGCGTCCAAGTGACACTTTGGGGGGGAACACCCCTCAGCGTAGCGTCTCTGAAGCATGAATGAAACTAAGCCAATCTCCGATTGGATCAACGTGATGACGTGATGTGTGACGACACATAGGCGGAAGCATATATAAGGAACCGGCACACATGTCAGCTTTCTGTTCTTCAGCTAAGCGCTCTCTGTGACTGTCAGTCTTATTTATTGTTTGTCTGTCTAAGCAAGTATATCTAAGCCAACTAAAATCTGAATAATGGCGAGTGTGAATTTCAGGCGGTGTGTGCACCCTTGCCCTCGCTACATCACGGACGGGGACACACACCAACTGTGTACACATTGTCTGGGAATGCAGCACGCGCAGGCAGCTCTCGAGGGAGCTGCTTGCGAGCATTGTGAGGCTTTACCGCTCCGCGTGCTGCGTTCCCGGCTGGCCCTTTTCAATGAAGAGGGTCAGCCTCGTGAGCCCCGTGGTGCGGGACCCGCGTCTGCCGAGGCGGCGCGGCGACGCTCTTCATGGGGCTCGCAAATGGATCTGTCTGGGGATCCCGAGGCTGCTGAGGCACCTTCTCGGGATTCATCGGACAGTTCCGATGCCCTCGAGCCTGAGCGGGCTTCTGCGCGAGTCGAGGATCCGATGCTTGAGCTGTCTGCTTCCGAGGAGGTGGACGTGCTCAGCATCGAAGGGGGCGGGGACTTCGGGGATGACTCGCCACCCCGTGTCCCCGCATATGAGGAGCTGGTAGAGGTTGTTTCCCGTGCAGTGGCTCATTTAAAGATCGATTGGCCACAAGAAAAGCAGGAAGTGCAAGTTAAAAGCAAATTAGATGAGCGCTTCCTGCAGCACAGGGAACAACCTCATCATCGGGGCTTACCGTTTTTTCCCGATTTGCATACTGAGGTGTGTAAATCGTGGAAGAAACCCCATTCTTCTCGTGTTTCCAATCCCACTATATTAAAATATAGTAATATCATGGGGGCACGAGAGAATGGTTATGGGATGATGCCGCGGGTTGAACAGCCTTTGGCTAATTATTTATCACCTGAGTCGGCATCATCCTTTAAAGCCCCGGTGCTGCCCACCAAGCCATGCAGAGAAACATCTTCACTGGTGGGCAGGGCATATATGGCTGCGGGTCGGGCTGGTGCGAGTCTTCACACCATGGCGCTTCTCCAAGCGTACCAGGCCGACCTTCTTAAGGATATTGATGAGGGCGAGGGACCGACTCCGGAGGATGTGGCGGAGTTGAGGAAGGTCGCTGATTTGTCTCTCCGAGTCACCAAAGAGACGGCCCGCGCTGTCGGTCGCTCCATGGCGGCAATGGTGGTCTCGGAGAGACATTTATGGTTAAATCTGACGGGCATCAGGGAGAAAGACAGGGCTTTCCTCCTTGATGCCCCGATTTCGCCTTCTGGCCTGTTCGGCGACGCTGTTAATACCGTTGTCGACAGGTTTCAGGAGGCGAAAAATCAATCAGAGGCCTTCAAACAATTTCTCCCTCGCCGCTCAGTATCCAGGAAGTCTGCCCCCAGTGGGCAGTCGCAGCCTCAGCCAGGTACCAGCTCCTCCACCTACAGGCAGGTTCAGAGAGAGAGTGTCGCGTCTAGAGCCCCCCCTCAAGGAGCTTGGGGGCATAGACGGCGCTCTCAATCTAAGCCGCAAGCCAAGCAGGGCGACCTGAGGGCCGTCCTGCAGGCTAAGAAAACATCTAAGATGTCCTAGCAGTGCTAGGATCTCTGCGGGCGGCCCCACCCGTGATGGAGCGACTGAGGTCGTCTCCCTCGCGGAGCCCGCAGGAAATCGATGTTGTTCTCCCGCCGTCAAGTACGTTTCGGGACGCATTGGTTTCCAGCGATCGCAAGCTGCTTTGTCCGCCCCACGAGCCTGCGGACGGGCAGCGATTGCGTTCGCCCATCGAGAATCGTTTTCGGTCCAGTCCTGCCGGAGATCCGTTTCAGGCGGTCGAGAACGAATCCCGATTAATACCCGAAACCAGGCTCGAGAGCCTGGTTCCCTTGGCGAAATATTTCGATGCATGGAAAAATCTAGTGAATATTTCACCGTGGGCGCTGCGCACGATACAATACGGGTACAGGCTGCAGTTCGGGTTCCACCCACCCAGATTCAACGGGGTGGTCTGGACTGTAGTCAACCCGACGCAGGGTCGGGTATTGGAACAGGAAGTAAACTCCCTGCTGGCAAAGGGGGCCATAGAGCATATTCCTCCACTAGACAGGGAGTCCGGGTTTTACAGCCGCTACTTTATAGTTCCCAAAAAAGATGGGGGGTTGCGTCCGATCATAGATCTCAGATATCTGAACCGCTCTCTGAGGAGATTCAGGTTCAAGATGCTCACTATTCCCATGATCGTGAGTCAGATCCAATCCAAGGATTGGTTCGTCACGATAGATCTGAAGGACGCATACTTTCATATATCCATCCTTCCATCCCACAGGAAGTTCCTGAGGTTCGCTTTCGGGGGCGAAGCGTACCAATATCGGGTTCTTCCATTCGGCCTAGCTCTCTCTCCCCGCACATTCACCAAATGTATGGATGTAGCTCTAGCACCTCTGAGGCTCCAGGGCATCAGGGTGCTCAACTATATAGACGACTGGCTGATTCTGGCCCAGTCTCAAGAGCTGGCGGTTCAGCATCGAGATGTTGTTCTTGCCCACATCCAGAAACTGGGGTTGAGACTAAACACGAAGAAGAGCGTGTTGATACCAGCCCAAAGGACTACGTTCCTGGGAGTGGTATGGGATTCGGTCGTAATGCGGGCACGATTGTCGCCTGCGCGAGTCGAGTCCATTCTGGCCACAGTGGCTGGGATAAAGCTAGGCCAAGCCGTCACTGTCAAGCATTTCCAGAGAGTGCTGGGACTCATGGCAGCAACGTCCAACATCATTCCATTTGGCCTGCTGCACATGAGGGCCCTCCAGTGGTGGTTAAAAACCAAGGGGTTCTCCCCGAGGGGAAACCCGTTCCGCACAATCAGAGTTACACGCAGATGCCTTCGTTCTCTGGTTATGTGGAAGAAAGCTTGGTTCTTGTCCCAAGGTCCAGTGTTGGGAGCGCCATGTCGCCGGAAAACCGTTTCGACAGACGCTTCCCTCACGGGCTGGGGCGCGGTCATGGACGGCCGCTTCACGACAGGCCTATGGCGGGACCATCATTCCTCCTGGCACATAAACTGCCTGGAAATGTTGGCGGTCTCCCGGGCTCTGAGGAGCTTCCTGCCGGACCTCAGAGGTCATCACGTCCTCGTGAGGTCAGACAGCATGTCAGTGGTGGCCTATATAAACCATCAGGGGGGCCTGAGGTCTCGCCCTCTATGCAGACTGGCGCATCAGATCCTCCTGTGGTCCCAGGGGAAACTGTTGTCTCTGAGAGCAACATACATCCCGGGAAGTCTAAATCAGGGAGCAGACGTCCTGTCGAGACAGGGGCTGAGGCCCGGGGATTGGAGACTTCACCCCGAGGTGGTGGAGTCGATATGTCAGAGGTTCGGCCCTGTGGAAGTGGACCTGTTTGCGTCTCGAGAGACGACCCACTGTCCGCTGTGGTTTTCCCTCACCCCTCCAGCCCCACTGGGGCTGGATGCTATGGTGCAGACGTGGCCGAGGCTGCGTCTGTATGCATTTCCCCCGATCGCTCTGCTCCCGGGAGTTCTGGAAAGGGTCCGTCACGACGGGATCAGTCTACTGTTGGTAGCCCCGTTGTGGCCGGCCCGAGTATGGTTCTCGGACATAATATTGCTCCTAGACGGCCCTCCGTGGGAGAGTCCCCTCAGGAGGGACCTGCTGACACAGGCGGGGGGCTCAATATTTCACCCTCGGCCGGAGTTATGGAAACTGTGGGTCTGGCCCCTGAGGGGGCACAGTACCTAGAGGCCGGCCTGTCAGCTGAAGTAGTGGAGACCATACTCAGCTCTAGAGCTCCCTCCACGAGGAAACTGTATGGTTTAAAAGTGGAATGTGTTTATTGATTGGTGTAGGAGGCGTGAGGTTGACCCAGTTAACTGCCCAGTGGCTTCAGTGCTGGAGTTCCTCCAAGATCGCTTCTCCTCTGGTCTTACCCCGTCCACGCTCAAGGTGTACGTGGCAGCCATTGCGGCTTTCCACGCTCCGTTGGGTGATGGGTCTCTGGGGAGACACCAATTGATCGTACGTTTCCTCCGTGGAGCTTGGAGGATGAGACCTGCGGCTCGTACCAGGGTTCCCTCTTGGGACCTGGCAGTAGTTCTAGAAGGATTGGCTGAGGCCCCCTTCGAGCCACTGGAGTCGGCTGAGGCCAAGAACCTAACGCTGAAGGTCGCTTTTCTGTTGGCCATCACTTCTCTGAGGAGGGTGGGAGATCTTCAGGCGCTCTCCATATCTAACGAGTGCCTGGAGTTTGCTCCAGGCAACATTAAGGCCATCCTTCACCCTAGGCCTGGCTATCTGCCTAAGGTGCCATCTAATGTGGCACGGCCTACGGTTCTGCAGGCATTTCATCCCCCACCTCACCTGACGGCGGATGAGGAGAGACTTCATAGGCTCTGCCCTGTCAGAGCACTAGGGATATATATTCAGAGGTCCTCTTCATGGCGGAAGGCGGACCAGTTGCTGGTATGTTTCGGGTCGCCCAAAAAGGGGTTTCCGGCCTCAAAACAAACCATCAGCAACTGGATTGTCAATGCGATTTCCACAGCTTATCAGGTGCGCGGTATGCCTTCACCTTTGGCGGTGAGGGCCCATTCCACTAGAGGCATAGCATCCTCTAGGGCCCTTCTCGCGGGGGCCCCCATCCAGGAAGTCTGCGATGCAGCTGGATGGGCTACCCCACATACCTTCCTTAGGTTTTACAGCTTAGACATTCCGTCGACACCCGGCTCTCTTGTGCTCGCGTCCTGAGTGTGCCTGTGAGCAGCTTCACACCAGGACAGGCAGGGCGCGTTGTGGCGTAGTGGGTACTCGTTCCCCCAAAGTGTCACTTGGACGCAGTTTGAGTTCCCTCGATAGGGAACGTCCTCGGGTTACGACTGTAACCCTTGTTCCCTGAGAAGGGAACGAGAACTGCGTCTCGTGGCCACGCCTTCCCCTGCCTGGGAGCGCTTGCTTCATCACAGAAGCTGACATGTTGTGTGTGCCGGTTCCTTATATATGCTTCCGCCTATGTGTCGTCACACATCACGTCATCACGTTGATCCAATCGGAGATTGGCTTAGTTTCATTCATGCTTCAGAGACGCTACGCTGAGGGGCGTTCCCCCCCAAAGTGTCACTTGGACGCAGTTCTCGTTCCCTTCTCAGGGAACAAGGGTTACAGTCGTAACCCGAGGACGTTTTGTTTAGATGTGCTCTAGAAAAAAGTTCACGGAGATGGAGAGGAAGAACACACACCATGTATATTTTCTTTATTTTCCAAAAGCACAATATTTTATTTCGAGGTACGCACATAAAAAAGTAGACATTTGACAGTTTATTTTTACATATTTCTTAACTCTGTATGACCAGAAATGATGAAATACTTTAAGTCTATTTTTCTGTTAAGTGAAAAAAATCTGGCAAAAAGGCGTGTTTGCCGACCTCTAGGGGTTAAATGTTGGAGAGAGAGAGAGCACACGCATGATATGAGTAGCCTATTGGCTATTGCAGATTTGGGGAGGGCCCATTCACTGGAACTTTTCAGGGGCCCAGTCATTTCGGTGGGCGGCCTGGCCAGGGCCATAGAACAATTGTTGTTCTGCAATTATATCATGTCACTATTGGACTGGACTATTGCAACGTATCTAGCGATGCAATACCATTGAACCGTATCGATAGGTAACGTACTTGATTACTACCGTAACAATGGTTCCCAGAGATAACGGGAATAAGTATTGCATAGCTGGCCGTGCTATCATGCTACACAACTCGGCGTTAGTCGTTTCAGTCGAACTATTCTAAGATCCAACAGCGAAATGCCCGCTTATATAGATGGTAGCCCCGCCCATTTCAGAGGGCTTCAGTGCATAGTTTTGTGCATTTCCGCTGCACAGCCATTGACTCATACAGTTTCACTACATGATTTAACAAGGTTTCAGTATTTGGAGAAAAAATTGTTTTCCCAATGCGTCTAGCAACGAAATACTCATTCCCGTTATCTCAGGGAACTGAGGTTACATTTGTAACGAGTATGGTTTCTCTATAGACAGACCATATAAACAGATATAATGCACAAACTTAAACCCATAAAATACATTTATACTAAAAGGTTCCTGAAATAGAAGGCGGTTAACTTTAACAAGCAAACAGGCTGTCTAAGATAAGACCGGAACAGACCACACACGGATTTGGAGAGGCATTAATGTGCTCAGGCAGGCTACAGGTATCAGGAGATTCTAACTGTTGGCCAAGATGTCTCACTCTTTTTCTCTCATTAAAGTCCTACGTGGGGAGGGGATAGAAGAGATCAGGACAATTCAGAATGGGTTCAGCAGAGGTGAACAATAAAAGACAGACAGATAAAATAAAGAGGGTGAGAGAAATATGCACTATAACAAACAGGAAGGCTACAGTACATTAGTCAGGATTTTTATAGGACATATCAAACATAGATGCCTATTCTGCTAACTGAGATTTTAGGGTGCACATTAATGGAGGTACTGTGTGTGTGTGTGTGTGTGTGTGTGTGTGTGTGTGTGTGTGTGTGTGTGTGTGTGTGTGTGTGTGTGGCTGCTTATTGATAAAGTGCCATGAAATAAAATAGGAAACAGGAGGAGACTGTGTGGAAGGAGGTGGGCCAATTATATGAAGAGACAGAGATGGTATTACAGAGAAGGAGAGGGGGAGAGATGCTGACAATGAGAAGGAGAGAGAGTGTATGACGTTAAATGCAGCCTCTGGGTGATGACTCAGTTAGCTGTGCCCTTTAAGCTCCACCAATCACATTACACTCCACCTGTTTACAATCTTCTCTGTACACACATACAACTAACACACACACACACAGATAGGGAACTATTTTCTCGCCTGAATTCAGAAATAATCATATACCTGGAAGTCTAATTTCACACAAGTACCCAAAACTCATCACGAACCTCTATATTCAAAAATCCTGGAAAGATTTTCACAAAAACATTTTCAGTCTAATAGATAATAGTGCTAGCTAACTATGCTAATGCTAACCACTTAATAAATCGCCAGATTAACAATCAATTCTTTTTGTGTTTCTGTAGAGATTCAGCTCACCTGTGGAGTTAAATCTGTGTATGAATGAGTATGTAATGCATGAAAAACGTGCAATACAATAATAATTTTCCATAGGTAATAGGCTAAGCTAGCAGGCTGATCAGCTAACAATATGCTAATATTGTAAAAATCTAATAGGATTTTGCAAAACATAAGCAAAAAAAAAAAAATGCAAAGACCAATAAATGTTTAAATTCACAGTCTGTTGCTTAAATGTAACCTAAGGACAGTCAAAAAAAATCTACGCAGACATTGAATAGAGTACCCATTAAAAGTTATTTTTATATATTGTCATTTTATTTGTTTATTTAATTTTTGGCTAGTGTGTAGCACATTGAGGATGAAAAGCGAAAATATTTTGCAGAATAAGTAACAATAATCATACAGCACAGGGGAATTTGTGTGCGGCAGAGGAAGGTTGTTCTAGAGGCACCTGTATCAATCAAGATTCCTGGTGGACAACTCAGCTGCAGCATATGCATACAGTATACAATGACCCTACATAACCTCTTTGTTTTGTAAACACCATCTGTTCATAGTTCGAAAATGTACATACTTGGTACAAGTTATTAAGAAAAAAATGCATAAGCTCTTTAATCTTTAACAAAACAGTCTTACTCTCTTTTGAATGGTTTGCTGTTTGTAGAGGCTGAATGATTTGAGGCATCATTCATGTCCATAGCACACACAGCAAGTAATAGTAATATTGGCATTAGCAAGCTCTAATCACTGTTCAAAGTGTTAATCATAATGGCATGAAGGTTAATTCGCGAATGGGAAAAATTTAATTACTAGCCATAATCAAAAACACTTTTAGCTCACCTTTGCCGATGGCAAAGTCAGTCAGCTGGTCATTATCTCAATTTATTACACGCACTGTGGAATACTTGATTCTGATTGGTCAATCACGCCATCCAGCAGTAAGTTATTCCCAGATAACAACCGCACAAAACAGATAGCACAGGCTCATCCGGGTCACTGAATTCAGCAGTGCTAGGAACGTTTTTTCTTCGTGGAAGTTTTGCATTTAGTGAGCTAATAAAATATTAAAACTCAGTCGAATCAATATTTTGTTTACAGTTATTTAATTATGCCATCCACTCTCTCATTTCATACAAATACAGCTGCTGCCATTTTGTGACTAATTTTGTACAAACAGGAATGATTTTTAAAAAGTAATATATCTTTAATATATCTATGTAATATATCAATATATCTGATCCCCATAATTATTTATGTGGCGAAATGCTGTGTAATAAATTATATGAATGACTGTATACCGTATCTCTTAAATGTCAGTTTAGTTTGAACTTTTCGTGTTGCAGCGGTTCTCTCCGTGGAAGCTTGTTTAAAGACCTAATAAAATATTTCAACTTACAGTAGATCAATATTTCATGTCTAATGTGGCAAGTAGCCATGCAATAAGCGGGATAACGTAAATCCAGCCGGTGGTTCTCAAAACAACCGCCTTCAGGCTGATCAAGACCTCATTATTCTGTTGGGGATTATTTTGAGAGAACCACTAGCTGGATGTACATTATCCCCTACATAAACTGAATAACAACTGAACCTCAATACAGATCATAAAAACCCTGAAAGTATTTATTTAGCAATTATGACTTCACATTGTCCAGCTTTTACGTGACTACTTGGCAAGGAAATAAATTAAATAAATGGACATGAAATATTCATTTGAGAAACACAAAACTAATATATATCGTGCTTTCGTAATGTACAGCGGTCAATTAGGCAGTTTAACAGTCATCATTATAAAACTATTTGACCACAGAATGCTGAGATTGGCAAATCAAAATTAATTATTCCAAAGACCCGAGTAATAAAATACTATAAGAAAAGGTATATTCACTAATTCATTGGTTAAACAGCTATAAAAACCCTATCTACATGCAATTTCTAAAATGGGTACTAGTCTATGGGTTAAGTAAGTCACTAACTCTCCTTTCTCTTGTGACCAAACCTCCTTCACAACAATACTAATAATCCATAAGCGGTCCTGTGACCCTTTCTTAACAGTGTGTGTTTTGTACATCCCCAAAACAATGCAGCGAAACAGCAGGCATTAGTCTATTCATTATACACTGCCATGTTGAATCAAAGCAGCTGTGCAGGCAGGTTGGCTCAATGCATGCAGAGAGGATGATTCATTGAGCTGTCTTCATCTACCACTAACGTAACCACGAGGCAAAATGAAGTGACACACAGATGTTACATTCACACGATGCACTCTCCGCAAACATTCTTTGTGATCAGCTGGGATTTACAGTGCAATACTACTGCAATTGTGCAAAAAAGTATGAATGAATGAAAAAAAAAACCTGCTCTCTCTGGGAAGAATATAGCATCACTATGATCAGAAGGGGGAAAGTATGGCAAGCTGTTGTAGCATTTATTCCTAAAAACTATATTTACATCTAATAATAATAATAAATATAGCTGCAAGCAGCCATTACCGGGGCCAAGCGCAAGAAGCGGCAACATATGCCAAAATGGCAAGGAGTGGCAGACCAACTGCAGCAAGGAGCAATTAAGGGCATTTTGAGAGAACTTTGGGCAAATGGCTAAAAAAATCACATAAACATTAACTTATAAGATGATTTAATGGGTTATCACTTTCGAACAATAGGTGGCGCAGTTACGAAATAGATGTGATGTGGTCAGAGGGAGGTGACAATGACACATGCAAAGTTTGGTGTCAAAATGTGAAGGCATTGCAGAGATAAAGCCTAAATAGTAATTTTGGCAGCATGCCTAAACTTTGATGCTGTGGTATACGAAAACGGTTTTGTCTATCATCGTGCAATTCATAACTTTTAGTCGGCACGGTCTGGAGATGATGCGATTAAATTTTCGTGAAAATCGGACAAACGGTCTAGGAGGAGTTCGAAAAAGAAGGCTTTTCAAAGAAATTAAGATGGCGGACAGGAAGTTTGGCTGATTATGCAAAACCTGATATCTATGTTTTCGGCATAACCCAAGGAATCTATTAAGATCAGTTTCATTGCAATAGGCAAATTTATTCAAAAATTATTAGCGTTATCAGAAATTAATTATAACTTTTGACCAACAGGTGGCGCTGTCTCAAAATCTTTTGAGTACCTTCAGGGCATGCTGCTTATGGCACACACTGAGTTTCGTAATGTTAGACCAAAGCATTTGTTTAGTATAGCATTGTATTTCACAAAACTGTATTGAAGTCAATGGGAATTTCACGTTTTGTTCTATTATAGCGCCACCAAGAGGCTCAGTCCCACAATTTTTTTTATGTGTCCTCAGAGTGACCCCATACATATGTGTGTCAATTTTGGTGCAAATATCTCAATTTACTTCCGAGTTATAAACATTTATATGAAAAAACACGTAAAAAATGACTGACACATGACTTTGTTTGAATTTTACTACCCCTTACTATCAATATTTACGCATTTGGGTATTAGCGTATAGTTAACAAGCTATGATTCCGTGTTTCTGGCGGTGGTTTCGTCTCGATCGGAACAGCGGTTTTGAAGATATCGCCAAGTGTTTTTTTCGCGCTAAATCGCTACGCTACGCCATCCGTGAGACGAAACCCGACATATTTGGTATCGTTGGACTCGGCAACGATTCAGGACCTCAAAAATATGACTCCCGTGAAAATAAGTGTACCACACCCAAAGTTATAAGCGTTTGAATAAAACAATTCACCACTAGGTGGCGCTGTTTCGAAACTTCTCAGGCTCCTTCAGGGCATCGTACTGATGACCCATAACGAGTTTCGTAACAATTCGTTCATGCGTTCAAAAAATACAGCATTTTAGCACATAATTCAAAATGGCCGACAGCCAAAATGGCCGATCTGGGAAAATTGGATATCGGTCGACTCGGCATGACGCCCTGAATCTAACGAGACCAAGTTTTTGATTTTTGGAGAAACCGTTCAGAAGTTACGAGCAAAAATAGCCATTTTTCATATCTCCGGACCACTAGGTGGCGCTGCGCCGAAACGCAGCACGTAGCCTCAAGTCATGCTTGTGATAACACGTACCAAGTTTGGTGTGAAAACGAGTAAGCGTTGCGGAGATACAACCTCACGTCTGTTTTCGCAAGCGCTACGTAAATTTTGTTTACGCGTTTATCAAAAACGGTTATTCGAATCATCTTGAATTCCATAACTTTTTGTCAGCACTGCCTGGAGATGATCCGGTGCGATTTTGGTGAAAATCGGACAAACCGTCTAGGACGAGTTCGCAAAAGTAGGTTTTTTGGAAAATTCAAAATGGCGGCCGTTTTTTTATGACGGAAAATGACGTCATAGGGTGCGATCGAATCGGCATGAGCTCAGGAACAAGAGGAAAAAAGAATTTTGTTGATAGGCCTTACGGTTCAAAAGTTATTAGCATAATAAAAGTGAAACTTTGGACAGTTGGTGGCGCTAGAGGGAATGAGTTAGAGACACCAAAATTGGTGTCTTTAAAGTTGGGACTGTCCTCTATCAGAATGTCAAACCAAAACAACTTTCCCGCAAACCGGTCTATGGGCTGCCATAGACGCCCAGTCGGAAGAAGAATAATAATAATAAATATAGCTGCAAGCAGCCATTACCGGGGCCAAGCGCAAGAAACGGCAACATATGCCAAAATGGCAAGGAGTGGCAGACCAACTGCAGCAAGGAGCAATTAAGGGCATTTTGAGAGAACTTTGGGCAAATGGCTAAGAAAATCACATAAACATTAACTTATAAGACGATTTAATGGGTTATCACTTTCTAACAATAGGTGGCGCAGTTACGAAATAGATGTGATGTGGTCAGAGTGAGGTGACAATGACACATGCAAAGTTTGGTGTCAAAATGTGAAGGCATTGCAGAGATAAAGCCTAAATAGTAATTTTGGCAGCATGCCTAAAATTTGATGCTGTGGTATACGAAAACGGTTTTGTCTATCATCGTGCAATTCATAACTTTTAGTCGGCACGGTCTGGAGATGATACGATTCAATTTTCGTGAAAATCGGACAAACGGTCTAGGAGGAGTTCGAAAAAGAAGGTTTTTCAAAGAAATAAAGATGGCGAACAGGAAGTTTGTCTGATTATGGAAAACCTGATATCTATG
Source organism: Pimephales promelas (assembly GCF_988280905.1). Taxonomy (NCBI): domain Eukaryota; kingdom Metazoa; phylum Chordata; class Actinopteri; order Cypriniformes; family Leuciscidae; genus Pimephales; species Pimephales promelas. The sequence goes on from NC_142790.1 coordinate 7,514,477, forward strand.
TTTTCAGCATAACCCAACGAATCTATTAAGATCAGTTTCATTGCAATAAGCAAATTTATTCAAAAGTAATTAGCGTTCTCAGAAATTAATTATAACTTTTGACCAACAGGTGGCGCTGTCTCAAAATCTTTTGAGTACCTTCAGGGCATGCTGCTTATGGCACACACGGAGTTTTGTAATATTACACTAATGCATTTGTTTAGTATAGCATTTTATTTCACAAAACTCTATTGAAGTCAATGGGAATTTCACGTTTTGTTCTATTATAGCGCCACCAAGAGGCTCAGTCCCACAATTTTTTTTATGTGTCCTCAGAGTGACCCCATACATATGTGTGTCAATTTTGGTGCAAATATCTCAATTAACTTCCGAGTTATAAAAATTTATATGAAAAAACACGTAAAAAATGACTGACACATGACTTTGTTTGAATTTTACTACCCCTTACTATCAATATTTTCGCATTTGGGCATTAGTTTATAGTTAACAAGCTATGATTCCGTGTTTCTGGCGGTGGTTTCGTCTCGATCGGAACAGCGGTTTTGAAGATATCGCCAAGTGTTTTTTTCGCGCTAAATCGCTACGCTACAACAACCGTAAGACGAAACCCAGCATGTTTAGTATCGTTGGACTCGGCAACGATTCAGGAACTCAAAAAATGACTCCCGTGAAAATAAGTGTACCACACCCAAAGTTATAAGCGTTTGAAAAAAAAAATTCACCACTAGGTGGCGCTGTTTCGAAACTTCTCAGGCTCCTTCAGGGCATCGTACTGATGACCCATACCGAGTTTCGTAACAATTCGTTCATGCGTTCAAAAAATACAGCATTTTAGCACATAATTCAAAATGGCCGACAGCCAAAATGGCCGTTCTGGGAAAATTGGATATCAGTGGACTCGGCATGACGCCCTGAATCTAACGAGACCAAATTTATGATTTTTGGACAAACCGTTCAGAAGTTACGAGCAAAAATAGCCATTTTTCATATCTCCGGACCACTAGGTGGCGCTGCGCCGAAACGCTGCATGTAGCCTCAGGTCATGCTTGTGATGACACGTACCAAGTTTGGTCTTAAAACGAGTAAGCGTTGCGGAGATACAGCCTAACGTCTGTTTTTGCAAGCGCTACGTAAAATTTGTTTACGCGTTTATCAAAAACGGTTATTTGAATCATCTTGAATTCCATAACTTTTTGTCAGCACTGCCTGGAGAAGATCCGGTGCGATTTTGGTGAAAATCGGACAAACCGTCTAGGACGAGTTCGCAAAAGTAGGTTTTTTGGAAAATTCAAAATGGCGGCCATTTTTTTATGACGGAAAATGACGTCATAGGGTGCGATCGAATCGGCATGAGCTCAGGAACAAGAGGAAAAAAGAATTTTGTTGATAGGCCTTACGGTTCAAAAGTTATTAGCATAATAAAAGTGAAACTTTGGACAGTTGGTGGCGCTAGAGGGAATGCGTTAGAGACACCAAAATTGGTGTATTTAAAGTTGGGACTGTCCTCTATCAGAATGTCAAACCAAAACAACTTTCCCGCAAACCGGTCTATGGGCTGCCATAGACGCCAAGTCGGAAACGGAAGAAGAATAATAATAATAATAGGAAACGGAACAGATACAATAGGTGCCTCCGCACCTTCGGTGCTTGGCCCCTAAATATAGCTGCAAGCAGCCATTACCGGGGCCAAGCGCAAGAAGCGGCAACATATGCCAAAATGGCAAGGAGTGGCAGACCAACTGCAGCAAGGAGCAATTAAGGGCATTTTGAGAGAACTTTGGGCAAATGGCTAAGAAAATCACATAAACATTAACTTATAAGATGATTTAATGGGTTATCACTTTCGAACAATGGGTGGCGCAGTTACGAAATAGATGTGATGTGGTCAGAGTGAGGTGACAATGACACATGCAAAGTTTGGTGTCAAAATGTGAAGGCATTGCAGAGATAAAGCCTAAATAGTAATTTTGGCAGCATGCCTAAACTTTGATGCTGTGGTATACGAAAACGGTTTTGTCTATCATCGTGCAATTCATAACTTTTAGTCGGCAGGGTCTGGAGATGACACGATTCAATTTTCGTGAAAATCGGACAAACGGTCTAGGAGGAGTTTGAAAAAGAAAGTTTTTCAAAGAAATAAAGATGGCAGACAGGAAGTTTGGCTGATTATGCAAAACCTGATATCTATGTTTTCGGCATAACCCAAGGAATCTATTAAGATCAGTTTCATTGCAATAGGCAAATTTATTCAAAAGTTATTAGCAATCTCAGAAATGAATTATAACTTTTGACCAACAGGTGGCGCTGTCTCAAAATCTTTTGAGTACCTTCAGGGCATGCTGCTTATGGCACACACTGAGTTTCGTAATGTTAGACCAAAGCATTTGTTTAGTATAGCATTGTATTTCACAAAACTGTATTGAAGTCAATGGGAATTTCACGTTTTGTTCTATTATAGCGCCACCAAGAGGCTCAGTCCCACAATTTTTTGTATGTGTCCTCAGAGTGACCCCATACATATGTGTGTCAATTTTGGTGCAAATATCTCAATTTACTTCCGAGTTATAAACATTTATATGAAAAAACACGTAAAAAATGACTGACACATGACTTTGTTTGAATTTTACTACCCCTTACTATCAATATTTACGCATTTGGGCATTAGCGTATAGTTAACAAGCTATGATTCCGTGTTTCTGGCGGTGGTTTCGTCTCGATCGGAACAGCGGTTTTGAAGATATCGCCAAGTGTTTTTTTCGCGCTAAATCGCTACGCTACGCCATCCGTGAGACGAAACCCGACATATTTGGTATCGTTGGACTCGGCAACGATTCAGGACCTCAAAAATATGACTCCCGTGAAAATAAGTGTACCACACCCAAAGTTATAAGCGTTTGAATAAAACAATTCACCACTAGGTGGCGCTGTTTCGAAACTTCTCAGGCTCCTTCAGGGCATCGTACTGATGACCCATAACGAGTTTCGTAACAATTCGTTCATGCGTTCAAAAAATACAGCATTTTAGCACATAATTCAAAATGGCCGACAGCCAAAATGGCCGATCTGGGAAAATTGGATATCGGTCGACTCGGCATGACGCCCTGAATCTAACGAGACCAAGTTTTTGATTTTTGGAGAAACCGTTCAGAAGTTACGAGCAAAAATAGCCATTTTTCATATCTCCGGACCACTAGGTGGCGCTGCGCCGAAACGCAGCACGTAGCCTCAGGTCATGCTTGTGATAACACGTACCAAGTTTGGTGTGAAAACGAGTAAGCGTTGCGGAGATACAACCTCACGTCTGTTTTTGCAAGCGCTACGTAAATTTTGTTTACGCGTTTATCGAAAACGGTTATTCGAATCATCTTGAATTCCATAACTTTTTGTCAGCACTGCCTGGAGATGATCCGGTGCGATTTTGGTGAAAATCGGACAAACCGTCTAGGACGAGTTCGCAAAAGTAGGTTTTTTGGAAAATTCAAAATGGCGGCTGTTTTTTTATGACGGAAAATGACGTCATAGGGTGCGATCGAATCGGCATGAGCTCAGGAACAAGAGGAAAAAAGAATTTTGTTGATAGGCCTTACGGTTCAAAAGTTATTAGCATAATAAAAGTGAAACTTTGGACAGTTGGTGGCGCTAGAGGGAATGAGTTAGAGACACCAAAATTGGTGTATTTAAAGTTGGGACTGTCCTCTATCAGAATGTCAAACCAAAACAACTTTCCCGCAAACCGGTCTATGGGCTGCCATAGACGCCCAGTCGGAAGAAGAATAATAATAATAAATATAGCTGCAAGCAGCCATTACCGGGGCCAAGCGCAAGAAGCGGCAACATATGCCAAAATGGCAAGGAGTGGCAGACCAACTGCAGCAAGGAGCAATTAAGGGCATTTTGAGAGAACTTTGGGCAAATGGCTAAAAAAATCACATAAACATTAACTTATAAGATGATTTAATGGGTTATCACTTTCGAACAATAGGTGGCGCAGTTACGAAATAGATGTGATGTGGTCAGAGGGAGGTGACAATGACACATGCAAAGTTTGGTGTCAAAATGTGAAGGCATTGCAGAGATAAAGCCTAAATAGTAATTTTGGCAGCATGCCTAAACTTTGATGCTGTGGTATACGAAAACGGTTTTGTCTATCATCGTGCAATTTATAACTTTTAGTCGGCACGGTCTGGAGATGATACCATTCAATTTTCGTGAAAATCGGACAAACGGTCTAGGAGGAGTTCGAATAAGAAGGTTTTTCAAAGAAATAAAGATGGCGGACAGGAAGTTTTCCTGATTATGCAAAACCTGATATCTGTTTTCGGCATAACCCAAGGAATATATTAAGATCAGTTTCATTGCAATAGGCAAATTTATTCAAAAGTTATTAGCGTTCTCAGAAATTAATTATAACTTTTGACCAACAGGTGGCGCTGTCTCAAAATCTTTTGAGTACCTTCAGGGCATGCTGCTTATGGCACACACTGAGTTTTGTAATATTACACCAATGCATTTGTTTAGTATAGCATTTTATTTCACAAAACTCTATTGAAGTCAATGGGAATTTCACGTTTTGTTCTATTATAGCGCCACCAAGAGGCTCAGTCCCACAATTTTTTTTATGTGTCCTCAGAGTGACCCCATACATATGTGTGTCAATTTTGGTGCAAATATCTCAATTCACTTCCGAGTTATAAACATTTATGTGAAAAAACACGTAAAAAATGACTGACACATGACTTTGTTTGAATTTTACTACCCCTTACTATCAATATTTTCGCATTTGGGCATTTGCATATAGTTAACAAGCTATGATTCCGTGTTTCTGGCGGTGGTTTCGTCTCGATCGGAATAGCGGTTTTGAAGATATCGCCAAGTGTTTTTTTCGCGCTAAATCGCTACGCTACACCAACCGTAACACGAAACCCAGCATGTTTAATATCGTTGGACTCGGCAACGATTCAGGAACTCAAAAAGATGACTCCCGTGAAAATAAGTGTACCACACCCAAAGTTATAAGCGCTTGAAAAAAACAATTCACCACTAGGTGGCGCTGTTTCGAAACTTCTCAGGCTTCTTCAGGGCATCGTACTGATGACCTATACCGAGTTTCGTAACAATTCGTTCATGCGTTCAAAAAATACAGCATTTTAGCACATAATTCAAAATGGCCGACAGCCAAAATGGCCGATCTGGGAAAATTGGATATCAGTCGACTTGGCATGATGCCCTGAATCTAACGAGATGAAGTTTATGATTTTTGGACAAACCGTTCAGAAGTTACGAGCAAAAATAGCCATTTTTCATATCTCCGGACCACTAGGTGGCGCTGCGCCGAAACGCAGCACGTAGCCTCAGGTCATGCTTGTGATGACACGTACAAAGTTTGGTCTGAAAACGAGTAAGCGTTGCGGAGATACAGCCTCACGTCTGTTTTTGCAAGCGCTACGTAAAATTAGTTTGCGAGCTTATCGAAAACGGTTATTCGAATCATCATGAATTCCATAACTTTTTGTCAGCACTGCCTGGAGATGATCCGGTGCGATTTTGGTGAAAATCGGACAAAGCGTCTAGGACGAGTTCGCAAAAGTAGGTTTTTTGGAAAATTCAAAATGGCGGCCAATTTTTTATGACGGAAAATGACGTCATTGGGTGCGATCGAATCGGCATGAGCTCAGGAACAAGAGGAAAAAAGAATTTTGTTGATAGGCCTTACGGTTCAAAAGTTATTAGCATAATAAAAGTGAAACTTTGGACAGTTGGTGGCGCTAGAGGGAATGCATTAGAGACACCAAAATTGGTGTATTTAAAGTTGGGACTGTCCTCTATCAGAATGTCAAACCAAAACAACTTTCCCGCAAACCGGTCTATGGGCTGCCATAGACGCCAAGTCAGAAACGGAAGAAGAATAATAATAATAATAGGAAACGGAACAGATACAATAGGTGCCTCCGCACCTTCGGTGCTTGGCCCCTAATAAATATAGCTGCAAGCAGCCATTACCGGGGCCAAGCGCAAGAAGCGGCAACATATGCCAAAATGGCAAGGAGTGGCAGACCAACTGCAGCAAGGAGCAATTAAGGGCATTTTGAGAGAACTTTGGGCAAATGGCTAAGAAAATCACATAAACATTAACTTATAAGATGATTTAATGGGTTATCACTTTCGAACAATGGGTGGCGCAGTTACGAAATAGATGTGATGTGGTCAGAGTGAGGTGACAATGACACATGCAAAGTTTGGTGTCAAAATGTGAAGGCATTGCAGAGATAAAGCCTAAATAGTAATTTTGGCAGCATGCCTAAACTTTGATGCTGTGGTATACGAAAACGGTTTTGTCTATCATCGTGCAATTCATAACTTTTAGTCGGCAGGGTCTGGAGATGACACGATTCAATTTTCGTGAAAATCGGACAAACGGTCTAGGAGGAGTTTGAAAAAGAAAGTTTTTCAAAGAAATAAAGATGGCAGACAGGAAGTTTGGCTGATTATGCAAAACCTGATATCTATGTTTTCGGCATAACCCAAGGAATCTATTAAGATCAGTTTCATTGCAATAGGCAAATTTATTCAAAAGTTATTAGCAATCTCAGAAATGAATTATAACTTTTGACCAACAGGTGGCGCTGTCTCAAAATCTTTTGAGTACCTTCAGGGCATGCTGCTTATGGCACACACTGAGTTTCGTAATGTTAGACCAAAGCATTTGTTTAGTATAGCATTGTATTTCACAAAACTGTATTGAAGTCAATGGGAATTTCACGTTTTGTTCTATTATAGCGCCACCAAGAGGCTCAGTCCCACAATTTTTTGTATGTGTCCTCAGAGTGACCCCATACATATGTGTGTCAATTTTGGTGCAAATATCTCAATTTACTTCCGAGTTATAAACATTTATATGAAAAAACACGTAAAAAATGACTGACACATGACTTTGTTTGAATTTTACTACCCCTTACTATCAATATTTACGCATTTGGGCATTAGCGTATAGTTAACAAGCTATGATTCCGTGTTTCTGGCGGTGGTTTCGTCTCGATCGGAACAGCGGTTTTGAAGATATCGCCAAGTGTTTTTTTCGCGCTAAATCGCTACGCTACGCCATCCGTGAGACGAATTCGTTCATGCGTTCAAAAAATACAGCATTTTAGCACATAATTCAAAATGGCCGACAGCCAAAATGGCCGATCTGGGAAAATTGGATATCGGTCGACTCGGCATGACGCCCTGAATCTAACGAGACCAAGTTTTTGATTTTTGGAGAAACCGTTCAGAAGTTACGAGCAAAAATAGCCATTTTTCATATCTCCGGACCACTAGGTGGCGCTGCGCCGAAACGCAGCACGTAGCCTCAGGTCATGCTTGTGATAACACGTACCAAGTTTGGTGTGAAAACGAGTAAGCGTTGCGGAGATACAACCTCACGTCTGTTTTTGCAAGCGCTACGTAAATTTTGTTTACGCGTTTATCGAAAACGGTTATTCGAATCATCTTGAATTCCATAACTTTTTGTCAGCACTGCCTGGAGATGATCCGGTGCGATTTTGGTGAAAATCGGACAAAGCGTCTAGGACGAGTTCGCAAAAGTAGGTTTTTTGGAAAATTCAAAATGGCGGCCAATTTTTTATGACGGAAAATGACGTCATTGGGTGCGATCGAATCGGCATGAGCTCAGGAACAAGAGGAAAAAAGAATTTTGTTGATAGGCCTTACGGTTCAAAAGTTATTAGCATAATAAAAGTGAAACTTTGGACAGTTGGTGGCGCTAGAGGGAATGCATTAGAGACACCAAAATTGGTGTATTTAAAGTTGGGACTGTCCTCTATCAGAATGTCAAACCAAAACAACTTTCCCGCAAACCGGTCTATGGGCTGCCATAGACGCCAAGTCAGAAACGGAAGAAGAATAATAATAATAATAGGAAACGGAACAGATACAATAGGTGCCTCCGCACCTTCGGTGCTTGGCCCCTAATAATAATAATAATAAGAACCGGCACAGATACAATAGGTGCCTCCGCACCTTCGGTGCTTGGCCCCTAATTTGTATTTGTTTCATTTATATAGCCCACCACACACCAGCTTATTGGTGTAGAGGAGACAGAGTAATGAAGCCACTCATTATACACTCACCTAAAGGATTATTAGGAACACCATACTAATACTGTGTTTGACCCCCTTTCACCTTCAGAGCTGCCTTAATATTATGTGGCATTGATTCAACATGATTCAAGAATGCTGAAAGCAATTTTTAGAAATGTTGGAACATATAGATTGGATAGCATCTTGCAGTTGATAGAGATTTGTGGGATGCACATCCAGAGTATGAAGCTCCCGTTCCACCAAATCCCAGAGATGCTCTATTGGGTTGAGCTCTGCTGACTGTGGAGGCCATTTTAGTACAGTGAACTCATTGTCTTGTTCAAGAAACCAATTTGAAATGAATCGACCTTTGTGACATTATCCTGCTGGAAGTAGCCATCAGAGGATGGGTACATGGTGGCAATAAAGGGATGGACATGGTCAGAAACAGGGCTGGATTGGCCATTGGCCCCAATGGGCCAACGTGCTTTGTGGGTCGGTGGGCCAACGTGCTTTTTGGGCTGAAACATCTCAAACTTTAATTTTATTTTTTTTAACGGCCCATCCAACTCATGTCAGCGGCTCATTGCGTTTAGTTTAGCGGCCACGGCGCTGTTTGTGCCGTTTAAATGCATCGGACAAAAAAGTCAGCGTGGGTTCTTTCTTTCTCACAGACCGGCCCATGAAACGGAGATCAGCGGCCCAATGGTTATTTTCTTGATTGACACTGGGCTGGTCCAATCACATCTTTAAATCACCTCCCCCTCTGGGCTGAGCGAGCGTGCAGTGTCAGTGAGTAGGCTATCTGTCAAAATAGTCAGAGCGAAGGAGAAGAAACGCAAGGAATGTGCAGAGAAATGGCGTAAAAAAAAGAAACAGCCTTCAGTGTCTGATGAGGAGTGAGGGGGATCACGAGAGACATTAGTGAGTGTAGAGAACTGTGGTAAACAGAACTAGGCTACTTTCAGAACACAGGACAGGCTGTGAGAAGGAACCCATTACTCAGTTACGCATTATTTCCACGTCTTTATATTTGACAATTACGCATTTTACTAGAATTATAATGAGAGTATTAGACCCGTTTGTAAACCATGTTTTCCGCCAAAATAAAAGCTGAATGCCGTTTCCATCAAAATAAAAGATGTGTTTATATCTCTTTCAAGCTACAGAAATTAGTTATAAGCTAATTATGCAAGTTGCTTTTATTTTTCAGTGCACAACAATTTTACAATATGGCTTTTTTTATTTTCAGTTTTACAATATGGCTATAACTGTCATGTGATTAATATTATAACTATGATTAATTATGTAGTATGTAATGTAGACAGACACTATATCCCAACTAAAAGAGTTTTGAGTTCCCTTTCGTATTCACTCTGATAGTGGTGGGCGATATGCTCCATTTTCATATCGTCCTATCGTCAGCCTGTGAGATCGGCGATACACGATATTATCGTGAGGGGGCGGGGCTAACTTATTTGATTATTAACTTGATTATTTAGCCTACTCATTAATTTGCTTGTTTTATTAGCCTACTTCGTTTTATATACGAGAATCTTTTTTCTATTTTGCTAGCAAAGGTGGAGTGTTTATTAATAGGATCAGGTTATTTCCTGGTATAGTGAAGTAAAAAAAGAGATCCTAATCCTTTTGTTTGTCAACGGGAAATTTACGGACACATTAGCCTATTCTCATGCCGTTACATGCAGCATTTTGACTAGGGTCTATTTCTGCACGAGATGAAAACATGTTTTAATAATTTCTTGGGTCAGAAAGAGTCACTTCACATGCGCACTTCAGTAAGCACGAAGTACGCGGGTTAATGTGTTTTAAATGCCGATATAAACAAGAGCAAGGGCCAAACGTCTAGCTGAGTCGATTGGTTTATACTTATACTTATGACTTGACTCTGATAAAGGAAACGTTTACATGACCACATGCATTGTCAAGTTTATTCAACATTATCAGGTTAAGAACGTCGTCGCATGTAAACGCGCTCTATCTCTGAAAGTGAAAGTAAAAACGGACTGCTTTCGGCATCTGCATTAACGCCGCGTTCCCTCAGAGACGACGATGATAACGGTAACTATAATACTATTTTAGTGATATTATTATTAATACTATTTAGTAATTGTATTGTTTTTAGTGTTAGTGTCATTAAACGTTTTGTTAATGTGTTACAGAAACAAATACTGACGAACAACGATGCCGTTTTCATCTTGGATCTGTAGGAAATTGAATTTTGCGTCTGTTAAAACGAGCACACTTGATAATTTGTGAATGGATCACCTTGCAATTAAATTTTGATGTGGGATGTTTTTTAGTCCGTTTTAAAAACATTCTCTTAGAGGAGTCCTCATTAGTGCGGGTGTTGTTGCAATTGTTATGAGGTGATGTCGTTGTAAATTTAGGCAAGGCAAATTAATTATAGTTCCTAATATTCATTTAATAACAATACTAGCTTTATAATAATAATAATAGGCCTAATAATAATAATTTAATACATTATGGTAAAACGAGCCAATTATCGTATTGATATCGTCAAAGGCATCTGCCATGGTCGATATGTCAGACTATCGTCGATACACGATACTATCGTCTATCGGCACAACCCTACACTCCGAGTTACGTCGGATGACGGAGAATGGGAGTTTCGCATAGAAAGACAATCCTCTTCGAGTATTAAAAAACGAGCCAATGGCATGAAAATGCCATGGGTCTGTGGAATTTGCATAGCGTATCTCCGCCACCTCGAGTATAAAAGGAGGAAGCGGACGCAACTGCAGTATGTTTTCGCTTCGGAGCCAAGAGAACTTCTTCACTCCACGAGCCACAGAATCTGAGTTTACTACTGTGACTCACCTCTTCGAGACGAGCAAACTCTCTGGTGTTTGTGTGACGGCGGTATCCAGCAAGTTTCACATTGCCGGCGATCTGAGCAGTGGTCTGCCAGTGTGTGTGTCTCTCCCTGGTCGCTTCAGCATCCGCGGAGTTTTCTCCTCTCACTAAAAGTGTGTGCACGCGGCAAGTCTTTTTAAAGACGCCGCGTGAACTTCGAACTGAGTGAACTTCGAGTGAACTTCGACTGGTGGCCTTTTAAAAGACGATCTGCCCGTGTATTTCTGAGTCCGGTATTCTGATAGATTCAGCTGATGGGCGCGAGCGCTGTTTGACGTCTTTGGGCTTTGATCATGCTCCGACAGCGCTCGTGGGTGTGTCACGTTCTCTCAGTGGGAACATGGCCATCGCAATGTATAATGGTCGAGACTCAATGAGCTCAATAGAGTGAGCTCATTGGGTCCCTTTATCCACAACTCGAACTGTTTTCTCCACGTGAGATAATACTTCGACTGGTGGCCAGGGTGATCTAAGATGTCAGGTCTGGAACTATACCGACGAGAATTCCTCGGTCCACACCCCGTCTTTCACGTTGCAACCCACGTGGTCCCGAGTGAGTTCGCGGCTGCAAAAAAAAAAAAATTAAAGGGCCCGCGTTCTCATTCGGTCCTCCAGTTGATGAAATCATGTTTATCGCCGCATCACAAGGTGAGCTGTAGTTCTCTGGAGTTGGCTCGTCTGTGCTGCTGTCCTCGGATGTGCTAGCATAGCGAGTTAGATTCAGAGTTCACAGCTATGCTTCCCGGGCTGACACGAGTGTTGGGTTTGTGTGGAAAATTCTGCTATGTCCCGAGCACTTTAGGCTGATGATTGTTTTTTGGGGGTGGCGAACCCAAATCATTTCTACCTGGATGTGCATGAAGAAGCCATGAGATTGTGGAAGTCTCCTTGGACTTTCACGACTGCTCAGCGGCCTCTTCCGCCTTCTCTGCCCTCGTAAAGGCCGCAGTCTAGGGTACACTGGGGTTCCCTCCTGTTGAGTGTTCTGTGGCAACACTTATGTGTCCCCACAGTGCCTCCACTGCCTGTGGCAACCCTAAGCACCCCCTCCCCCCCAATGCCGTAGCTTCCTGTCTACTCCGGTGGCGGGGACCTATAGAGTTGCAGGGCACGCTGCCACCTCACTGTGTGTTATTGCCATCCTTTGGGGTGTGCAGTGACATGCACGAGGGTAGGGCTGATTCTGGGCTCATCCTTGAGCTGCCTGCCATCACCGACTTTGCTCTACGAGCGACGAAGGTGACCGCATGCTCCCTGAGTCAGGTGATATCCACATGCGTGGTCAGACATTTCTGGCTTAACCTGGTTGATGTGCGCAAGGCTGAGTGAACCAGTTTCCTCAACTTTCCCATATCTCAGGCTGGCCTCTTCGGCGGCGCGGTCGAGAGCTCTGCCCAACAGCTCTCGGCCGCCCAAGCGGACTGTAGCTTTGTCTGACCCAGTGATTTCTGTTGCAAATAGCCGCCGGCTCAGATGCCTCAGTTCGCTTGCCGCCGAATGCGCCCTCCTGCGACTTCCGCCCCCTCCCGTCCGGCCCCAGCAGCACCGGGCCATGCCGTGGAGGTGGTCGCAGGGAGGCGCCCCTGCCCATACCAGCCCCGCAGCTCTGCTGCGTAGCTCCCGTTACGAGCAGCTCAGATGTGGCTTGCAGTTCTTCAGGGAGTGGTCGCAGGGCACACTCCTTCCCCCATTGGAGGGCTGGGGGAAAATCTTTTCTTCAAAGAGCTGCATCCCATCTCTGAGCACACAGAGCAAGATGAAAGTGCGCAACGCCCCCATGCCTCGCCACTCTCATCCTCCTCTGTCTCTGACTGTGCGGATGAGAGTGTGTGTCGTCCCCGGACCACGCCACTCCCATACCCTCTATCGCCCAACCCCCGGCAGAGCAGACCCCCGTGGAACGCTGGTCCTTCCCTGGTCTCCTCTGTTGGGAAGCGGAGTTTGATTGTGCACACGCGGGGGGGTAACACCTCTGCGTCTGCCGGTCTCTCCGCCCCGCTGCACCTCCGGGGGGATGTCTGTGGCTCAGACGATTACACTGGATCAGTTTTTGGGAGCTTGGCTAGAGCTCCCCAATCTGTCCAGTTGGGTCGCCCGAACGATCAGGCTCGGCAATGCGATTCAGTTAGCACGGTCTCCTCCCCGTGTCCGGGGAGTTCGCTTTACGGTGGTCGGTGGCAATGCCCCGATCATGAGAGCGGAGGTTGCTACCCTGCTGGCGAAGGGTGCAATCGAGACTCTCCCTCCAGCCGAGATGAGGTCAGGGTTTTACAGCCCCTACTTCATTGTCCCCAAGAAGACCGGTGGGTTACGACCGATCCTAGGTCTTCGAGCAACGCATGGCCACGCCATCAAGGAGGACGAGGAGCAGGTCATTTTGGTCTCCCCATACTGGCCCACCAAGACCTGGTTCTCCGAACTAATACTCCTTGCGACAGCACCTCCTTGGCCAATTCCTCTGAGAAAGGACCTCCTTTCTCAGGGACGGGGCACCCTGTGGCACCCTTGCCCCGATCTCTGTCTACATGTGTGGCTCCTGGACGGGTCGAGGCAGGTTTGAGTACCCTGCCACCTGCGGTGGCGGCTACTATCACTTCCGCTAGAGCGTTGTCCACGAGACACGTCTATGCGTTGAAGTGGAACCTCTTTGTCACTATCGCGCTGCGCTAAAGGACTTCCCGTATCAGCCGCGATCTAATCCTGCTAACATGAAATAAGCCTGCTCGCGAGCAGGTTCAAGCTGTCGGACCTGTTGCTATGACAGCAAGTCCAGGATGAGCGTCGAAAAATCAAACAATCCAAGATCATGGCAAATCGCCAACAATCAACTCCAGCTAACTGAGTGACGTACGAAGAACGGGCCCCAGGCATATGCCCGTTGACGTTATTTTCTCTCTTATGCTGGTTTGTCTGACCGGGTTCACAAGTATCAATATGTTCATCACTAACTGTGCAAACCCTCCTCTCCTCAATGACAGGGGTCCTGATATCCTGCGAGCTGTGGTTTGCTTCCTGTCATTGGATTTCATTCGACTGACTTGACTTACTTCGTAAAAAGTACTGATCAACACTTTAAAGTCCCCGTGAACCGGAAGTTGCAAACGACTTTTCTCCAGTGTTGTGACGTATTTCGGAGAGAAACGGAATACTAAATGAGGCAAAATAGTGGGCGTGGCTTTTTTTTCTAACTAGCACCTGATTGGATCTAGAAAAATGGGTGTTTCATTCTGAAATGGAGGGTGACGCAAGTTTACACACGCTGTCAATCAATGCTCGCTCGGCGCTCGCAAACACACAGCAGCTGTCAGTTGGAGGGGCGTGGTTATGGATGTTAAGGAGACACCCAAACCGTAAAAGCCTACATCATCGGGCAAGGTCCTCCAATGCAGAGGGGAGGGGCATTTTCAAAGTTTAATTAAAGATTACGAAGCCAAAAAATTTTTTTGTGTGGATTGACTTGCATGTATGAATTGTTCACCACAAAACGATCAATTTAGGCAAACAAAGTAAGTATAGTCAATTTTGATTTCATAGGGACTTTAAAAAAAAAAAAAGTTTTTTCACAGAAATATACTGTATTATTTTACAGATATTTTCTGTTTTTTTTTTAACATTACGTGTAAATGTCATTAAAATACAGAAAAAAAAACTTTTATTAAAACGGGCGGAGGTGTCGTTTCCAGACTATTGTTATCTGGTTGAATCTTCAGGTAAGACATCGCGGAAGCTACCGGCAACACAAGCCTATTACTCAAACAACTTGTCACTTACCAATTGTACGTATGCTTCACTCCAAACTATTAATCCTTTTGTAAAATGGTGATCAGTTAGTAGCTACGAAGTTGCAGAGGGACTTTGCTGACAGTTATCCGAATTCTCACAGACTGCAGTCTGATAACCTTCAGCTGATAACGCTAATGTGACTGAGACATCCCTTATGAAAAACAACTAAAGGAATCTTGTAGTATTTTAGGACAAAATATTATAGTAACGTTAATCCTATAGGAATACTATAGTATTTTGGGACATAGCCTAGAAGTATAGAGGTATTAAAGAACATCACAGAAGTATTATACACTACTATACAATACTAATAACCATAGGATTACTATAGTTCTTTTTCGTAACGGATGTAACGTCAGACAAATCTGGCCCACTGCCTAATACGAGTTAAACATCTACTACTATATCACACAGGGACCTCTACTCAGACAGTAATCTAATAAGATATGATTAATTTTGCCATTTTGTCCTCCTATCCGGTTCTGTATGTATGTAAGAAAGGCTGTAGAACTTCAATTTATAATTTGTTAATTTATTGGTGGTACAGAAAACGACACAGCAACTCTTCGGCATGATTGTCTCATGTATTTCAATGAGCGCCAAGGCAATGTTTTCCCCCACGGGCTAAATTCACACCACGTGACGGGGCGTTCCCGGGGGCGTTCCCAGACCAACCAACTGTATCTATACTCTGGTATCTCTGGGCTTTAGATAAGAAAGTGCGTGCAGATTCAAATAATTGAATGTTGTACAATCATTGGACGAATCATACAGCAGAGGCAATCTCGAACAATGATATTTGGGAGGGGGATACGTCATAACCTCAAGATTATGATTTCTTGATCATAATTGTTCTTCAATGTATATGTCAAAATATAATTATTATCATTATTAACAATAATAGTTTTACACTCAAGAGAGCAGTGCAGCAGAAACCTTTTGCCTTATGTGATTTTGTGTGAATTTACAATTTTGTCCGCTTACCTAACAGTTTACATTGCATTATTATATTCATACACTGTCATGTCATTTGACCAGTTAATAATTAAATAATAATAGAGACTGCAAATAAAACATAATACACAGCTATGTTAACTCGCACAAACTATTGCTATGGGCTCTATGCACGGTGTTATTTCCGGTGAAGGATTAAGGATGCTCGATAACTTCCGCCGATCATAGAGTCCAATGCAATACCGAGAATTTCTATTGAATTTTATACTCCATGGTTATACTAATGAAACGTTAGTCACAAAAAAAGATAAAACAGACACCCCTCGTTGTGTTTATGATTCTTTTTAAAATTATATTAAATAAACATAACTATATATAAAATTACATCTAAACGTATGTACGTTTCGTTTCAAAGACGGGAGGACAGTAAATATTGAAGACTCTGCCATAATCCCGTTTTCTCCGGTTTTCCTCCGCTTTAATCTACACAACCGGAAATGGACGAGCATCCTTACGTCAAATGCGGAACTATGCGTGCATATAGCCCATTGTTATTGGTTGTTTTGCCGTTTTACTTTGAGCATGATTGGATTCCAATGAGAATGTGCGCGGCTCTGTCTGCGCGCCTATTTTAAATTTGAAAATACGTCCGTTACTCTCGGTCGGTGAGCAGCTGCTGCTTGCTTTGCGTTGATTACTCGGTCAGACCTGGATTATTTTATATTGGCCGGCCGAATGCGTTAATTTTGAGCAAATTTTAGTTGATATGTCAATGAAGAACAACAGCTGGAATATGAACAGAGGAAGTACGTGGTCTGTTGGCGATATCAGGTAAGAAAACATTTGTCAGTCCTTAACAGTTTAAAGTTTAGGGACACGGGTAACGTTAATTTAACTATCATAGGCTTACTGCAACCTCATAAGATGTAAGTTATCTCTGTGTATGTTTTTGTACTTTGTTTCACTTTTAACGTTGCGATATTAGTACGTATTTCAATGTGTTAGTACCATCTGACATTGCTGTGTTTTGTTGGTAAGTTAGCCTAACATGAGAGGAAAAAAAGTGTGGTAATGAGTAAAGTGATAAACCCATCATTTATTCGTATGTTTACGTAACCTCTTCAAACACTGATAATGACATTGAAAAGATGTTTGTTTACTTTTTTTTTTTTTAGATCAAGCATTGGAATAAGATGTTCGGGAGAGAACACCCAACAGAAAGACCCATTCACCAACTAACGTTTCAGTAAGTCAATTTTACCCCCGTACTGTTCGAAAACCTACACTGGGTCAAGCATTGGAATAAGATGTTCGGGAGAGAACGCCCAACAGAAAGACCCATTCACCAACTAACGTTTCAGTAAGTCAATTTTACCCCCGTACTGTTCGAAAACCTACACTGGGATAGTATCAAGTGTGATTTTCATACTGTTACTGATAGAAAGTCTGAGTAACTTTCTGTCCTTTTGTCTTTCTTCTGCTGAAGTGGCGCACAGAAAGATTCGTGTCACCCTCATCAGTCCTTTCTTTAATCACTGGAAACCATTATGGGAAAGACCCTCAGATGCAGGTACAATTATTTGATGGGGTTAGGGTTATTTGATTTTGGTGTACGTTACCAATTGGCATTTTTTGTGTGTGTGTGTGCTTCCCTTTCTATGACACATTTCTGACGGGATTGCCATGCTTTGTGTATGCATTTTTAATCATGTAATAACTAACAGTCTCAAAGATGACATTACTCAGTTCATGTTGTGTGAATGTAACATTATGCTGGTCCTATTAACGTTAGCCCTGAATGTGAAACCTGCATCAGCAGCGAGCAAGCGGCGCCGCACCAAGGATGAACGACTTCAAGCTGAATCTGCCCGAGCGTGTACGTCTCCGCAAATTTCAGTTCATTGCAAAGTTGTTGTTTTTTTATAAAGGTTTTGTTTACTGTGCAATGAACATGCTTTGTTTGAAATAAATCACACACAGTAAACAAATCCTTAACAAAGACAAAAAACTGCAATGAACGTGCTTTGTTTTAAACAAATCACACAAAGTTTTTGTTTTTTTGTTAAGGATTTGTTTACTGTGTGTGATTAATTTAATGGAAAGCACATTCACTTCTAGTCATCTTGCTGTTAATTTTAAATAAACGTAGAGCAAGTAGCTAATCAGTGTCTACTCGTTTATTCAAGCTAAGTTGTCCTAACAGACGAACGTTGCAACGCATACAGTTAAATTTTCATTCACGCTCCAAACTGCAATTATTGTTAAAGGGTTAGTTCACCCAAAAATGAAAATTAAGTCATTAATTACTCATCCCCATGCTGTACCAACCCCGTAAGACCTTCGTTCATCTTCGGAACACAAATAAAGATATTTTTGATTGAATCTGAGAGCTGGATCAGTCCTACATAGAATGCCTAAGGGACTGGCTCTTGACGGCCCATAAAGTCATTAAAGAAAAGGTTTAAATATTCCATGTGCCTACAGCGGCTCAATTATAAGTTTATCAAGCGACGAGACTACTTTTTGTGCGAAAAAAACATAAATAACGACTTAATTCGACTATTCTATTACTTCCTTATGGGCGCATGCGCGAGAACTGAGATGAGGACGTTCTTCTCCTTCGACTACTTTTTGTTACCGGCTGCTCACCGCTTAGGAGTATTACCGCCACCTACCGTATAAGATGATGTGCTGTTTACAAGCAGAGGAAGATGTGCACTGTACATACGCTTTTCAATTAGCGTATTTTCCGCACTACAAGGTGCACTTAAAAGCCTTTAATCTTCTCAAAAAAACGACAGTGTTTCTTATAATCCGGAGCACCTTATGTATGGATCATCATCTTATACGGTAGGTGGCGGTAATACTCCTAAGCGGAGCAGCCGGTAATAAAAAGTAGTCGAAGGAGAAGAACGTCCTCGTCTCAGTTCTCGCGCATGCGCCCATAAGGAAGTAATAGAATAGTCGAATTAAGTCGTTATTCATGTTTTTTTTCGCACAAAAAGTAGTCTCATACATACACGCGGATACACGCGCATAGCACAAAATGCGTGGAGATAACACGCCACCTGACTCGAAAGTGGCGTATATGTTTACGCAAAAGTCATGATGTCATGTTGGTTTATCAAGCGACGAGACTACTTTTTGTGCAAAAAAACATGAATAACGACTTAATTCGACTATTCTATTACTTTAACGTCGACCATTAACGTCCGCGTCATTCCGCGTGTCTGAACACGCAGTCAAATCTCCAGTCATAAATGCCATTAACCCCAGTGATGGTTAGGTTTAGGGATGGGGTTGAGGTAAGTCATATCTTTTTTTTACCTAGGATGGTAAAGGAACAGTCATAAATGCCATTAACCCCAGTGACGGTTAGGTTTAGGGACGGGGTTGAGGTAAGTCATATATTTATATAACGTTAAGTCAACGGCGTTCATAAACACGCTGAAAGGCGATTATGCGTCTTGATAGCACGCCAAAAATGGAAATACGAATTGGCGTGTCATACACACGCTACTTCATGAGATCAGTCTGGATAAACTTATAATTGAGCCGCTGTAGGCACATGGAATATTTAAACCTTTTCTTTAATGACTTTATTGGCCGTCAAGAGCCAGTCCCTTAGGCATTCTATGTAGGACTGATCCAGCTCTCAAATTCAATCAAAAATATCTTTATTTGTGTTCCGAAGATGAACGAAGGTCTTACGGGGTTGGTACAGCATGGGGGTGAGTAATTAATGACTTAATTTTCATTTTTGGGTGAACTAACCCTTTAATGGGCAACCTAATGGCTCTGCTCTGGTGATTTTTACAAGGATGTACATCTTATCTTTTTTTCAGGACAAGGCCTGGTGAGAGCCACTACAGAGGATCATAGCCATCGTTGGAATTTTGAAAGGACGTGGGTGAATATCAATCTGACAAATTAACTTTTTTAGGACAGTTTGTACAAGCTTGTAATTGCTATCAAATATTGTTTACATAAAATAAACATGTGTATTTTTACATATATTTGACAATTGCTTGTAATTACTGTCTATTAATTTTTATATAAATTGAACCCATACATTGAGTAAATGTCATGTTGATATATTGGAAAGTTGATTTTAATTAGTATAAAGCAATGTTTATATAAAGCATACCTCATAGATTGATGTAAAAGCTTATACAGTTATTGGAGATGTGTCTGTAATTACTTTCAAATAATGTTTTAATAAAGCAATAACTGTTAAAAACATGTTTCTGAAAATTAATTTCACAAGATCTTGTTTTGTTTGTACAGGATAAAACCAATATTTAACAGGAATTAACTGTAAATAGATTGAATAATGACATAAAATAAAAGTTTAAATCGATCAATATACAGGTGGTGTCACAGTCCTTCGTCTGCACCAGTCTGTCTTTGTCATCTGCACTTCACTTCCCAGGATCCTCTTGTCTCCACACCTGAACTCACTCCCTCATCAGCCTCCTGTTCATTGTCTTGTTCATCTGTATCACCTGTTTTCACCTCATTATGTTTGATTCCCGCTTGTATTTAGTTCTCCCTCATTCAGTCAATCTTGGTCGGTCGTTGTAGATGTTACCCTGTGTTTTGTGAGTGGTCCTGCCCGTCTTTTTATACCTGTTGGAGTTATTAAGTAAAGTGATTTGTATTGGCGCATTAGCTGCTTTCGTCTTCTTCTGCCTGCACTCCACCATACACCGTGACAGGTAGGGTTTTAGGGTATCTGAAGGTAATTATACTGCATTTTCTGTGTTTTTTACATAGAAAAGTCTTTACTTTGACAAGGAGTTCTTGTAGATGGATTGGATTATCTTAAAAATATACCATAATACTGTATTAAAACAGAAGTCTTTGTTGTAATAATGTAATTTTAAGGTATTTCTGCAATATTTGTACGTTTTTATACAGATTTATACATTCGTTTAACATTCAACCGACATTTTTTAATGATATTTTTCTTTCTACAGCAGTTTGACTGTAAAAATACAGAAAATGTTTATGGTAAATATCCATTTTCAAAAACAAAATTTCTGTAAAATAATTTACTTTTTTTACTGTAATTTGATGGTAAGTGGTTGGCAACTTTGCTGCCAGACTTTTTACCGTTTTTTTTAGGGCTGAAGGATTATGGAAAATAATCTAATTGCGATTTTTTTTTTTTTAACCAATATTGCGATTGCGATTTAATATGCGATTTAAAAAAAAAAAATTACCTTCTGCATTAGTCGACAAAGACAAGCGATAAATCATTGTACAGTAGGGATGGGAATCTTTAGGCAGCTCATGATCTGATCTACTTTTTTCTTTTAATTAATCTTAATAACACTTAAAATATATATTTAATTACATGTGTAAAAACATACTTTAAAAAATAAATATATGAAGAGTTCAGATGCAAAAGCCTCTAAGTGCCATTTGAAATTTTCTTCTAAAATGATCATTTTTTATCAAGCTTGTATATTTAAGTTCAATAATTTCACTTAAATGGCAATGAAGATTACCTATTAATTGTCTTTTAAGTGAAATTACTGAACTTAAATATACAACCTTGATAAAAATGATCATTTTAGAAGAAAATTTCAAATGGCATTTAGAGGCTTTTGCATCTGAACTCTTCATATATAAAAAAAAACATTTAATTAAATCAATTACATGTTAAAGGTATAGCGGAGGATTTTCTTTTTCCGGGTGGGTAGTCTATACTATTGGTCCACCTAAGTGTCAATCATTCTGGTGATATGTTTACGTAAGGCCGTCGTAGGCTACGTGCTCATCCCTATGTAGTTTTCACTTTCAGGTGTATTATGTCGGAGTTACGGTTTCAGCCATTCCTTTGAAAATGGCTGAGGGTCGAAAGAGAAAAAATGTTTACGAAGTGTATGATAAGAAGAGAAAGGCCACAGAATATAGAAACAAGACCAGAGAGATTTTGGGTTAATATCACATGCTGGCGTGCGCTAAAAGCACAGGTTGGGCTTCTCACTGATGCCGCAGTAGCGAAGATTCTACCAGACAGGTAAAGTTTGTCACGCTATTTGGAGAAATCCATTTAAAATCACTAGTAAAAGTTAATGCAAGCTACAATGCTAGCCCTGGCACGAGTCATGCACCGCATAGACACGGTAAACATCTCATTTTGTCTAAAGTAGCCTTTTGACCAAAATGGTAAATGGTATCACGCTGAAATATTCTAAAATCTTGTGTGTTCATATTCTAAAACCTTGTGTGTTTATTATTACACAAATGCATCAAGCTACTTCTCCATATGCAACTATGTATAAAAATAACGTATTAACAATGAGAGATATTAGGACCAACGTAATAGCACTGCTTCTATGTTGCTATGTAACGTAATTGCGATTTGCAAAATAGTTTCCTCAGAACGTATTTCGTGTGATACAGGGTTGCACATATCATGTCTTGAGTCATCGGTCACTCAATCGATCAGTATAATAAGTTAATAAAACACGGAAGGGCATTTGACTTTTGTCTTTTTTATGAATATTTTTGAGTTAGTTTAGAATTTGCAACATAATTGTGCAAGGCGTAATAGACGTTCCCTCTCGGGAGCAAGAGTGTTGTGTTTGTGCATGTGCATTTTTTTTTTAAATTGGAGAGGGCGGGTCTTCTCTAAAATTCGGAAAGATCCTCTGCTATACCTTTAAGAATTTTAAATAGGCTATATAAAATAATATAGCTTCAAAATATAAAAGCTAGTAAATAAAGACAAACAAAAAAGCATTACAAGCAATAAAGAAAGAGTGGTCTCGGTATTTAAAAGTAGGCTGTCAGAATGTTTTTCATTCAAGAGTTGGAGTGATTCCCCCTCAGTTTAGATATAAGCTGCATTCACACTAATGCACATGTCTCTTTTGAAATTGTAAATGTGGTTTGTCCTGTTGGTTTAAGATATAACTGACCGTGTTTACATTAATTTCGCGTCATAAAAGGTGTTTGGCATGCACGTTTATGCACTTTAACCAATGAGTCGCTCACGGCCGCATGCACGAGCGCTCTTCACAAAGCACGCGTTAGTATTTTAAAATGAAAGCAGCCTTCTCAGTGATTTTCATAGTTTTAATATAAGCCAACTGCATTCCAAAAGACATAAATAATGCCTCTGTGAAGCATTTGTAGGAAAATTCCCGCGGGAGAGAACGCGCACTGCAAGAGTAACGTTATAACATCAAGCAAAGCGGCAAAACCTGTTCAATGAAGCCCGCGAATGTCCTTGTAATTCGGTTCAACCAAGAGAGAGCGAGAGAGAGAGAGAATAGAACAAGAACAAGATGGGAAGCTCAGGGTAATTGCATATGGATCACGAGCGTTGACAAAATCTGAAAAAAACTATTACCTCCACTCAGGTAAATTGGAATTTCTTGCTCTTAAGTGGGCGATAACTGAGAGGTTCCGCGACTATCTTTATTATGCACCCTTCTTCACAGTTTACAGTGACAATAATCCACTAACGTACGTCTTGTCTACTGCTAAGTTAAATGCTACAGGAAGTAGATGGGTAGCAGAATTAGCTGACTTTAACTTTGCTATTAAATACCGCCCAGGAAAGGAAAACACAGACGCTGATTTCTTGTCTAGGATGCCATTAGATGCAGAGACCGGGCTGGATGACTTCACAGAGGAAATCTTATATGATACAGTAGGAGCTGCTGTTCAGTCGGTAGGATTACAGTCAGAGATGACTGCAACATGGTCTATGGCAATATCTGCTGAGGATGTATTTGTGCCTCAAAGCACCGTTGTTGCTTCACTGACACCAGCACAAATCCGACAAGATCAGGAAGATGACCCACACATTGGACTGGTGTTGCAGTATAAGTTGTCCCGAGCAAAGCCATCACGTAGCCAGCTAAGGGACTTTTGCCCACAGAGTCGTTGTATAGCCAGGGAACTGGACAAGCTGGAAGTAGATGAACATGGAGTCCTCTGGAGGAAAACTGTCCATAGAAAACAGCTGGTAATTCCTAACAAACATAAAACCACAGTGTTGAGAGAACTGCACGACCAAATGGGACATCAGGGAACCGAAAGGACACTATCTTTGATTCGAGACCGCTTCTTTTGGCCGTATATGCAGCGTGAAACAGAACAGCATGTTATGAGTTGTATGTGTTTAAAACAAAAGAAACCCAACCGTGAAACTAGAACACCTCTCGTAAGCATCACCTCAACCCATCCGTTTGAACTTGTGTCTGTTGACTTCCTCCACCTTGACAAATGTAGGGGTGGCTATGAATACATTTTAGTAATTGTGGATCACTTTACGCACTTTGCACAAGCATACCCGACCACATCGAAGTCAGGCAAAGTAGTAGCAGACAAAATATTCAATGATTATGCCCTCAAGTTCGGCTTTCCGATGCGCATTCACCATGATCAAGGAGGTGAGTTTGAAAATCAACTCTTTTCACAACTCAGCAAGTATTGCAGTGTGGCTGGCTCGAGAACAACCCCTTACCACCCACAGGGGAACGGACAGGTGGAACGATTTAATCGAACCTTGTTACAGATGCTTAAGACCCTCACAGACAAAGATAAGACCAATTGGAAGAACTCCCTGAACAAACTTTTATTTGCTTACAACTGTACACGCACCGAAGTGACAGGGTTTTCCCCATTCTACCTTTTGGATGGCCGCTCTCCGAGGTTACCTGTCGACATGTTGTTCAATCTTCTGGGTGATGTAAATGGAGGTAGTCACCAGAATTATGCAGAACAATGGAAACATGAAATGCAGGAAGCATACACTATTGCCAGGGAAAATGCTCACAAAGCTGCCCAGAGAAATAAGAGAAACTATGATGGCAAAGTAAGGAGCACAGTACTGAGCCCTGGCGACCGCGTGTTGGTCCGGAATTTGACTCCGCGAGGTGGACCTGGAAAGTTGAGAAATCATTGGGAGGACTCAATTCATGTTGTTGTTAAACAAGTGGGAAATGATGTTCCTATTTATGAACTGAGACCTGAACATGGAAAAGGAAGATCAAGAGTCATGCACAGAAACCTATTATTACCATGTGATCACTTACCATTGGAAACTGAGGGGCTCCCACCCGTAAAACCAAAAAGAAAAGATGCCAGGCCAGCGAAAGTCACTAGAGAGCTGGATGGAGAGGTAGAGGATGATGAGGATGACTATTATGTCATGGACATCCAGCTACCACAAGAAGTGGCTGAAGGTGAAGAAATGCCTCAAGTCGAAAAGCATGCAGTAGAAACAACAAAGATTGAGAGGAATGATGATTGTCTTGGTGAGGATACATCAGCCAATGATTTACCTGGGGTAGCGGATGATTTAGTTGAACTTGAAACAGTTGCGGAAATACCACAGTTCTCTGGAAGCAGTGATGAAAGCGAAATGGAGACTATGCCTAAGCGACCACAGAGGGAGCGTAGACCACCAAAGATCTTTAGATATGATACAATTGGGTCCCCCTCTTGTTATGGCCTTACTGCATAACCGTTCCATTCCATTCCTCAAACGTGGACGTATCAATTGCAACCTTACTATCATCAGCCGGTATACTCTTATGGAATGTAAGTTCAAATACTTTCTTGATGTTTGAATAGACCCTCAATGATTTGAGACAAAACTTTGTGTCTTCATGACCCCGTTTACACCTGGTATTAAAATGCGATCTGTATCCAGATAAGTTATCCGGATAATAAGTACTGATTCCATTTACACCTGGCCACATAAATGTGTTTTTGCAAAACGGATATAAATCCGATCTTCACCTCCTGCGTTATATGCAGATTTATTGGATTGCACACCACCAAAAGCAACAGATCTGAGCGGCATTTTATTGATCATCAGCTAATTTCCAAATCAGAGACATCAATAAGAGAGAGTGGCAACAGGCCTGGTAAGATAATTTCGTTTCTTTACTTGAAGATGTGTTAACTGCGTCTGTGACTTACTTTCACTTTTATTTGCGATGTTTGCACGTTGAATAGACGCTCAGCTGCTCATCTGCGGTGATGCGTGTCGCGTGTCGCATCTGACTAGGCTATAACATGACATAGCCTATGTAACACGCTCTCACTCGTTTATTTTTTAGCATTTTTGGGAGGAGTAAAATATACATATGTGGTTTCAACAACCAGATTGCGTTTACACCTAGTGAAGATCCGGACACAATGCGAGCCAGACTACCTCCAGATGTGGTCAGGCAGATCCGATCACGATCCGATCACAACGCGTTTACACCTTGCATTAACATGCGTCTTTTATTATCCGGATAACTTATCTGGATACAGATCGCATTTTAATACCAGGTGTAAACGGGGTCCATAAGTCAATGAACTACATTTCAAGACTTGAAATAATACTGAATTGAGTAATTCTTCCTCAAGGACTCAAATTTAGTGTGAGTACATGACGTTGACACACACGTGAACGTTCGACACACACCTCACAGTCTGGGATTTGAAACAGTAGTTGGTGTTGCTGATATTCAGTGTGCTGTCTAGTCGGAGACTAAATGAATCGATCCATTATGGGATGAGCCAGACAGACTGAACCTTACGTACCTAAGTTGGGACGAGGAAACAAAGCTGAATGTAACAAAAGAGTTCCAGGCTGTAAACATTAAGTGTGATGTTGAATTACAAAGCCGAATGTAGAAAAAGAGTTCCAGTCTGTAATCAGTATGCATTTGTCGAATTGCACTTATATTGATGTTGGATTGAGAAGACAAAGTTGTATGTATCAAAAGAGTTCCAGTTTGTAACCATTATACTGAGTATGCTTAAAAAAAATAGTACTAATACTGAGTTATTGATGTTGAGGACAACATCTAATCTTGGGGGGGAGTAATGTAGCGGGTATTGAGAAGAGAATATTATTGTTTATGATTGGTTATTTCATTGGTTCATGTAGTTTGTTATGGTGCAGTACCGAAAGGCTCCAGCAGGGGGTGGGGCGAGCACAGAGAGTTATTATCAGACGCACATTCCCTTCCCCCTACTCATAATACAGAGATTTGAGGGAAACGCAACAAGTGTCTGTCCTGATAATATTTCTATGTTCCCCTCTTCAGGGAGACTACACCATTTACATTATATTTGTCTCAAATCATAAATGACAAACTGTGCTGCAATATACATTTAGTTTTACATTCATTTACAGAAATCAGCTGCTTACATGAAAATTGCTGGTGTTAATAGATTACTCATTTATTATTTACTTATTTATTATTATTTGGTGTTATCAGATTGATTATTTATTACATTTTACTTATTTATTATTATTTAACTTCACATACTTGTCTTACTTAAAAATTGCCATAGATTGAGTATGCAAGAAGTAAAAAATACATGTGGCTTGTGTTTATGAGTACCCTTATGTTTGTTGGGTTAAGTAAAAGTAAAAATGATAACTACACAGATATCGTGATATATCGATATTGTGAATTCTTTTGGCCACAATAACCGTGGTGTGAAAAATATAACATTGTGACAGCCCTGATGTAAGCCAATGCATCATGACACCGCTCACAGCAAAGCAAATTACTGACAGACACTTCCACATCATAGACCGTGAACCCACAACAAACAAGCAATGTTATAATAAATAATATTATTAGATTGGCACATCAGCCAATTAAATGTATGTTACAGACTTCAATAAATGTATGGTTTATTTGGTTATATTCAGAATTACACCGAGTGGCATATTTTTGTTGTCTCTTTCGGCCAAGAACCGAAAATGCCATTTTCGGCCGATAATTTTCGTCCCTAAACGGTACAATGACAAACTCCCTTAAATAGCCATTTTTACATTGCCTTTTGAAACCAAATCTTCTGCCATTGTCTTATCATTCAAGAATGAGGTGAAATCTGACTCTTCCTGCTGATCTCTACAGTGGACTCTTTATCGGCTCAAGCTCAATCATGTCTCACGGTTTCAGTAAAAACAAAACCAACACACATCAGCTCAGGTTGACAGTGTTTTCAGTGTTTTATTATTGCACATAAATGTGTCCACGGGGCTTACCCGCTCACTCTCTCTCACCAAACTGCTATAAGGGAATCAAGTGCGGCCAGGCTGCCCGCCGCGATAGGCGTGCCCTCCGCCTCAAACGCTGCAAGCACAAGCACAAGCTTCCCAGGTTATTGAATGGGTGCTGTACATTATAAAAAGAGGCTATTCGCTGCAGTTTGCCCAACGTCCACGCTGCTACACGGTGCGGGTCGAAACTACTGTAAAAACTAAAGTAGCCCATCAACTTCGAGACAAAATAGAGAAAATATTGCATGGACACATTTGCATAGCTAACGTCATTATACCACAGCTCATCAAGTCAAAATGACAGCACTGGCCATGATCACAGAATTAAACCCATTTGCATTAAGCTTTGTATCTTAAGACACCCAGTCATATTTTTGAATGGTCATAGTTTATTCCCTTATTTTCCCCTGAGATGGGAGAAATAAGGATTTAAGTGTTTTACTTCCTGCTTATTATGATGTAAAAATCGTCATTTTGCATCATAATAAGCAGGAAGTCATATTTCATTAAAAAGTCTAGAGACTACAAACATTAGCTCATTATTATTCAAGGGTGTGGATTATTATTCATAGATATCATATAGAGACTAGATACCCTATTGGCCGCTGGAAACCGAGAAATCCGGCCGCCATCTTGAACCGGTAGTATTCCTAGTTCCCTTTCGTAGTCACTTCGAGTTACGTCAGAAGTGACGGAGATTGGGGGTTTCGCATAGAAAGCCAATCCTCTTCGAGTATTAAAACACGAGCCAATGGCATGCAATGCCTTGGGGCTGCGGAAATTTGCATAGCGTACTCCGCCCTACTCCGTGAGTATAAAAGGAGGAAGTGAACGCAACCGCAGTATGTTTTCGCTTCGGAGCCAAGAGAACCTCTTCACTCCTAAAAGCTGATTCAAGACTCTTCGAGAACGAGCGTCCTCTTCAGTGTTGGTGTGACGGCGGTACCCAGCGAGATTTTGCATTGCCTGCGATCTGAGCAGTGGTCTGCCAGACTTTGCACTTCTCCCTGGTAGCTTCAGCGCTGAAAGAGTGAATTTCTCCTTTCTCTAAAAGTGAAAGTGAAAGAGCTGCACGCGGCACGTCTTTTTAAAGATGGTTCGCCCGTGCCCTTCTGGATGTGGTAGATTTCTGTCATCATCTGATGGTCACGAACGCTGCTTTGTATGCCTGGGCATTCAGCATGCAGCAGCAGCGTTCGTGGATGACTCATGTTCCTTCTGTGGGAGCATGACCATCTCCACACTGAGGTCGAGGCTCAATGATCTCACTAGAGTGAGAGCCCCGGTCCCCCCTACTCGATCGGCTTCCTTCACGAAAGGGGGCCCGTCGACCCGGGGACCCGGCGATCTAACGGTGACGGTGTGGGATAGAGCCCCGACGATTCCTCGGGCCACACCTCCCGCCTCAGTGCGTGAGCCAGCGAGCGCCAGCTCGATTCAGTCGGCTGTCTCTTCGGCGGCGCCGGCTGCTTCTAGCAGCGCTCCAGATGATGATGTGATGTCTATCACTGCATCACTAGGCGGGCTTGAGTCCTCGGGAGAGGAAGATGCGGCTGCGTTGCCCCCTTCGGGAGTGCCAGCGTTGCCCGTGTCAGATCCCGAGCTGACGGCCATGCTGTCTCGAGCCGCTGGGAGTATCGGGCTAGAATGGAAACCTCCATCCTGCCCCGATCTCTCGCGGATGGATAACTGGTATCTGGACAAAGCTGCCGCCGCAAGGCCACGGCCAACTCCGATACCTTTTTTCCCCGAGCTGCATGCGGAGGTATCGCGCTCTTGGGGGGCTCCTTTGTCCACTCGAGAGCGCGATCTCTCCCCCGCCTTTCCCCCCCTCGACGGTGGGGCCGCCCGTGGGTACACTGGGATGCCCCCGGTGGAGCGCTCTGTTGCGATGCAGCTGTGTCCACAGAGCGCCTCCACCCGTGGTCCTCCTAAGCACCCATCCAAAGCCTGTGGGTTCTCGTCTGCTATGGCGGCGCGAGCCTATAGAGCGGCGGGACAGGCGGCCTCCGCTTTGCATGCCATGAGCACTTTGCAGGTCTTCCAAGCGAAGGTGCTCAGAGACATGCACGAGGGCGGGACTGACTCGACGGCATTTAAGGAATTGCGATCCGCCACTGACCTTGCTCTCCGGGCAACGAAAGTGGCCGCTCGCGCCGTCGGTCAGGTGATGGCCACTTCGGTGGTTCAGGAGCGCCATCTCTGGCTCAACCTGGCAGATACGCGGAGCGCTGAGCGGACTCGTCTGCTCGACGCTCCGCTCTCCCAGGTTGGCCTTTTCGGCGGTGCGGTCGAGGACTTCGCCCAGCAGTTCTCCACCGCTCAGAAGCAGACGGAGGCCATCAAACACATCCTGCCCCGGCGACCAGCTGCTGCCTCCACCCAGTCATCGGCGCAGGTGCCTCCCTCTGCTCGCCGCCGAGGACGCCCCCCTGCGGCTCCCCTCCCTCCCGCCCGGCCCCAGCAGCAGCCTTCACCCGGGCCCCGGCGTCGAGGAGGCCGCAGGCCGGCGTCACAGCCCCCTCAGGCCGCTCGCCCCGCTAAACGCCAGGCCAAGCGAAGATCCTGACACGGGCCGCTCAGTGACGATCTCGAGTCTTTCCCAGGAGGCGGTAGCAGGCCCCCTCCTTCCCCCGGTGGAGGGCCGGGGGAGAATCTTTTGTTCTCAGCTCCCCGCTGCTCACCCACGGGTGGGCAGCACCCTGAACTGGTTAAAGAAAGACTTGACATCCTCACTGAGCTCACAGACTGGAGTGGGTGCGCTCGATGCCCCCGTGCGTCAGCCCACACACTCCTCTCTGTCTCTGAGGGCGCGGAAGGGTGCGTGTGTCGTCCCAGGGCTACACCAATCCCTTCCCCCTCTGTCGCCAGACCCCCGGCAGAACAGACCCCCGTGGAACGCTCCGCTTTCCCTGGTCCCTTCTGTCGGGGAGCGGGCTTCGACGCATCCGAGCGGGGTAACTCCTGCACACGTGCCAGTCGACCCGCACCGCTGCCCCTCCGGGGGGACGTCTGTGGTTCGCATGACCCCGTTGGCTCATTTCCTGGAAGCCTGGCTAGCGCTTCCTGGGATATCCCGCTGGGTCATCAGAACGATCAGACTCGGCTACGCGATTCAGTTCGCACGGTCTCCTCCCCGCTTCACGGGAGTTCGCTCCACGATGGTCGGTGGCAATGCCCCAGTCTTGAGAGCGGAGATTGCGACCCTGCTGGCGAAGGGTGCAATCGAGACGGTCCCTCCAGCCGAGGTGAGGTCCGGGTTTTACAGCCCCTACTTCATTGTCCCCAAAAAGACCGGTGGGTTACGACCGATCCTGGACCTGCGCATTTTGAACCGTTCTCTCCATCGACTACCGTTCAAAATGCTCACGGCCAAACGCATTTTCGAATGTGTTCGGTATCAGGATTGGTTTGCAGCGATCGACCTGAAGGACGCGTACTTCCATGTGTCCATTTTACCTCGACACAGACCGTTTCTTCGGTTTGCCTTCGAGGGCCAGGCATATCAGTACGCCGTTCTCCCATTCGGGTTAGCTCTGTCCCCTCGCGTCTTCACGAAGATCGTCGAGGCAGCCCTTGTTCCCCTTCGCGAACACGGGGTTCGCATCCTGAACTATCTCGACGACTGGCTGATACTAGCACACTCTCGAGCTCAGCTTTGCGAACACAGAGACCTGGTGCTCCGGCACCTAGCCCGTCTGGGCCTTCGGGTCAACCGGGAAAAGAGCAAACTTTGCCCCGTGCAGAGGATCTCTTTTCTCGGCGTGGAGATAGACTCGGTCGCCATGTCCGCGCAGCTCACGAACGAGCGCGCGCACTCACTGCTGACTTGTCTTCGACAGTTCGAGGGCAAGAGTGCGGTTCCACTGAAACTATTTCAGAGGCTCCTGGGGCATATGGCATCCGCGGCCGCGGCAACGCCGCTCGGTTTGCTTCATATGAGACCGCTTCAGCTGTGGCTTCGCGATCGAGTCCCGAGGTGGGCATGGCATCGCGGCTCGCTCCGAGTCCCAGTGACTCCGGCATGCCGGCGAACCTTCTTCCCGTGGTCGAACCTCAGCTTCTTACGGACCGGCGTCCCTATTCAGCGAGTTTCCAGGCATCTCGTTGTCTCCACGGATGCATCTACCACGGGTTGGGGTGCCATGTGCAATGGGCATGCAGCCGCCGGTTCCTGGACAGGAGCCCAGCGCCTCATGCACATCAATTGCCTCGAGCTGTTGGCAGTACGGCTCGCCCTACACCGCTTCCGAGCGTTACTCAAGGGCCAGCATGTGCTTGTCCGCTCAGACAACACTACGGCAGTAGCGTACATCAACCACCAGGGGGGTCTACGCTCACGCCAGTTGTCGCAGCTCGCCCGCCACCTCTTGATATGGAGTCAGAAGCACCTGAGGTCCCTTCGTGCAGTGTACATTCCTGGAGACCGGAACTGGGCGGCCGACGAGCTGTCCCGGGTCCGTCCCCTCTCCGGCGAGTGGCGACTCCATCCCCAGTCGGTCCAGCTGATTTGGGACGAGTTCGGGGAGGCACAGATAGACCTGTTCGCCTCTCGGGACTCGTCCCACTGCGCCCAGTTTTATTCTCTGACCCGCGGCACTCTCGGCTCGGATGCGCTGGCGCACAGCTGGCCACGGGGCCCACGCAAGTATGCGTTTCCCCCGGTGAGCCTCCTTGCACGGGTGTTGTGCAAGATCAAGGAGGACGAGGAGCAGGTCTTGCTGGTAGCCCCCTACTGGCCCACCAAGATGTGGTTCTCCGATCTCATGCTCCTCGCGACAGCACCTCCTTGGCCTATTCCTCTGAGACAAGACCTACTCTCTCAGAGACGGGGCACTCTGTGGCACCCTCGTCCCGATCTTTGGAGGCTGCACGTGTGGCTCCTGGACGGGACGAGGCAGGTTTGAGTTCGCTGCCACCTGCGGTGGCGGCAACCATCACTTCCGCAAGAGCGTCGTCCACGAGACACCTTTATGCGTTGAAGTGGAACCTCTTCGTCAATTGGTGCTCTTCTCGCGGAGAAGACCCCCGGAGATGTTCGATCAGTGTCGTGCTTTCCTTCCTGCAAGAAGGGTTGGAGCGCAGGCTGTCGCCCTCCACCCTTAAGGTTTACGTCGCGGCCATTGCCGCTTCTCATGAAGCAGTGGAAGGTAAGTCCTTAGGGAAGCACGACCTGGTCATCAGGTTCCTGAGGGGAGCGAGGAGGCTGCATCCGCCTCGTCCTCCCCTCGTACCCTCTTGGGACCTCTCGGTAGTTTTAAATGCTCTGCAGAGGCATCCCTTTGAGCCTTTGCAATCGGTAGAGTTAAAGTTTCTGTCCATGAAGACAGCACTCCTGGTTGCATTGGCCTCCATCAAGAGGGTGGGGGACCTGCACGCATTCTCCGTTGACGAAGCGTGCCTGGAGTTCGGGCCGGCTTACTCTCACGTGATCCTGAGACCCCGGCCTGGTTATGTGCCCAAGGTTCCCACCACTCCCTTCCGGGACCAGGTGGTGAACCTGCAAGCGCTGCCCCCGGAGGAGGCAGACCCAGCCTTGGCACTGCTCTGTCCGGTACGTGCTCTCCGCACCTATGTCGACAGAACGCAGTGTTTCAGGACCTCAGACCAGCTCTTTGTCTGTCATGGAGGGAGCCAGAAGGGAAGGGCTCTCTCAAAGCAACGGCTGTCCCACTGGATTGTGGATGCCATTGCTTTGTCTTACCAGCAGCAAGGCCTTCCGTGCCCCCTTGGTGTGACGGCCCATTCCACTCGGAGTGTGGCCTCCTCTTGGGCTTTAGCGCACGGTGCCTCGCTAACAGACATCTGCAGAGCTGCAGGCTGGGCGACACCCAACACCTTCGCCAGATTCTATAATCTGCGAATTGAGCCGGTATCCTCTCACGTACTCGTTTCGGCCAGTTCTGGATCCGCTCAGGTGTCTTCGCTTGCTCGCCACTCCACTCCCCGGACTGGATAAGTGCGATATTCCTCAGTTCTTCCATTGAAGCCTTGAGTCCTCCAGCACCGACGATGCGGGCACCACTGCTGTGGCTCTGGATGCTGGCTAGGTGCCTCCATGCGTACGGTTCCCCCTTGGTAACCGTCTCATGTGTATTATCCGCTGTAAGCCTCTCTGAGCATGTGTCTTCCCTTGGCAAGCCATCTGCCACCCCTGGAGCTGAAATTAGTAGCCACCTGCGGTTGGTGCTCCAGTGATTCCATATGTGTTCCTATGTGGCCATATGCGTATTCGTAAGTCCTCCCTTCGGTAGGCAGCTGGTAGCATGTCCCCTTCGGGATATGTTTCCCAGTGTACCTTGGTAATCCTGTGTCTAAGTCGGATCCCCTAAGGAAGACAGGTAAGGCTCGGGGGTTAGACTTTCGCAGGGCACTGGAAGACAGCCTGAAGTTGGCGTGATGGCACAGACCCCCAATCTCCGTCACTTCTGACGTAACTCGAAGTGACTACGAAAGGGAACGTCTCGGTTACGTATGTAACCCTCGTTCCCTGAGTAGGGAACGGAGACGTTACGTCTCCCTGCCACTTCTGCTGTATCGCTGGGTAGAGGCCGAGTTCAGTCTTGGCTCCTCAGCGAAGACATACTGCGGTTGCGTTCACTTCCTCCTTTTATACTCACGGAGTAGGGCGGAGTACGCTATGCAAATTTCCGCAGCCCCAAGGCATTGCATGCCATTGGCTCGTGTTTTAATACTCGAAGAGGATTGGCTTTCTATGCGAAACCCCCAATCTCCGTCACTTCTGACGTAACGTCTCCGTTCCCTACTCAGGGAACGAGGGTTACATACGTAACCGAGACGTTTTGTTGCGTGGCAGCATATGCCAGAGCATTGTGGAGCATTTTCCTGTTCTAATCGCCGGACCACCGAAAATAGGGATTTTCACACGTAAGTCTTAACATTACCGTACTATTGGTTGTATTTTGTGAATAGAATATTTCCTGATAATCGAGCAGGAGCAAGGATATTTGCTATTAGTGTACTGAAATCGTTGTGAAATGTTGTTTACTGCATCAGCCGGTGTTCATCCGGCATGGAGAGGTGGGGTAACTGTTAAAGTAATAACTACAAGAGCTTCTAGGTTATCAGATAAGCATTCAACTGCCTTGTTGTAGCCTATAGGTTATTTGTGTTTGCGCACATGAGATCAGGAAGCAATGTAATATACACGCATGACAGTGATGCGCAAATTGAGTTACCCCTCCAACTTCTAGGTTTATTGATAACCTATATCTTATCACATGTGATTTGGCTATTGATATTACAGAAGTCCTGTGGTAAAATTACATTATTAACTTACTCCATCTACCCTTGTAAAGTTAATCCAAATAGGGCTTTAGTCTCGACATTTTCCCCTCCCACATCCACATACAATAAAATAGGTATAGGCTTAATGTTGTCCGAATTTAATTTTTAGAAATTACTGATGAAAACACGTTGAAAATCTTCTCAATTTTTATTACAGATGGCTGCGTTCGGTGGATTCGTTCGGTGGCTGCGTTCTGTGTGTGTGTGTGTGTGTGTGTGTGTGTGTGTTTGTGTGTGTGTGTGTGTGTGTGTGTGTGTGTGTGTGTGTGTGTGTGTGTGAGAGAGAGAGAGAGAGAGAGAGAGAGAGAGAGCGTGTGTGTGTGTGTGTGTGTCTGTTAGTGTGTGTGTTCGTGTGTATGTGTGACAAATCATAAATTGTTACTTCAACTTATTAAAATATCTTACTTTACTGTAACTATCTGTTTCTGCTTCTTTATTATATTTATAGTGAGTGATTTATAAAATACATTATATCCTTCTTCATCACACATATTGTGTCTGGTCACTTTATATCTTTATATCAGAATATTATATTACTGTTAAACCTACTATGGATATTAAAATACACCGAACCATGTGTCCTGTATCAGAGATACATGAATGAACTTTGCAGCAAAAAAAAAAAACGTGTGAAAATCAGTTCAGTATTCAGTGAGATATGATAAATTTAATGCGCTGACAGCTCATTTCACCTGCTATTCAGATTACACTGAGCGGAGCGGATGACCGGTTTGAGATGGCGGCTCCAATTCTCGTTCATGCCAATAGGCAGTAGCGGTCGATAGGGCGTCTACCTATGATGTCTATGGTGGGACCCACTCACCCTACAGGCTTATTACAGATCAGTGGGTGGGACTTCACTTGCAGATACTGAATCAACATATCAGCCATCTTGTTTGGAAGCTAAGCTAACAAGCTCTGTGGAGATAGGAAGTATGATAATGAAGGAAGAAACTAAACATGATATGGAATTTTGCTGCTCAAATCCGGTCTTTGTGGCTATCTTTACGAGTCGCAACAGCCGAGTGGAAACGCAAATAATTGCGTACCGAACCGAACTGTACCATACCATACCACTCAGTGGAAACGAGCCATAATTCACCATATAGAAATAAATACAAACGAGGAGCAATTCACTAATGAGTAGGCCAATGTAATGTTAACGGGGTTTGTTGTTGTGGGAAGAAGGAGGTGGGAACCGGCGAACATTTAAACATTTTAATAGTAAAATGAACAAATACAAAACAAAAGACGACTGCTGTAACGTTACTCACAACAGAAACAAATCACATCATAAAATCAGGCCTGTTTCTCTCTCGATCTGCTGCATTATGGTTTCGCTCCTCCGTGAGAGACACAAGACCGGCGCACGGTATTGCATTATCACTCATGCCACCGGCCTCACGCCGTCTTCTTAAGTCCCTCGCCCTCGATCGTCGTAACGTTTACTGTTATTACTTATTATTAGCCTAAACAATAAATCAATCTGTCTTTCATAACTGAGTGCCTAGCCTCTTTAATACATCACCAAACGTCACTGGAAATTATATACCCTCAACGGCTGTTGTATAGGGTAGGCTATAGTGTAGTGACGAATTCAATAGGCAACTCGTTTTCATTCACTCTTTCAAATGAACAGTAGAGTAAAGTAGGGAATAGTGAATAGGAGGTGAACTCGGATTCAGCCAGTTACCAGGCACCAACAACAAACAGCAACCACCTTTTACAGCTGACCTTAACGCTAAAACGGCTTGCCATAGGCAGATGACTAAATGAGTCAGGTGCACCTAACACTGTGCATGAAAAATAAATCGATAACAATTATAAGCACGCGTGGTCACAACATTCAGACAAACAATCACATCTCTCCATCCTCTCATTGTGTTGGTCGATTGTACAATTCACACAGAAACTTTTGCACATTCATTAACGACTCAAACAGCTCTCAAGCAATAGGATCCAAAAGAATCAATGTGCCATCTGCACAAAACTTACGTGAAATAAACATCCATGGAATCTCCGCAGGCTACAGACGTACACGCACTGAGAGCGAAGCGGGTTTGGCTCGGTTAACTTCCATTGATCGGTGATCTGTGATTCCCCACGCAGGCACACACAGTCA
This sequence comes from Pimephales promelas, assembly GCF_988280905.1. Taxonomy (NCBI): domain Eukaryota; kingdom Metazoa; phylum Chordata; class Actinopteri; order Cypriniformes; family Leuciscidae; genus Pimephales; species Pimephales promelas. Next base: position 7,551,663 of record NC_142790.1, read on the forward strand.
CGCGCTTTGACTTATGGGGCGCCGACTGGTGCGAACTGATTTACAGGATTTCCTTCTATTTACAGCAATATAGCTATTTACTAGTATCTGTAGCGGTTAAGTTATTGTTTGATGATTAAATGAAACGGCTAATAATTGATTAGCCCTTTATCAGATAGCTTTCTTTTCCCCCTCAGTGTGGCTATCTCTTCTTTCTCAGACACATGGTGACATCCAGCGGCTGCTTGCATCCTCCTCCAACACCTGAGCATCCCGCCGATCAGCCAATCACAGCGTAGAGTTCTGCCCGTTTTTGAAACATCCTAACACACGCAGAACCACTCCATCCTCTCTCAAAGTAAAAGCGTCTGAAACGCGAGGTAATCGAACTGGTAATTTTGCAGTGCATATCAGAGTGCTTATTTAAAATAAAGACGATTTTTAAAACATTTCATTAATTTTTTTAATTACTGTGAGTCCAGGAACTTTCCGCTAGATAATAAGTAACTCAGTTGTTATATGGATTGATGATCGGATGAAGTAGATAGAAAAAAAGGTGTTATGAATTTGTGAAGTTATCCTAAAAATATGATTAATAAATTAATGATTAAATAGATTTACCCTACGAAAGATTTCACAAATCTTTTCAATATAAATTTTTTGCTTTATTCAATGAAAAAAAACAACAACAACAACAAAAAAAACATACAATTATCCTCAGATGCAGTGTTTAAATCAGAAAGTTAAATCCTTCATTAAATGTATTGACTCCAATGTTTAATCACCTGCCAAGCACCAAATGTTTCAAATCAGGCATTGAAAAGTAAATAAAATAGCGAGTTTTTATGGCTGGCTTCCTTGACTTACCTGCTATTACAGTTTTTCTCACAAATTCTACTTTAGACACAATGTTTTATAAACAAGGTTCGGGAGGAGCACATTCAAATAAATCATTCCAATCAACTCGTCACCAAACAATTACATGTCTACCCTATCAGCACGAGAGGAAGCATATATAAATATCCACTTTCAACTCACCTGACATTCCTTGACAGTTTCAGCATCCCTCCACCACCCCGACTCCTCACTCCTGGCTCATTCTTACCACAGTCAGGAGGAATAGGGGGGGAGTACTCTGGGTTCGGGCCGCATACCGAGCCCAGAGCCCTCTCCTCGGACAGCACGCCAAATACGCATTTATTCTATCTGACTTATTTGTAAGTGTGAACTCGTGAAGTGCAACTTTGTGTTGGTTGGGGTGTATGAAATGTGCGATCTATCTCTCATTGTTTTTGTGGGAAAAATAATTGTTAACGTGTATTTGTGTGTTCTGGGTATAAAAACAATATTCTCAAATACTTTACAACACACTTATGTATGTAAAGTCTGTAGTAAGTGTAATACTGAACAAAAAAGGCCCAAGTCATTATGATGAATGGAGAAGAAGTGTTTTACATTGATCATAGTGCATGTTTTAGATTGAGCACAACACTTTTCAACTGGTTCTTATAAATGTCTATTCATATAAAGGTTTGTGTATGTCATTTGAAAACAAAATACCATTTGAGAATATATAACATTGTTTTGAATGCAAAGTTTCATTTTGCACTAGAATTGAGGGGTTTTGCCGATTGTGTGTGGGTTTTTAGATTTGTGTGTAGAGTTCTGAGAGTATGAGGCATACTTGCAGGAAATGTGTGTAAACAATCGAGAAAAACTGTAATAATAATAATGTAACCCTAGATATGCAGTATGTGTGAGAGGCCAGTTATAAGTGCCTTATCATTTCACTTTACTTTTGAATCACAACAAGTTGAGAAAACAGAGACAATAGAAATGACAGAAAGCACTGACTCACATTAACACATTAAACGTCAACACACATAGTCTCAACAGTCTAATCTATCAGTGCTGCACTGTGCACCCATACAACGTGTAAACACATTCCTCACGATGGTTGTTTGGAGAGAAGCCAGAAAGAGGATTAAATAGAAAGGCAAGACAACTCTTAGCTCCTTATCGCTAGAGTGCAGTGAAACTGCTGAGAGCAGCAGGCTTCAGGAGACTGACTAAAGTGCTTCACGGTGGAAGTGAAGAAAATAACATAAGAGAATTAGGATAAACATAACACAGTTCAAATATCCCACAAACAGCCACTTCCAACTGAGCCTGATGGAGATTAGGGGATCCAGCTGCTGCTCAGATTCACTCAAGCCCATGACGGGACATGTACAGAAACGACTCCTTATGTCTCCTATCCATACAAATTATAAACATGGATCTCTTGTAAAATGTTGGTCTGTTTTCAAAATAAATAAGTCTGTGCATATTGAGCACGTAATGCAAATTTAATTTCTGCATACATTATAGCTGACTAATAGTACAGTAATATATCAGTCTGATTAGATATGTGGTTTAGTTATTATTTTCTTATTTTATTATATAGAGTGAATAAGAGTATGGTTCCCAACTGGTGGAGAGTAATACAAAAGAAAAGCAAAAACAATATGGCATTTCTGTCATTTTGGACAGATTTTTTTAGGGAATAATATAGACAAACCAAAATTTAAATGGCAAAAGTTTGTATCACAGGATTTGATCAAAGTCTTAATAAATACAGTCCCATTGCACTACACAATACCCCCCCCCCCCCCCCCACACACACACACACACACACACATGCTCGTAGGTTTTGCAAGAAACTTAAGTCAAAAGTACAGACACATTTTATCACCCAAAAAATAGTCTAAATGTTATGATATGTGGTCCTAAATGTCTCTAAACTTTCAAATAAATGTTAAGGTCTCATTGTAAGAAATGACCAGAAATATAACAACAACAAAAAGCTTTAGGACAAAAGCTATAAAGCTATAAAAAGCTTTAAAAAAGCTATAAATTTATTGTACCTATATTAAGCATTTGAAAAGTATTCACTTTTCAAATGCTACCAGGGATAAAAATAATTAAGCAGAGACAGGGATACATTGACCAGAAAGGGGGAAATCCCACGCAATCCCAATTCAATAACATTTCAACACCTAGAGGATTGTTGGTCTTTCTGCTTAAATTTAATCAGATTGACATGGCAAAACAATTATGGCTAGATCACCTTGTTCACCTACTATCATTACAGGGATTACACAGGTTACATCCTGTAAAATTTTCTAATTACTGACACCCTAGCATAAATGTGAAAACTCAATATTGCTTTAAAATACACTTTTTGGGAAGCAATGAGGAGTTTTTGGTATATATATTCAATCATCGTAACTCTTTTTAACAACAACAAAAAAAAAAAACTAAAAAGCTCAGTTAAAAGTTCAGCTCATGTAATCTTAAGATTGTAATATTGTATATATATGTGTGTGTGTGTGTGTGTGTTTGGCTGAATGTGGATAATCAGTGCTGGAATGTTTAAAGCTCTTTCTGACTTGCTTTACTTTGATTACATGCTTCCTGTAAGTGCATTCCTCATGAAAATGTCATACTTCAAACTGGAGTAACTGGGACATGTACCAGGTGGGCCCAGCAATTTAAAGAGCACCTATCATGGATTTTTGAAAATGACTGTTCATGTAGTGTGGAATATATCTCTAAGGGAATGAAAACATCCTGCAAAGATTTATATCTGAAAGTGCACCGTATATAAAGTATTGTCTTTCAAAAGTGAGAGTCGACTAGTGACGTAAGCATATTCTAGTGACGTAGATATGAAACATAAGCATATTGGCCGTGCCCAGTTACTGCGCGCGCAGACGGAAGTGTAAACTTGAAGTCTAGAACACATTAAAATACTTCAGCTGAATAGAGTCATGTCGAGAAGATGCTGTGTTCTGCAATGCAATGACAGTTCAGCCACTTGAGCATGTGAAGAATCGGTGGTTAGAGTTCATATTTGCAATGATACCACAACATATAGCCCGATTGTGTTCTCATCATTTTAATGACGAATCAAAAACATAAATGAATTCAAATGTGGATTCGCAAGCCGGTTGATCCTGAAGGAGGGCTTAGTACCCCACAGTGTATATGGATCAGCTTTCTTCCTCCGAATCACAACCTGTAAGTATTATTAATAATTGTTGCTTTTATGGGTTTTGTAGCGTCGGAGCGCGAGGAGGGAAGGCGCAATAAGTGTGTGTGTGTGTGTGTGTGTGTGTGTGTGTGTGTGTGTGTGTGCGCGTGTGTGTGTAAGTTACGCTCAGCGCGGCTTCTAGGTCTCCAATGTCATTTTTTTTTTTTTAATACGGTATATGAAATGTTTGTCGCTGTTATTGGAGTTGTCATAAAGAATATAGCGTCTTGTAGTACTGCAGTGCTTGATATCAATATGTTTATGCGTTATGCAAAGAAACAATAACTGACTGGGTCATCTGACCAATCAACACCGATTAGCGTCACGCAAAGGAGTGGTTTGGAAAAATGAGTCGTTGTACAAATCATTAGGGAGTCGGTTAGCAAATCGGGTAAAAATAAATGCATATTATAAGACAACAAAAGTGTTTTTTGTCATTGTTCATGTAAAACTGTTGTTGGGGACTCCCAGAACAATATTAGGAACATTTTAAATGCCATATATTTAATCTCGTATATTTAAGTTTAGTGATTTCACTTAAATGGCAATGAAGATTACCTATGAATTGTCATTTAAGTGAAATTACTGAACTTAAATATACGAGCTTGATAAAAATTATCATTCTAGAAGAAAATTTCAAATGGCACTTAGAGGTTTTGCATCTGAACTCTTCATATATATATATATATATATATATATATATATATATATATATATGTATATGCCATATATATATATATATATATATATATATATATATATATATATATGTATATGCCATATATATATATATATATATATATAAATAACAGCACCGTTCCTTGTAAAAAGGTGATTTTTGCTTGAAGATCTGATTCATCACACCGGTATGTTGAAGCTTACCATAAGGGGGTCTGTGCAAAGGACCTGTCTGGTTCTTGTGGTCTTTGCTATGGATTATGGATCTGTCCCGATGGCTGTCATGTCGACAAGGCCTTCACAGGGGATTGTCAAGTTGACATGGTATCTGATAACATTCAGGGCTGTGTTGTGATCATGTCTAGATACAGGTCAACCATCTGATCTAGATATGGGCCGGATCCGGCTGACTACGGAAACCAGGGGATAAAGATGAGACAGACAGACCAATAGATGCCATTCTTCTTACGATGTAACAAGTACATTAGGTCTCCTTCAACTATTTCAGTTCAGTTCTTGCGCGTGCGTCGTGGAAATCTCTTGAAGTCTCGTTTCAGTCGAATAAAGTCGTTATTTTTGTTTGTTTTTTCGCACAAAAAGTATTCTCATCGCTTGATAAACTTATAGTTGAGCCACTGTTGTCACATGGAATATTTAAACATTTTCTTCATTGACTTTCTGGGCCGTCAAGTTTCATTCCCTTAGGCAGCCTATGTGGTAGTGATACATCTCTCAAATTTAATCAAAAATATCTTCATTTGTGTTCCGGAGACGAATGAAGGTCTTACGGGGTTGGTACAGCATGGGGGTGAGTAATTAATGACTTAATTTTTTTTTTTTTGGGTGAACTAACCCTTTAAAATATGTGGGTCAAATTGACCCGCGAACATCACAAACGTAACAGTAATTTTGATTGTATGTCAAAACGCATCAGCATGTTGAAACTTTGCATGCATGTTCATCATAATAAATTAGAAAAATTCACAAAATAGCCAACAATTAGAAAATGTAAATGGGTCAAATTGATCCGCTGCACAGTTCCATGATACATGTCTCATAGACAGTGTTGGGAGTAACGCATTACAAAAGTAATACATTACAGTAACATATTACTTTTTTCTGTAACGCAGTAGTGTAAGGCATTACTAATCAATTTTCAGTAATATTTTACTCGTTACATGTTCAGTGAAGCTTGTATTACAGTTGTATTACAGTGAGGCTTGACATTTAGTTTTAATTGTAAAAAAAAATAAAAAATACAGCAAGATCGTGAGACATTAACGAATGGAAAATGCAAGTAGTCTAAGTTACCTGTTCGTGGTCAGTCAATAGCCACGTGTGGTGTCCAAGTTTGTAAATAAAGGCTGATATATCTGTAACGCGATTTATTTTCTACAGGAGTGCGGTGAGGCATGATTTCGGCCTCTGTGCTCGCGCTGGCCAGGGGAAAAGCGCCTAATGGGTGAGGATGGCATGAAGAAGACCGCATTCGTGAGATGGACGTATGCATATTAGGCTATTCGTTCTGTGTTTTCTTTTTAAACAGTTAGGCTATGTTTAGGTGGTATTTGTCATGTTTTCCTCACGCAATCATGTTTTTGATGTGGTGGTGATGTGTTCATATAGTAAGGGTGGCGATAATAAAGCTCCTAAAAGCTGATGAAAAAGCAAAGATTATGAATATGTCAAACATGCCTATAGCAAGGAGACTTGAATTGTTTAGTAATAAAGATGAAGTTGACGATGCTGACTCGCGATCTTCGCAGTAGGTAGTGAATGCGAAATGCACATTTCATTTCATAAGCAGAGAGCAGTCTGTTTTTTTCCTTTTGAATTGTTCTGTTTACAAGTAGACATTTCAGTATGGATATATTTTTCAGGTCTGTGGAGTAGGCTATATACTTATACGCTGAGTTTCGGTAGTTTTGTAGTTATTTTGGTGAAAGTAACTCAAAAGTAATCAGTGTTGTGCAAGTTACTTCCAAACTGTAATACATTAGGTATTACTTGTTACTGTTATTTAAAAGTAATTCATTAACTTACAAAATTACTGTCTCAGAATTGTAATGCGTTACATTACTCATGTATTACTTTTGAGTTACTTTCACCAAAATAACTACAGAAGTAGAACTTAACTTTGGGGCGTCTAACGATATGCAATATGAAACCGAAATCGCGATTCGCCGCACTCAGATCCACAAACCTACAGAATCGCGACACACCTCTTCCAACTCCAGCGTTATTCTCCTTACCGTCCAGATCCAATGCTACCTTATCTTTAAATTAGGCTATTAGTATTATTTGAAGTTAACATTATAAAATACGTAGACCTACACCACAAAACTAGTTGAGGATAAATTATTTAAAATTGGGGAAGTCCAGCATTATGGACATGACATTTGCAGTCAAAACTTGAAATAAAAATTCTCAGAAAATACATAATGTATTGAAACGTATATAGGCTACTTCCTTAAAGAACTCCAGACATTAGTCAAATATCAGTCTATGTTTTATTTTTAATATTAGGGAAAAGACACACATTCATGCGTGACAAAAAAAATAGGAGGCAAAATATATTTTTTGTAATTCTGTTAATTACACTGCGCAAATTGGATGAGGTCCAAGTCTCCATAGACCTTAAAATATTCATTTTATTTTAGTTTTCGTGTTCGCATTTATGAGGAAAAAACAATGTTACAGACGCGACCGCTCTGAACTGGCACTAAAAGACTGCTTTAAAACTTTCACATAGTCTGTTGCCTTTAAGAAGTAAAAGCAGACAATATTAGATACCCAGACAGCAAACTGACATTGAATCAACGTGGAAACGACGTCTCTCATGACATTGAAACAACGTTGATTTTGCTCATCGAATTAACGTTGAACCAACGTCAGACGCTGCATTCTTCAAAGCTAAATGAAAATCGAAAATTGGTTTGCTTTCATAACGTTGAAACAACGCGTTGATTTCAAGTTGATTTTCCGTTAGTTTTGAAAGAATGACACGTCTAACGTTGGTTTAACGTTAATTCGATGAGCAAAACAATGTCAGATCAACGTTGTTTCGATGTCATATTTCCACGTTGATTCAATGTCAGTTTGCTATCTGGGTAAGGCGCGGGGGCGTGCTGGTGCGCGTCTCATAAATAGTCAGCATCGTCAACTTCATCTTTATTACTAAACAATTCAAGTCTCCTTGCTATAGGCATATTTGACATATTCATAATCTTTGCTTTTTCATCAGCTTTTAGGAGCTTTATTATCGCCACCCTTACTATATGAACACATCACCACCACATCAAAAACATGATTGTGTGAGGAAAACATGACAAACCACCTAAACATAGCCTAACTGTTTAAAAAGAAAACACAGAACGAATAGCCTAATATGCATACGTCCATCTCACGAATGCGGTCTTCTTCATGCCATCCTCACCCATTAGACGCTTTTCCCCTGGCCAGCGCGAGCACAGAGGCCGAAATCATGCCTCACCGCACTCCTGTAAAAAAAAAAAAAAAAATCGCTATACAGATATATCAGCCTTTATTTACAAACTTGGACACCACACGTGGCTATTGACTGACCACGAACAGGTAACTTAGACTACTTGCATTTTCCATTCGTTAATGTCTCACGATCTTGCTGTATTATTATAATTTTTTTTTTACAATTAAAACTAAATGTCAAGCCTCACTGTAATACAACTGTAATACAAGCTTCACTGAACATGTAACGAGTAAAATATTACTGAAAATTGATTAGTAATGCCTTACACTACTGGGTTACAAGTAATATTTTACTGTAATGTATTACTTTTGTAATGCGTTACTCCCAACACTGAAAGTAATACATGAGTAATGTAACGCATTACAATTCTGAGACAGTAATATTGTAAGGTAATGAATTACTTTTAAATAACAGTAACAAGTAATACCTAATGTATTACAGTTTGGAAGTAACTTGCACAACACTGCTCATAGACAATATATTTACAGATTTTCTGAATAGGGCTAGATGCTTGAGACCTGAAGAAAAAAACTATCAAACAAACAAACAAAAACAAAAAAAAAACAAAAAAAAAACAATAATCTATATAAGCTCTACATAAAAATTAGATATGCTATAATTAAAAACAAACATTATTCTAAAATATAATAGAAACTTACGACAAGTCTTTTTGCTCTGTTTGTTGATGTTTAGCCTCTGTAGGATTAAATGTGACATCAGTCTCTTGTGCAGTTATTATTGTAGAGCATTCCTGTAGGATATCTTCATCTTCCTCAAGGTCCAGACATGGTCTCTTTGATGAAGTCTTCAGGGGTGTGGAAGACGCAACAGCTGTATGCGAAACTACTTTTGTGGTATCATCAAAATTTGACAATGTTGTCTCTGTCTGGACACCTGAAATTTACAATTTATCAAAGCTTCAGGAAATATTCACTTTCTTTTTCGGGGGTAATCAATTAAATTCAAATGTAATTGTATATTACTTCATTTTTAAATGAACTTTACAGAAAATGAATGTAGAAATGCACATATAAAAATTCAGTTAGTTAAGAAAAAAATTATAATACTATATTGTATATTATGTAATATAAGTATAGTTAAAAACATCAACATACTGATACTCCTGTGGTGAGTTTGAAGCGTCCTCATTGATAGTTGTGTACCAACACTGCACAACTGTGATGTTTGTGTCTGCACGCCAAAATCCCTACAGCTTCGTGTCGATGTGCTGGCCTTTGTAGAAAAATAATAATTTTGATATCTTGTATTTTCCGAAAACATACAGACTTTTTAATACTATATCTTAATAAAGATATGCAAACGAGTGGTTACTTAAAAGGTTTAAATTATATACACAGACATCATAAGACGACGACTATTAACGTTAGCTCAAAAATCATAAAATACACTTACTTCTTCAGGAGGTGTCGTTGGATCGCGAACCGTAGGGAACGATCCACCCTTGAGGATTAATTTTGAAGCAAGACCTGCTTTGAATTGACCCTCGTTCAAAAAACAGTCACTCTTAAAATGATTTGAGCAAACGTAAACGTACTTCGGGAGTGTAAGAGGCACATTTCCTTCATAAATAAAATCCATCCACTGCTTTTTCAGAGGCTCTGATGTCGGAAGCAAGTGCAAACAACTATGCACAGTATTACAGCCCGCAACAGAACACTTATGTTTCTTAGGAGACATTTTCTGGAAGGCAGCACAAATCTTCAGAACAGCGGTCCGGCTGTCGTTGAAACAACAATGGCGAATCTGCACAGATCACCGAGGGAGGGGTCTATGCCTCAACCACACTGTCAATCAAAACCATATCTCACTTTCTACGTCACAAAGAGCTGGATTACAGAACAGCTCGTTCTGAGAGAGTGCATATGATTTATGGAGATTGTAAAAAAAAAAAACACTGGGAGGATTTTTATCACTCTAGGGTGGTTTTGCTCACACACTGCCAACACACATTTATGTTCAGACAGCATGTAAAAGTGGATTTTGCATAATAGGTGCCCTTTAAAACACTGGATTGTACTTTCATCTTTTCATTCTTTTATTCCAGCCTGTATTTAATAATGAGGTAATTTTGAGGTTTTACCGCTTGCTGAAGTCAAATAAAAATAATACATGTATAATTCATGTATGGCAGAAAAATCTTAAAGCTTTTTCTGATCTATTTTTTCAGCTAATCTTTGCTAAGCATATAGTATAATTTGCAATCAAAATGGATTACACTTTATTTAGATGGTCCACTTTAGACATTCTACTAAACTATAAGTAACTTTGCAACTACACGTCAACTAACTTTTATTAGAGTATACAAAGTTACTTATAGTCAGAATAATGTCTGCTGTGGGACAAGTAAGTAAGTACATTTATTTGTCCCCGTTAGGATATTTGTTTGCATGCCAATCAAGTAGGCATTTCAACATACAACATACAATATACAGAGACGCATACTAATACACTTTACCCATATTTCCCCATACCCTGCACCTTTACTACCTATTTGATTATGCAATACCAGACCAGCTGCGTATTCTACCTATTTAACTTACATATTTAAAAGCTTAATTGCTTGAGGCACAAATGAAGACTTTGATCTGTTTTTGGTAAATAGAGGGAGGCAATATCGTCAGCCAGAAGGCAGTAGTTCGAATGAAGAGGCAAGGGGGTGCCTCTTGTCTCCCACAATGGTTTTTGCCTTGTTCATTACTCTTTCCCTGTAAATGCATTCCACACTTGGTAACTTTATCCCTAATAGTTTACTGGCCGTTGTTACTGTTTTTCTTACAGACTTCTTCTGTGCCTCAGTAGCATTACCAAACCAGCAGATGATGCAGAAGGCCAACACACTTTCAATAAAAAAAAAAAAAAATCACAATAAAGTATTACCAGATATTAAGCAGATTAATACTCCAATGACTGCTAGATGACATGTAAGTAACTTTGCAACTACAAGTCAACTAAAGTGGACAATCAAAATAAAGTTTTACCAAAAAATGTTGCATACTAATCAAATTAGAATAGAAAGTAAAAGCATATCATTTTCAATATATATTAGGGCTGTCAGTTTAACGCGTTATTAGCGCCGTTTAACGCAAACCCATTTTAACCCTTAAGTAAAGAGTTTCTGTATCTTGGGGGATATGGGGCTATGGGGGGAGGGGCATTATTTGGTTGCAGTTGATGAGAAACACTGATGGGGTGATGGGTCATGTAATAAGGTCATGTGACTTTTTGCTATAACAATCCAAATATTTGTATCAAACTCCAAAATGGCAGCATACGTGGACAAAGGCACTGGCCATGAGCAAAGTGTTTTTATATTTTTCACGATTATGATATTTTAGAGTGATTTTGTTTTAGAAAGTAGTTTTTTAAGGATAGTTTTACATGTTCGTGTTGATATTTTCAAAATAATCTTCTCACAACTTTGATTATCAGGCATTGAATGTTTGTATCCCGGGGGATACATTGCCCATATAAGGGTATTTGCCAGGGCTGCTCACTCACAGATATTCTCATGTTTTGAGGCCTGTTCTCTACAGATATTGAATGGGATAAAGGTTTTGGATGTGCCAGGATGGGCAGATATCCATCATGTGTCAGAAGTGAAGTGAGGCTTTGCCTGGTCACTGGACAAAATGCTCGCAACTGTTTTGTCAGCTTCCATTGCCCATAGAATATATCTGTTGTGGGGAACCACAGCGAAGATGGTAGAGTTAAAAAAACAAAACAGGAAAAAGGTGTTTTAAAAATCGGCACATGAACTGTTTAAAAAGTTATGAAATATTAAATGTATATCCTACATAGGCAATGCATCTTGGGAGAAAAAGTTCAGTTTTTTCCAATTTTTTCTAATGTTGTATGGATAATATGAAAATTGTAGCTAATAATTGTTCAATAAATGTTTTAAAAGTTGTCATATGAACTATAAAAAAAAAAAAAAAAAAATTTTGCAAAATGTAACCCTAAATGGGCAATGTATCTCGGGAGATACAGAGTGTAACTTAGAAACTATAGGTCATATTTTGAAAAAAATGCATGAACTCTGTCATTTTAGTCTAGATACATACAAAAATAGCAGTGAATCATTTTTCCATCAAAATTTTTTATGCTTGCCCCTTAAAGGGTTAACGGCGTTAATTTTTTTTTATCACGCGATTAACGGTCTTTTTGTCCAAGCAAACTTTGTAGTTTTTTTCAAATGCTTTTGCAACAGGACACGGTATGGATCCTGATCCATTTCAGCATCTCGCGCTCGTCATCCACTTAAAGCTGGCTTGCAAGCCCAAACGTGTGTTTGCGGCTGGCCTGTTGTTTTGTTTCCGGTCTAGCTAGATCCGCTTGCGCTTTGGTCGAAGAAGCAACAAAACGTCCTCGCACGGCACAAGCCATTGAAATCAATGGGTTTCAGAGCGCAGCACGAGGACGTTTTGTACCGCACATACTCGTTTCGGCTTGCGAGCCAGCCAAATAGTAACGTTACGTTTTGAGAGTGGATGACGAGCGCGAGGCGCCGAAATGGATGCCCTAAGATTCTGAATGGAAAGTTTACTTTTAAAAAGTTGCCAAATTGTCCCATTGACAAGACCAAGTGATCTGTGTGTTTTGTCGTTGTGAACTGAACGAACATCGTCGCAGCACGTCCAGTCAGATACACCACTTGATGATGGCCAAGCAAACAGACACACACACACACACACGCACACACAGATGATGCGAATTCTCCACCCCCTTGTCAATATCAGGACCTCGTCAGTATTTCTTTTACAATTTAATTGATAGACAGTGTTACATTGTGTGAGAGATTATTTATATGTTAGTGTGAAATTGCTATTCCAATGTTATTTTCAATAATAGTAATAAAAAAAAACATTTGCACTAAACAAGCCAATCCACTTTTCCATGTTGATAAGAGCATTAAAATGAGAAAAAAATAATGAAACAAAGAGAAATAAAAAAAAACATTTAGAATAGATAAAAATGTGCGATTAATCACGAGTTAACTATGACATTAATGCGATTAATCGCGATTAAATATTTTAATCGTTGCAAGCTGCAACTGACAACTTTTTAACCCAATTTAACTGATATATATATATATATATATATATATATGAGTTAAAATGGGTTAGAAAGTTGTCAGTGTCTCCACAGAGCTTTAGACAGATTTGCTAGGTCTGGTGCAGATGTTGAGACACAATAACACACACCACACGATGTAGAAGCGCCCAAGTGTGGTCAAGCTGGTTTTGAGATCTGCTTTGATCCCATCTATGGGTTTTAGTCTCATACATGTGTAGCCATGGAAACAGATCAAACATCTCTACAGCACACCACCTAAACATTTCCTAAAACTGATCTCTGGGAAGTGAGAGATTTAAGACCTGCAATCTCCTTAACCATTACCATCTCTTTTTAACTTAATCACTCCCTTTACATTCACTTACGTACTATTTGGCTTTCGTTGTATCCTTGTGCCCAACAACACTCTGTCATTTCATTTCTTATCTTCTGCTGGAGGATCCTCTCTTTCTCCAACCACATGTCTAAAAAACCCTTCATTTAAAGACAAGGCTTCATTTGTGGTTGCATGTTCTCCAGTTTTGTTCCATTTTACAGCTGCAATAGGCTTTATGCCGTGCGTCACGCGACCAAACCGGAAAACGGGTATCATCGCATCCGCTTGTCAGAGAAAGTGTTAACGGCCGTAAGAACTGACTACGATATCTATGGATATTTAATGTAATCAGCTAACCTAACTAGTTCTCTTTGTTATTGCCGTTTTATTCCATTTAAATATCTAAACGTTACTGTGAAGAATAAAAAATATAAAACATTTAAATATCAATCTGCACATGTGAGGGATATTGGTTATGCTAATCTTTGCTCGCTCCTTTTAAGTTATCTTGAGTAAAACCGCAAAAAATTTCATGAAGCACATACAAAAGACCTGGACCGGAAGCGATGCGACCTGTTTTACAGAGAATGCGGAAGTAAGTTGTGCATAAAGCCTATTGGCATTTAAAAAAGTTGATCTAACTGACAGATAATATTTTAGACAATTAAAGTTAACTTGATATAATTTAACATTTTAAGTTCTCAGTGGTTTCAATTTCTACATCTATTTAGCTATTTTTTTTGTATTTTTGTAGTGAGAACTAAACTAACACAGTCTCATCCCAAAAAGTCATATAACTGACGTTTTGGGACGTATTTTGACCATACGTCAATATCCGCCTTTTTAGGGCCCCCTTAAACGTCGGTAGATGGCGATCCCGGGCCGTCATACAACTGACGCTTTACCTTTAACGTCAGTTAGGTGACGGGTTAGGTTTAGGGTTAAGTTTAGGTATGGGGTAGAGTTAGGATCCCATAACCTCATCTACCGACGTTTAAGGGGGCCCTAAAAAGGCGAATATTGACGTATGGTCAAAAGACGTCCCAAAACGTCAGTTATATGACGATTTGGGATGAGACCGGGTTGACTAAACCAGCACATTAAAAACTGCCAACCTAAAATAAAGTAAATACAATAAAACAGCTTAATTCTATTTCAAATAAATGGTCATCTTTTAACTTTCTATTCATCAAAGAAAAAAAATTATACATCACAGTTCCACAATAATATAAGGCAGCAATTTTTTTCAACAGTGATAATAATAATAAATGTTTCTTGAGCACCAAAACGGGATACGAGTGACAAAAGGATCATGTGACACTGTAGACTGGAGTAATGGCTTTTATGTCACATCAATGCATGTCATACATCACATGAGATATCAGTGTTCTACTTCCCATCTCATGACTCCACAATCACCTTAGTAGGGTCAGGGGGTCCATTCTGTTACCCAGATAGCTGTAAGATCAAAAAATCTTCTAAAAAATAATTAGTTCATCTCAACTGATTTCCTGCAAAGTAGCTCTACTAAACAGCAGGGATGGTGGACCAAAATTGTGCTGTTTGCCTAAGGTGTGAATTTATGAAGGATTACCTATCTCATTGCTGAGGTTCTTAGACAGCATGACTAAGCTTCTGGTACTCAACTTCATTGTTTACCATGTTTTAAGCAACCATCTGGCAGCAGAGTCAAGGATGTTTGCAAATCCAAAGAGACTCTGTGGCCAGTGATATGTATTGAATGTGGGTGGATGGATGGAGTGCATTATGCATTGAACTGAAGTACAGTATGTGGCATCTGATTGTTTACCACAGCAGTTTCAGAGTTTGATGTACTGATAAACCAGTGCTTAGCCTGTATTATTTGAGTCTACAGTGCCAATCTGTTAGACAAACATTGTGCATTTACTTAGAAAAGAGAGAAAAGGAGAGAGACAGATCAAAATAATTCTTAAAGGGATAGTTTAATTCACTCACCCTTATATTGTGTTTATACCATGGTCTGGGTGAATACTCGATTCTGATTGGCTGCGGGGTGTCCGTTAAAAAGTGATAGAGAACACCTAGGAAAGTAGTTCTGGTAAAATTGCCTGTTTACTATTCGAAATTAATAAATAAATGCGCTGCCCACAACAGCTGTGAGTAACCATAGCAACAGGCAGTCAAAGTATCCGTTAACAATTTGCTCTATCAAAACAAACATCTAACGTTAGTTAGATATTACATAGCCTACTAATACAACAATGAGCGACTTCGTTATTTCTTTTAACATTTATGGAGAATATGACAACTTTGACGACTGGGATGCTGCTGAAGAAAGAAAAAATGTAAATAAAACGGAGAAACGTCACAAAGAAAATTACACCGCTGCTGCTCTGAATGCTGCACAACTTAGAACAACTCCTGAAACCTCTGCATGTTCTGTCACAGAAGGACGCCATGTCTGGACATTGTGTCTGTAAGCTTTGTACATCTTTCTGTTTGGAATTATTATTTACTATCATTCCCTGTTGAACTGATAACTAAAAGATATATAACTTAACATATCACATGTTAACCTGACATCGCTAGCTTCCCAGATAGCAAACTGACATTGAATCAACGTGGAAACAACGTCTCTCATGACATTGAAACAACGTTGATTTTGCTCATCGAATTAACGTTGAACCAACGTCAGACGCGGCATTCTTCAATATGAGGTGCCCCTAGGGACATTATTCAGAAATGCCATGCATATACATGTACTTTTCCTCTTACATACACATATGAAACCAAATTCATTCACATACTATAATGAAATACTCACACACATACAAGTGAAATGCTTTTACACACACAACTGAAACGCTCTCATACATACAAGTACAAAATATACGCTCACACACACAACTGAAACGCTCACAGACACACAACTGAAAAGCTCTCTCACACACAAGTGAAACCCTCACACACACACAACTGAAAATATTACGCTCACACACACACAACTGAAACGCTCACACACACACAACTGAAAAGCTCTCACACACACAACTGAAACGCTCACACACACACACACAACTGAAAAGCTCTCACACACACAACTGAAACGCTCTCACACACACAACTGAAACGCTCACACACACACAAATGAAAAGCTCTCACACACACAACTGAAACGCTCTCACACACACAACTGAAACGCTCACAC
Source organism: Pimephales promelas (assembly GCF_988280905.1). NCBI lineage: Eukaryota > Metazoa > Chordata > Actinopteri > Cypriniformes > Leuciscidae > Pimephales > Pimephales promelas. The sequence goes on from NC_142790.1 coordinate 7,568,503, forward strand.
ACACACAACAGAAATGCTCTCACACGCACAACTGAAACGCTCACACACACACACAACTGAAATCCTCTCTCACACACAGCTGAAATGCTCTCTCACACACAACTGAAACGCTCTCACACATACAAGTGAAATGCTTTTACAAACCCAACTGAAACGCTCTCGCTCACACAACTGAAAAGCATTTCGGTTGTGTGTGTGTGAGAGCATTTCAGTAGTGTGTGTGAGAGCATTTCCGGTATGTTGTATGCAAGCATTTCAGTAGTGTGTGTGAGAGAGAATTTCAGTTGAAACGGAAGCACATTTCAGTTGAAACGGAAGGTGGTTGAAGTCCCCAGTCCAGTTGGTGGCAGTAGTGCACCTCAAGACGAAGAACTAGAAGCTGTAGAAAGCATAGTAAAAACGCGCGCAGCCGTGCACCTTTCACAAAGCACCGTTCGTCACAAATACTGTATTAATAATAAAGTGAAAGAAGTTTCATTTAAAATTTTGCATCAAATTTATCCTGTTAAAGATACTTTAAGAAGATTTAAAATAAACATAGAAGAGTCTTGTGTTTTTTGCCAATCTAATAAGGAGACAATTTTTCATTTATTTTATCACTGTACACAAAACAATTTTGGTCTGATTTGGAAGAATATATAATTACAAAATTGAATGTAAACATCAGAATCAATATTTTTGATGTCATGCTATACTTTGACTTTTGTGGTTTGTCAAAAAAAATGATTTTTGTCATTCAGTTGTTTATTATCCTTGGAAAATACCATATTCACAAATGTAAATGGTCTAATTCACAACCTTGTTTTAAGGCATTTCATTTGGACTTTAAATTATATTATAAAACAATAGAAAACATGGAAAACATGAAAGCTACAAGAACATTTCATCTCCTGAAGGAACTGCATATTTTTAATTTTTTTCCCCTTTTATAATTATATTAATTTATTTGTTATTATCCTCTGGTCTATACACTATTGATTTAATTTTGTTGAACAGGTTACATTATCTGTAGTGTTCTCTGTACCTATTGTCCTGTGTATTGTTCAGAATAAAGTAAAAAAAAAAAAAAAAGCACCGTTCGTTCGCTCGCAATCGCGCTACGTAACAGCAATGTCTGCTCAACAGCAAAGAACATTAACCGAGGCAGCGGGCTTGCTGAGCACCATATTAGCCTCAGCGGAGTCCATACGAACCCTGTCAAATGCCACCACACTCGGGCAGCAACCGACCGTTGCAACTCCAAGTGTGGTGGACACGATGGACAGCCACCTAGCCTCGCTCTCCCCTACCCGCCAGCCAGCGTAGCGGCGTGCCAATGCCAACTGCAGGTCACTTATTGCCAACTGGGTTCGTATGGACTCCGCTGAGGCTAATATGGTGCTCAGCAAGCCCGCTGCCTCGGTTAATGTTCTTTGCTGTTGAGCAGACATTGCTGTTACGTAGGGCGATTGCGAGCGAACGAACGGTGCTTTGTGAAAGGTGCGCGGCTGCGCGCGTTTTTACTATGCTTTCTACAGCTTCTAGTTCTTCGTCTTGAGGTGCACTACTGCCACCAACTGGACTGGGGACTTCAACCACCTTCCGTTTCAACTGAAATTCTCTCTCACACACACTACTGAAATGCTTGCATACAACATACCGGAAATGCTCTCACACACACTACTGAAATGCTCTCACACACACACAACCGAAATGCTTTTCAGTTGTGTGAGCGAGAGCGTTTCAGTTGGGTTTGTAAAAGCATTTCACTTGTATGTGTGAGAGCGTTTCAGTTGTGTGTGAGAGAGCATTTCAGCTGTGTGTGAGAGAGGATTTCAGTTGTGTGTGTGTGTGAGCGTTTCAGTTGTGCGTGTGAGAGGATTTCAGTTGTGTGTGTGTGAGCGTTTCAGTTGTGTGTGTGAGAGCGTTTCAGTTGTGTGTGTGAGAGCTTTTCAGTTGTGTGTGTGTGAGCGTTTCAGTTGTGTGTGTGAGAGCGTTTCAGTTGTGTGTGTGAGAGCTTTTCAGTTGTGTGTGTGTGAGCGTTTCAGTTGTGTGTGTGAGAGCTTTTCAGTTGTGTGTGTGTGAGCGTTTCAGTTGTGTGTGTGTGAGCGTAATATTTTCAGTTGTGTGTGTGTGAGGGTTTCACTTGTGTGTGAGAGAGCTTTTCAGTTGTGTGTCTGTGAGCGTTTCAGTTGTGTGTGTGAGTGTATATTTTGTACTTGTATGTATGAGAGCGTTTCAGTTGTGTGTGTAAAAGCATTTCACTTGTATGTGTGTGAGTATTTCATTATAGTATGTGAATGAATTTGGTTTCATATGTGTATGTGAGAGGAAAAGTACATGTATATGCATGGCATTTCTGAATAATGTCCCTAGGGGCACCTCATACTTCAAAGCTAAATGAAAATCGAAAATTGGTTTGCTTTCATAACGTTGAAACAACGCGTTGATTTCAAGTTGATTTTCCGTTAGTTTTGAAAGAATGACGCGTCTGACGTTGGTTCAACGTTAATTCGATGAGCAAAACAATGTCAGATCAACGTTGTTTCGATGTCATATTTCCACGTTGATTCAATGTCAGTTTGCTATCTGGGTTCTATCTAAATCATTGCTAGCACAACACGCTAGGAATTTGCTAGCCTGTTAGTGTGCCATTTTTTTTGATGGGACTAGCTTAATGAACACTGTACATTGTTCGGTTCCGGCTGTAGTAGAGCCTGTGCAGCTGGGTTGATTGGGTGACCCTGAGACGGTGTATTTGCTGGACAAAACACGAATCTTCCGTTCCAATTACCATACCAAATAGATTCTCCCCACTCAGTGAAACACTCACTGAGAATCCTGTTAAAGGTGCCCTAGTTATTGGCGATTGATTCTATTACACGAAACGTGAAAAAAGAGACACCAGCCACCATAGTCACATGTTTGCCAGAAGTGAGTGCCTGACATCAAAGCAAATTTAAAAGTTCTGCTAATCGCAAATTCTCTAAGATTATTATTCACGTCGGCACTAATGATGTTCGATTTAGCCTGTTAATTTTAGATCAGTAAAATTAACACTAAAGAGGTGTTTGAACTTGCAAGTATGATGTCAGGCACTGTAATTTTCTCTGGCCCCCTTCCTGTTCCAAGGAGTGAGGAGATATAGTTGACTGTCCTCACTTAATGGCTGGCTGTCCAAGTGGTGTCCGCAAAATAATATAGAATTCATAGACAATTGGTAATGTATTTGGGGCAGACCTGACCTGTTGAAAAGAGATGGTATTCATCCCTCCTGGATGGTGCTGCTCTTCTCTCTAGTAATATGGTACATAGTCTTAGAGTTCAAACATGACAATCTTGGGCTCAGGTCAGGAAGTAGACAGACTGTAGGAAGTCTGTTAACTGTCTCACGTCACTGAGGTCAGATAAATCCCATCACATAGAGCATCTTTCACCTAGATATTATCATAGAGACTGTGCCTTTTCCACAAATTAGGAAATACAAAAAAATTCCAAACCCATCAAAGGGTAAAATTTTATTGATGTTCAACAAATAAAAAACAGATATAATACAAATTATCAAATGATAAAGTTAGAAAAATACTAAGTCTAGTTTCGAATATAATTCTTTGAAGTGTTGGTGCTTAATGTAACAATATCTAGTGTAAATGATAAATCACGTTTGAGATTTGTGCTGACTACTGTATACAGGCCACAAGGGCACAATACAGACTTTATCAAAGAATTTGCTCACTTTCTATCAGAGTTAGAACTGGCTGCAGATAAAGTCTTAATTGTTGGTGACTTTAATATACATGTAGATAACGAAAAATATGCATTGGGATTAGCATTTAAACACATTTTTAACTCAATTGGAGTTAGACAACACGTGTCAGGACCATATTATTGTTGTAATCATACTCTAAATCTAATATTATCACAAGGAATCAATGTTGATGCCATTGAAATTCTGCAGCAGAGCGATGAAATCTCAGATCATCTAGTCTCGTGTAAACTTAGTTTAGCCAAGGCTGCAAAGCCAAACTCCATGTTACAAATATGCTAGACCTATCAATTCTGCCACTAAAGATGGCTTTTTAAAATGTCCTCACGTAATACTGTCTAACACTTGATGGCTGCTCTGTCAAGTCCTCATCATTGGTTAGGAACATGGTTGTGCTCTGAAATATCAATCTTTCATTTGAAAGTCATTTGTCTAGTATATGTAAAATGTTTTTTCATCTTAAAAAATATATCTAAATAACATCATATGCTCTCACTTAAAAATGCAGAACAATTAGTTAATGTGCTCATGACAACAAGGGTAGATTATTGTAATGCTCAACTGGGTGATTGTCCTACATGTTTAAAAAAATAAACTGCAGCTGGTCCAAAATGCAGCCGCTAGAGTTCTTACCAGAACAAGGAAGTATGACCATATTAGCCCTGTTCTGTCAACACTGTAATAGCTCCCTATTAAACATTGTATACATTTTTTATATATATATATATTTGGTGATTACTTACAAAGCACTAAATGGTTTAGCTCCCCAGTACTTGAGCAAGCTCTTAACGTTAACACATTATAGTCCTTCACATCTATTGGATATCGTTCCTAGGATATCGAAGTCCAGTAAAGGAGGGAGGGCGTTCTCGCATTTAGCTCCAAAACTCTGGAATAGCCTTCCCGATACGGTCCAAAGCTCTGACTCGCCGACACAGTTTAAAACTAGATTAAAGACGCTTCTCTTTAGTCAAGCATTCACATAATGCTTACCTTCTAGTCCTCTGTTATGCCATACGGAACCGTTTGCCACTGAAACTGCTTAACGCACCAGTGGGGCTCGACAGCCTTTTAGACAAACGGGTCGCCGCGTATGGTTGGGTTGCGGAGAGATTGGGTTGCGGAGAGTTTGTGTGATAGTGGTTTTCTAACACCGACTCCCGTATAATGGAAATCATTATGAACATCAGCTATGCTAATTATTTCCCATCTGCCTTTCTGCTGTTATCTCAGGACGCTTGTCCCGAGAAAAATGGCGTTCGTCAGGTCCAGTTTTGTCTCCAGCCTCTCACGGGGATTTCGGATGCCCCAACGTCTGTGAGGAGAAGACCAACGCCTGTGAAGAGACGACTCAACGCCTGCGATATGTTATGGCGCCGTTTTATACATAAGCAATATTTATATTTAATATTTATATATAAACAATATGAATGTAAGCCAGAGGAGAACTGGCCCCCGACTGAGCCTGGGTTCTCCCAAGGTTTTTTCTCCATCCAATCTGATGGAGTTTTGGTTCCTTGCCACTGTCGCCTTGCTATTGGCTTGCTTTTGGCTTGCTCAGTTGGGGTTATTTAGCGTTTAGCAATGTTGTTGATCTGTGTTGTACTACTTTCATGTTATCACTGTGAAGCTGCTTTGATACAATCTGTATTGTGAAAAGCGCTATATAAATAAATGTGACTTGACTTGACTATTGCAAACACAGTCTGTCAGTTCAAATCTAGACTAAGAACACATCTCTTTGGACTTGCATACACATAACACATTATAGACTTCTATAATTCAAGGTTAGGCTGCATAGTTTAGATCAGCCGGAACTGGGAATACTTCCCACAAATACTGATGTACTTGGTACATCATAAGAAGGATGGCATCTTCACTAATATTAGCCTCATGTTTATCCCGAGCTTTACCTCTGTAGGCTACAGATAAAACATTGTCAGGATAATTCCGGTTTGCATGGCAACGCAGACGCAACAAATATTTCTGTATTATACATTTTTAAGACTAGGCATGTAGTTTGTTAAGAGTTGATTTGTAAAGGCGGGCTACATGCCACACATATACATACAAGCATACCTATGGATTGAATGTGCCATCTGTGTTTTCACGGGTTTGGATTTTTGAAGTTTGCGCAGAGATAACAAATAATTGTTTGCACCTTCAAACCTATTTCAGGGAGTGCGTTCTCGATACACCAGGCACTGTTTTGTGTGGATAGGTGGCCAGAGTGCGTTTCTGAGTTTTTCTGTTAGAGCGCGTTAGAAGCCCTTAAATTAATAACTAATAATCTTCACAACGGAAGTGAATCAATCAAAACTAACTTTAGCTGGACAATAACTCTACCTAATGCTGTTGTAAAGCCTAAACAATCTGTTGCAATGATTTATATTATAACTGTAAAACAATCCATACTGTTAAAGGGCAACTATTTCAACTTTATACAACCGTTTAGAAATCATTTGGATGGTTAAATAACCTGTTCTGGTGAAAATGATGACTTTCCCCTCTCCCCCCAGCATTCCCAATCGAATAACCAACCTTGCAACATGGGGACTAACATCCCAGTAAGTTGAAATTAGGAAGTCTCGCGAGAACGAGCGAGAAACACAAACTGCTTTATGGCAATTCAACATAATTTTATGAAACTGAGACATAGCGCCGCACGATAAAGTTGGCAGGCTCTGATAATAATAAATGCTATCAGTGGTAGTGTAACAATGCAGAAGAGGAGGAAGTAGAAAAATATACAAACAGATAATCCAAGGCAAATGACAGAACAAGGACCTCAGGACAGAGGTCCTTGGTCCTACTCTCTGTGGCCCCTCGGGAGAGTACCTCCGGCCTCTCCCCAAAATTTTCTTGGGGGTAGCTACGGGGTAATAGGCTGGAGTGGGCACAGGAACAGAGACACCGGCTCAGGCCCAGGAACAGACGACACTGGCTCAGGCACAAGAACAGGCGACACCGGCTCAGGCACAGGAACAGGAACAGATGACACTGGCTCAGGCACAGGAATAGGAACAGAGGAAACCAGCTCAGGGACAGGAGCAGGAATAGGCAACACTGGCTCAGACACAGGAACAGACGACACCAGCTTAGGCACAGAAACAGGAACAGATGACACCGGCTCAGGCACAGGAACAGACAGCGTGGCGGCAGCCATCTTGTCCTCTGCCGCCACCCTGGCCCGGCAGAAGTGACGTGAACAGTGTCTGGCTGGACAGCCGTGATGTGAACAGTCTCTGACTGGGCAGAAGTGACGTGAACAGTCTCTGGGTCGGCAGACGTTACGTGAACAGTCTCTGGATCGGCAGGCATGACGTGAACAGTCTCTGACTGGGCCGACGTGACGTGAACAGTCTCTGGGTCGGCAGACGTGATGTGAACAGTCTCTGGATCGACAGACGTGACGTGAACAGTCTCTGGATCGGCAGACGTGACGTGAACAGTCTCTGGATTGGCAGACGTGACGTAAACAGGCGCAGGCTCGACAGGGCTGATGTGGAGCGCAGGCTTGGCAGGGCTGACATGGATCGCAGACTCGGCAGGGCTGATGTGGAGCGCAGGCTTGGCAGGGCTGACATGGATCGCAGACTCGGCAGGGCTGATGTGGAGCGCAGGCTCGGCAGGGCTGACGTGGACACGCACAGTGAATTCAGAGCCACTCAGTTGTAATGCTATGTTTATATAACACTCAAGAGTCCAGCTAGGGTCATGCAATGGCATAATGTAGCTGAGTGGCTCAGACAGTCCTCCGTGGAAAAATATCATCAAGCATACCTCATCCATAAAAGTCAGGTGAGTCAGCTCTGTCACAAAACTCTCAATGGGTCTATCCCTTTGACAGATTTGCATGATTTGTGCTGCTGGATTCCTCTTTTGTGGTGAGTTCTTCGGTAACGATGCAGCAGAGAAGGAGGAAGCAGAATCGAAATGCAAGCACAGATTTTACAAACAGGTAATCGAAGGTAAATGACAGAACAAGTACCTCAGGACAGGAACAAGGCCAAGAAACCACTACAAGCAACAGCACACATTACAGCATCAATAGCTTGTTTTCACATGACGTCACGCCACTGCGTTGCCATAGCGCGGAATGCAAACGGAGGGCAGGAAGTGATTTGCTGTATTTAGAAAGCACTATCCCAAACTCAAAATACCTATGTTTTACATTGTTTATGGTTACTCAAATCAATCAAACCACAAGGAGATTTTATCGTGTACCATTACGGGGGGGGGGGGGGGGGGGTGCTAGAAAATGACCGGGCAACTCAGAAAAAACAGCTTGCAAACCTACATCTGCGGTCGGGAGGAGCCGCGCTTGAGAAAATGCCTGTGTGTGTGTATCACTTCGTCAAAGGTGAGTTAATATAATTTAAGTGGCTATGTTTGTGTAACGTGCAGTGGTGGAGGAAGTACTGAATCTCAGTACTTAAGTAAAAGTACAAATAACCAGATAAATATTTACTTTAGTAAAAGTAGAAGTAACACAGTGACTACCATACTTAAGTAAAAAGTACTGTATTTTAAATGTACTTTAAGTATTAAAAGTAAAAGTACTTGCATAACAATTTATTATCTTAATGTCTATTTTCTAATGATTAATAAAACATTTAATTCTAACTCATTCAACCTAATAGCCTACTCCTATAATGATGTTCAATAATGATGGAAAAAAAATGTCACCATTTCTGAAACAAGCTTGCAATTAGGCAATATCATGCTTATCCTTACTATATGTTAATAACTATGTTTGGCAGTAAACGCGATTCATTTATGGTGTAATTCTGAACCTCTTGGCTTGCCATAATCCTAACCAAACCAAACATATATTACACACGGTGCGTTTCCTATGCACGTAAAAACTAATTTTCGCGTATGAGTTGCATGATAAACCAACCCGGTCTCACCCCAAGACGTCATATAACTGACGTTTTGGGACGTCTTTTGACCATACGTCAATATTCGCCTTTTTAGGGCCCCCTTAAACGTCGGTAGATGAGGTTATGGGATCCTAACTCTACCCCATACCTAAACCTAACCCTAAACCTAACCCGTCACCTAACTGACGTTAAAGGTAAAGCGTCAGTTGTATGACGGCCCGGGATCGCCATCTACCGACGTTTAAGGGGGCCCTAAAAAGGCTGATATTGACGTATGGTCAAAATACGTCCCAAAACGTCAGTTATATGACTTTTTGGGATGAGACTGTGTTAGATAAACACACGCATTTAGTAAACAGACGCATAAACAGACGCATTTAGTGTGACCGGGTTGATATACTGTATCAACCAAACGTCACTGGTGAGACAAACATGCAACGAACGGACGGTCCGATGACGTTTTGTCAGGGGAAAAACTGATCAGAAAATGTAACGAAAATGTAACAGAAGTTGTAGAAATGTAGTGGAGTAGAAAGTATAATAATTGCTGCAAAATGTAACGAAGTAAAAGTAAAAAGTATGCACTATTTATTGTACTTAAGTAAAGTAAAGATACGTGAAAAATGTACTTAAGTAAAGTAACGAAGTATTTGTACTTCGTTACATTCCACCACTGGTAACGTGTAATGTTTTCGAACTTTGTAAAGTCAAAGTATGTCTGCAAGACGAGGTAGTTGCTGATATTTAGCTCCTCGATGGCTAGAAAATCTTTTTATTCAGTTGAAAAATCGCTCCTTCATAGCGTAAGGATCACGTCCAATAACACAGTCTCATCCCAAAAAGTCATATAACTGACGTTTTGGGACGTATTTTGACCATACGTCAATATCCGCCTTTTTAGGGCCCCCTTAAACGTCGGTAGATGGCGATCCCGGGCCGTCATACAACTGACGCTTTACCTTTAACGTCAGTTAGGTGACGGGTTAGGTTTAGGGTTAGGTTTAGGTATGGGGTAGAGTTAGGATCCCATAACCTCATCTACCGACGTTTAAGGGGGCCCTAAAAAGGCGAATATTGACGTATGGTCAAAAGACGTCCCAAAACGTCAGTTATATGACGTCTTGGGATGAGACCGGGTTGCGTCCAACATATGTTGGATTTTTTGTTTATTTCTTTCTCTTGTAATAGCATGTAAAGTAGTACAGTACGGACTTTCCTCCATCTCGTCCATTGCGCTCTTCACTCCCTGCCCTCCATCTGAATTTTGCGCTGCATCATAATCACGTGACTGAAACCCAGCTATAACTCACAAAGACTGAACTAGACACAGGGATTAAATACACAGGCAAACAAGATAACAAGTGGCCGTGAGTCGTGACTAAGGTGGGTGCCACAAGTGGGGTTTTTTAGGACAGTGTTGTGAAATATACACCCCAAAACTGTAGGGGAGGCTCGATGAGAAAACATGCGACAACAAAAGTGAAAATCAACGAAGTAATGGCTAAAGTTGCCAAGTTCCCCTTTAAACGCCCTATAAATGAAGGTAAGGTGACTTGACTTTCATGTTTAATAAAATAAATGCATTTGGAGCCAGCTCTTCCTTGTTTATTGAGTTCACCAATCTTTACAGAGGGGAAAGACTGAAAGGGTAGTTTGGCTTAGTTCACCCAAAAGTGTTTAATTTTCATATTTTATTCACCCTTTCAAGTTTCCCAAACAATTCCAATGTCTTCTACTGGCCACTTAAACAGATTGCCCCACCCTAACTCACTCCGTTGGTTCAGCCATTGCTGTGCCATGCTGGTTGGATGTTGTGAAAGTGTATACACCAACAAATGGCTCTGATAAGTTGACTCTATATATTAATTTGTTATAAATGATAGGAGAAATTAATTTGGCAAAAAAAATAAATAAATACTGCACAAATAGCTACAGTTCTTACACTAACTTTAAACAAACATACATAACTGACAAAATACATGTTCTATAGACATTTACAGTTTACATGCAGCCTCCGCTCTCTCACACAAACAAAGCCAGACAATATCTCATAGCCTTGAAAGCACTTGATGCATTTTCATCTTCATTTGGCAAAAAAAAAAATAAAAAAAAAATGACTAACTCCCACAAGTCTACAAAACCAAACACTCCATAAAACTAAAAAATAACAGGAGCTTTGTGTTGATTTATGATTCAATGAATAAAATAAAATTAAAAAAAATTCCTGACTGTAAAAAGTGTTTGATGGCAGAACAAATTATTTTTTCCGTCATCTTCAGTCTCACTGTTTCTCAACAGGTTCATTTTCTCTCTGGATCATGCTTGAGGGTGAGGGGGTGGAAATCTGACACACAACAGCAGTAACAGCAGCAGCTTAATGCATGACTAATCAAGCATGAAGTGGCATGGACGCAATTGAGCAAATTAACAACCAAAAACAAATGCTAAACAAACCATGACTCATATAACAAGTCAATTTCTTTGTGTGCTATTCTGTGCCTCTGAAAACCTCACTCATCTTTGACGCCCATGCCAAATTATGGCAGGCATTCAAATCTCAATGATCTTTTAAAGTAGGTATGCCAGGTGCTTTAAAGAAAAATGGATGTTTATTTATTTATTTATTTATTTCATTATACCCATTTGGTAACACTTTATTTGAAGGGGTGTGCATAAGACTTGACATGACACTGTCATAAACATGACATAACACCTGTTTTAGTCTTTATGAATGTTTATGTCTGCTGTCATTAAGTGTCATTCGGTAAATTATGACACTTTTAATGCAAAGTTGACATTGCTTAAAATGTCTTTGTCATGACAACTTGACATTAACCAAGAAATCATAACCTGTCAACCTGTCACAAATATGTCATAACAGATCTATTTATCAAACTTAAAGAAGTTATTTAGCTTTGTGTTAACATTACATTACCCTGTCATATGTTATGGCTGGTTTTAACTTTGGTTGTCATGACACCATTATAACTGTGACATGAATATTTTACATGTCCTCAAGTAAAGTGGAACACATTGTACTAGTTATAAAGATGTCATTAAGGGTTATTACACTGTCAAATGCTTTAACAACTGTGCCATTAATATTTCCCCTTACTTGAAGTAAAGTGGAAAACGTTGGACTAGTTATGATTACTTGGTTAATGTCAAGTTGTCATAATCAAGACATTTTTGTCTTGGTTAATGTCAAGTTGACACCTCTTTTTTTTTCTTTGTTAATGTAAAGTTTTCATAACAAAGACATTTTAAACAATGTCAACTTTGCATTAAAAGTGTCATAATTTACCGAATGACACTTAATGACAACAGTCATAAACATTCATAAAGACTCCTTCATGTTCATGACAGGTGTTATGTCATGTTTATGACAGTGTCATGACAGTCTTATGCACACCCCTTAAAATAAAGTGTTACCATACATTTAAAACATCCTAGCATTCTGGTTCATAAACATGGTGAATCACCAAGGTAATGGAGAGATTGCCCTTGACTATGCAGACTTGTAGAATAAGACCTTGAGCACCAAGGCTAATTTCCCACATTTGTTTGTGTGCGAGTTATGTGGCCTGCCTATTAAAATGGTAATCTCAGCTCACAGCTGTTTTCATCATCATCATTCCTGATTGAAGTTTTGTGTCTCGGTTAGTCTTACATGCCACACGGACAATTAAGATGTGCAACAGATGGTAATAAACCGACATTTAAGAAAAGCAGTGACATACAGCTCTGGCAAAAGACTTTCCAGATTGACACTTACAGGAAAGGACAGATGAGGCAGATGAAGAGATATCTGTTTCTGTCATAATCTGTCAGACTTGTTCATGATAAGTAATAATGAATAGTAACCATTCAATTTGCATACTGTCTATCCATCCACTCTCCAAAACTGCTTGTTGTGTGTAGGGTGATGCCTGAAGCCTATCCTGGCCAAAGGCAGGAAAACAACCTCGAAAGATGGCCAGTCTATCATAGAGTTTTTTCATACTGTACTATATATGTTAATCTAGTGTGAAATTTAACAATGAACACATACTACTCTGAAACAATATTATTATTTGTTTTAGCGAAAAAAAAAAAAAAAAAAAACTACACAAGTGTGTTATTCTCAGGAAATGACATTATTTTTTGGGCTATATGTGTGTCTCTTTGACCTACTACTTAAATTAGTCATATTATCAGATACATATCAGATAAAAGTTTAACATCTGAATATCAGACCATTTCCATTCATCACCATTATATTTTCATACAAGAACATTTACAGTGTTCATTTTTTTTTACTGAAAGTAGGTTGTTCATGGCGAGAACATTGCAAGCTAAATCGATTATTAGAGATTGTGCACATCTTCAACCCAGTCGCATTCAAGCCCAAAATGATTTGATTTTTTTTTTTACAAAAACTACAACTACTACTACAACTAATAATAATAACAATAATAATGCAATTGATATTATGATCATGATTTTTTCGTAAGAAACAGGTAGCTAGTGTACTGTCGCATTTATGCAAACAAAGATATTGTTTGTTCAACATTTTACCTCACACCTCATTCCTGTGGATTTACAACAGGCGAGCCAACCCTGACAAAATTCAAGACATCCTATCAAATATGTACAGGGTGATTCTAGTGAGGCAGCACACAGGCTGCTATAGAGGCTGTGATTGGTGCAAAGAAAGCTTTTTTCTTGCACTCTCTGCAAAAAAAAAAAAAAAAAAAAAAATGACCAACAACTTTCTGTTTATTACAGCAGAGAGCCAGAGAATAGAAGTGAGACAACCCTGGAGCCGAAGAAAAACCCACTGCATCCTGAGACACAGAGATGGAAAAGATTAAATTATATAATGTAACAAATAAGTTGTTTAGACTAATGTGGATTTTTATAGTTTTCAAGCAATGCAATTACAAAAAACGGTCTCAGACAATGTGGTTTTTGTTTTCAGTTAAAATGTAAGTGTTTAATGCTCCTTTCTTTAATTCACTTCATCTTACAACCTAACTTGAACTCAGTGCCGTCATGGCAACTGAACCAGCAAAGAAAATATGAAAGGAGAAAAAATGCAGTCATTTTTCACACTGTCTTATAGATCTGTATGTACTTATGTGCATTTGTTTAAATGGATCATATTATAAAAAAAGAAATTATAGTATTTATATATCTATATAGAAAATATTATAAACACTACCTATAATTTATATAATAATAATAAATATTAACATCTATTATTAAATTCCATTCATAAATTCAGAATTATTTGAAAAATAAAAGCATTTTTTGGCACAAGAATTTCACAAATTTTATATGTCCACCTCATAATAAGTTTATAACAACCTCTGTTGATGTAGTTAAGTTGGTTTAACCTGGAAATGGTAAAACACCTGGAATTTAACACACAAATAATCAAACAAACCATGCACAACCGTCATCAGTGTTTCAGTATTTTAATAACAGTTTGTTGTTGTTGTTTTTTTACCAGTGTAAGTTGATTTTGGAATATTATCATAAAAGTGGTGTAGAAATGATTGATGTGGATGAAACACAGTCTCTCCAGAGCTCTTCAGAGAGCGTATATGGTGACCGAATGATGGAAAATGCCTCGGCTTTTACTTTCTTCCTAATTCACCGTCTAACCTCTTTTCAACTCCCTGTCTATCTCCTCCCTCATTCACCTCATCCATTTGTCTGCACCACCCTGTCGTCCTAATGGATGCCACTATAGCTTTTCTTAGATCCTTCCACTCCAGCAGTGTACAATCTCTCTGTCTCTCACTGTCTGAACCTGCACTTTTTATATGAAAAATGATTGGAGCACCGTTGGGAGAGAGTGCCAGGCAAAGCGTCTGGCTGAATTGAATAACTTCTTATTCATGCTCTCAAGCTTGTGAGTGTAAATGTGTGATGGGGAAAATGCAGACTTGGGTTAATGATTCATCAATTCAAAACAAGTGAGGGGAAACTGTGGATCACTTTGCGTGACAGTGAAAGTGCAAATAATGGGATGATTTCCAGGAAAAACAGAGCTTTCACAATACAGTGCTGTGACTATTTAGAACCCTCTTTTTAGCAAGAACTATTTTTTTTTTTGTATATAGTTCTTTGGAGATATATATATATATTTTAATTAGAACTTTAATTATAATTTAAAAGTATAGGAGGTATCATACATAAATGGTTTTCCAAAGAAACAGTAATTTAAAGAATGTAATTTGCTTTTACATCATATAGAACTTCAAAAGCTTATCTTATAACGTATGGAATTTAAAAAGGCCTTTTTTGTCACAATCGGTTTTGGTTTCAATTCCTTGTCAAGTATTGTCTTTACATCGGTTTGTATATTTGTTGCATTTATTTTCTCCTTTCTCTCTTTGTTTCTTTGCCTGTTGTTATATTTGTTAATTTTGTTTAAAACCGTATGTAAAAAGTTGTATTTAGATCAGCATATCTTCTTCTCTTCTGACAGTGTCGTAACAATTATAGCATAATGGAATGCTGAAAGGAAATTATATGACATCTTATGAAACTTTAAAAGATTTGAAGCTCTATCTACCTACCTACCAAAACTGTTTGTCATGAATCCTCTAAAGAAAGACAGAAGGAAGGTAAAATTTAAAAGTATCCAAGATTAGTTTCTGCAAGACAAATAAAATGTCTGAAAAAAAAAATACTTCTTTCCTGCTAGCTCACCTACACCTCTATTCTTTTCCATTACTGTCAGTGCAGTAAAGAAGATGGATGAGTCCATTTTTAGCTCAAGGAGGTAATGCTAGCCCCTGAAACAGCTGAACACTGAAGCTTTAAATTTATCTGTTCTGGGGCCACATCATTTCCATCAGTATAAACTCATCCTGCATTAAAATTATTCAGACCTATACACACACACAACCAGAACAAGTATCTGCTGCAAAACAACTGATTTATGTTCACTTGCTTTTTTATTCTCTCTGGAAATTGCAATTTGAAATGCACAAAGACAAAAAACAACAGCTATTCATCAATCACAATTTGCCAACTAATTTGGAACATCAGACATTTCAATTTCATTCACACCAGAGGAAACTGAAGAAAGGTGGGTTAGCTCACATATTTTTTCAGGGGCATGTACGTGGCTTGGTGTGGTGAGTTGAGAATGAGGACGACCCCCATGCAATAAAAAGTACACGGGGCACAGAAACCATAGAGATGGCCCTGCCTTCCTCTCTGTTTTCCTCAAAAAAATATCCATCTACCCTACCAACGTCTATTGTAAACAGTGGCGGTTCTACTTTGAATTACACCCAGGGCGAGACCACCTTCGAGAAAAACGCTTGCTGTAGCTCTGCTAAAAGATTTATTTACGGAGAAGAGAAAAACACCCAAGTGTTTGGGTGCACGTGCTGAAAAGTTTATGAGCGCGCTTCCCGTGAGCGCATAATGAGTGCGCTTCCCGTGCGTGCGCCTATTTGAAATAACGACCTCGAGCGCGCAAAAGACACGATACGTGAACTAATCAAGAGACCCTCTTGACATCGCTTCTGAGAACGGCTCCTTCTCAGCAAACATGGGTGCCATTGCCAATAATTGAATCGAATTGATAAAAAATAGAAAACCTTCGCGGCACAGAGGATTTATTTAACTGCTCGTGCCGCCCCCCCAGAAATGCCGCCCTGGTCGACTGCCCGGTTCGCCCGTGTCTAAAACCGCTACTGATTGTAACCCCCATTCACTGAAGGAGGGAATAGAGACTTTACGTCAGAATGGAGCTGACAAATTGGGATTTCGCCAGAGAGCCCAATCACCTTCAAGTGTAAACTAAATGAGCCAATGCACATTGGCATGTGAGATTGGCATCACTTGCCCTGCCCTGCAAAGCGGGTATATAAGAAAGCGCGTGTGCAATCGCACTTCAAGTTTTGCGCTGAGGAGCCGAGGCGGTGACCTGGTTGCTCAACTGTAGTGCAGCAATTGTGGCGATGAATAATGCTGAAGCACAGCCCCGAACCATAGGCTGAAGGTTTGGTGACAGACTCAGCCGTGAAGGCACTGCTGAAGCGGCCTCACATGAAGCAATCTGAGCAGCATTACCACAGAGCCTCTGAATTAGTTTCAGTGAAGCCGTCAATCTGCCATTGACAAGGTCAGGCAGTTCAGCACCGACTGAGCACATTCTTTCGTGAGACATGCTGTCAGGTTGACCGAGTCCAACTCCATGCTAAGAAAAGAGATCCTCACGCAAATTCGCCCGAGGAAGTGGTTTATCTCTCTCGATCTGAAAGACACCTACTTTCAGATCCATCACAGGCCATTCTTGAGATTCGCCTTCGATGGACAGGTATATCAATACACCGTCCTCCCGTTCGGCCTGTCCTTGGCACCTCATACATTCACAAAGCGCATGGACACGGCTCTCGTGCCTTTGAGAAATCAGGGCATGCAAATTATGAAATATTTTGATGATTGGCTGATTCTAGCCCAATCAGAGATGGAACTTTAAATTCACAGAACAGTGCTCCTTAGTCACCTGGAAAGTTTGGGTCTCACGGTCAACTGGACCAAGGGCTCATTAACGGCCAGTCAGCCAATTTCTTTTCTGGGAATAGAACTGGATTCTGTGGCCATGACAGCTCTTTTGTCGATACAGCGTGCGCGCCATGGTTGACACCTCGCCGCATTTTCCAGAAGGACAGCGTTGCTTCTCTGAAAACATTTCAGAGGATGCTCAGATGAATAGCTTCAGCTTCAGCTGTGCTTCAGCTGGGCTTACTGCGCATGCGCCCTCTCCAATGCGGGTTGAACGCTCTTGTGCCTCACTGGGGCTTTAGGCCACAGGAAAATCAGAGTGACTCAGAGCTGTGTTTCAGCTCTGCAGCCCTGGTTAGAGGATGACCGGTACCAGCAGGGAGTGATGATGGGAGAAATCTCTCACCGAAAGGTCATCTTGACAGATTCCTCCAACTCAGGGTGGGACACTGTGTTAGAGGGCAGACCGGTCTTTGAACTGTGGTCAGACTGATTGAAACGCCTTCACATAAACTGTTTGTAGACAATAGCGGTCGAGAACGAGCTGATGTGCGCCCTCCCGGACATCGTGTACTGGTCCACACGGACAACATGTCTCAACATGTCATGACATGTCACATGTCATGTGTCCTACATGAACCGCCAGAGCGACGCCAGATCCAAGAACCTCTGTGATTTGACAGAACGCCTCCTTGTTTGGTCCCAGCCCCTTTTGTGCTCGCCTCGCATGTGGCCAGGCAACCTAAATGATGGTCAGACTGTCCAGATACAACATTCTCCCAGGGGAATTGTCTCTGCACCTACAGACTGTCCAATTACTATGGCGCCTCTGTAAGGACTTTTGCCAGGCGACTCAACCTCCTCCCACACACACGCACACATTCACTCACTTACTCCAGTGAGTATCAAGTTACAAGTCTTCATGACACATTGGAATGTGGCAGAATGTCTCTTAACAAAGAGGAGGACATTCTCTGTTGTTTAAAGACAGTAAACAAAATGTTTGCAATGCTTTTTTATGTATGTGTGTTTTCCCCCATGTCACAGTGAAATAACTTTGTTTGGTTGCAGCATAAACAGAAATTAGAAATACCTTCTTTATGCATTGTAAACATAAGTGTATATTCCTTTAATGTAACATAATGTTCCTTGATGTCTCCAGAATGCTCATGGAACGGGCTCTCCGAATATGCACAGAGATATAAAGTAAAGTGTATTTTTAATGTTTTTACCGCCATTGAAGTTCACACTGTTAAACTATAAAACCCTCATTGAACACACCCCCTCCCACGAGGAGCGCGCACTCTGAGAACAAAGGACAATAAACCGAGAGTTCCCACGTGCAACGTCCATTCCCCCGATTGGCTCCAGCCAACAGGAAGGGGACGGATTTCTCCAAGGGGATAAAGGTAGCGCGCCGGCTCCGCCTCCTCCCTTCTTGCTCCGGACGCTCGCACCAGCGCATCCTCGTCTGCCTTGAACATGTAGTCCTCGTGTCCGTCCACGTGATCCGATCCTGGATCTTTTCTTTACTTTCTAGTCTAAAGTTTGTTTCTGTATTCAACTCGTTTTACTTCTTCGAAGTGAAATGAACTGAGCCGAACTATTTCCTCGGGTAACATCACCTCAAAGACTTTAAGCCTCTCAGACACTCGCGCCGAATGCCACGTGACACCCCGCACCCACGGAACAAAGGAGCAACGCGCACGCAGCTAGACCATGTGGGCCGCACGCGCACAGAGGATAAAAGATCCGCCGTCCAACTCACGGCTAGACCACGTAGGCCACTCAAGAAACGCAGCAACACATGAGAGCACTTTTCCACATGCAAGTAAATTTGGGTTACCCTGTTTTCAGAGCATTAAGAATGTGTTTTCGTGTGTCTCAGAAAGGTTGATGTCGAGGAGAAATTGTACCAACTCTGTCTCTCCTCTCTCCTCTCTCTCCCTCTACTCTCTATCTCCAACTCATTTACATGTGTACCCATTGTCTAAATGCCCCGCGTCATCTTAGTTTGTGTTTTAATGTTTGTAAATACATGTATCATTGTAACGCAGTAAATGCTTAAGTAGTTGCCTTATTAAATCAATATATTCACTTTGATTCTTTCTGCTCATTACATGGTCAATGATATGCTGATCAAAACGCTGCAAGCTGTAACTAAAAATACCTAAAAGGGTATTTGTTTATAGAGCAGGAAAACTAATTCTTGTGGCCACAGAATTACTTTTCATAGACTCTATAACTTAATTGAGTTAATCAATTTGACCTGTCTTGTAAAACGTGGTCCGTGTAATTGATTACAATTAATTTGTGGTTAATTGCAGAGATGCACATGCATGCATGTGGGTAAAATTGACAAAGCTTCCCTCAATGGGAGATTTATTAACATGTAAGACTGGTCTGATCCAAATCTGTATGAATAATTGTTAATTATCAATTATTAATTATGATATGCAAATTCACCCTTGATCAGACCCAAACAGTCTTTACACCTCTTTGGCAAAGATTTGCATCATGTGGAAGTCAACATTTTTGTCCCAAAGGATAATACTCACTGCCTGATGTTCTTCTTGAAGAACGAGGATGCGCTGGCCCAAATCTGGCCCAGCTACCCATTGTATGCCTTCCCTCCGGTCTCTCTGTTGCCACAGGTAATCCAGAGAATCAGGAAAACACGCCACTCTGTGCTGTCAAGTCACCTTTGTTTATATAGCGCTTTTTACAATACAGATTGTATCAAAGCAGCTTCACAGTGATAACATGAAAATAATACAACACAGATCAATAATATTGTTGAATATTAAATGTCCCCAACTAAGCAAGCCAAAAGCCAAGGCAACAGTGGCAAGGAACCAAAACTCCATCAGGTTGACAGAATGGAGAAAAAAAAACCCTACTTCCTGGTTCTGGTAAGAACTCGAGCTGCTGCGTTTTAAACTAGCTGAAGTTTGTTTATTAAGCGTGCAGGTTAACCGTCATCCTCAAACCATGGCATGGCTTTGTTCCAATTGGCACTCCCTGATTGGCACTCCCTTCAGAGCGCAGGTCATTTCTTTATCAGCTCTGCCTGCGTCTGATAGCAAAAGCGATATTAACCTCATCTGTCCTGTCAGAGTGCTGAGGGTTTACATTGCGCGCTCCGCCCCCTTCAGGCATTCGGAGCAGCAACTATGCTGCTCTGCATTTCCCATAGGGTGCTTATATACATGTTGTTGGCCCGCTATGCTGGCCGCCCCAGGGACTCATGGAGTGGACGACTTTCTCTTCAGTCAATGAAAACCAGAGAAGCAGCCTCTGAGCCATACTTTTATATGCTAAGCCACACCCATTCTGGTGGGCTGTGACACATGGGGGGTGACGTCACGCCAGGCTCACTGGTACACTGCTGCAGTTGCCACGGAGCAGCCAATGAGCATGCTAGACAGCCTGCTCTTGGTCTGCAAGCTGCTGAACTGCGACAATAAATACAAAATTAAGGATAATTTTTTTGGCCTCCGGCTCTGGAACCGGCATTGGCTCTGCCTCCGGCTCTGGAATGGGCACTGGCTCTGCTTTCAACTCTCGAACAGCAGACACTTGCTCCGGATCTGGAACAGCAGACATGTCCAGGATCCGAGCCAGACGCTCCAGATAGTCCAGGTCCATTAAGGCAGACGGAACGTGAACTATCCCTGACTGGGCAGATGGAACGTGAACAGTCTCTAACTGCGCAGATGGAACATGAACAGTCTCTGACTGGGCAGACGGAACGTGAACAATCTCCAACTGGGCAGACGGAACGTGAACAGTCTCTGACTGGGCAGACGGGACGTGAACAGTCTCCAACTGGGCAGACGGGATGTGACCATTCTCTGACTGGGCAGACAGAATGTGAACAGTCTCTGACTGGGCAGACGGGACGTGGACAGTCTCCGACTGGGCAGACGGGATGTGACCATTCTCTGACTGGGCAGACGGGACGTGAACTGTCTCTGACTGGGTAGACGGGACGTGAACAGTCTCTGACTGGGCAGACGTGACGTGAACAATCTCTGACTGTTGCAGACGGAACGTGAACAGTCTTTGACTGGGCAGATAGGACGTGAACAGTCTCTGACTGGGGAGACGGGACGTGAACAGTCTCTGACTGGGCAGACGGGCTGTGTCTCTTCCTTCTCCTTCTCCGGACCCTTGAACTCGGGACCACCGGAACCGGGCCCATCGGAACAGTGACCACCGGAAACAGGATCATCTCCCGACTACATCCTCCTTTGCTACCTCCACGGGTCCGGCGAAACTTGACCAACCAGGTACCCTTAAAAAATTCCCTTCTCTCCCGCTCGGTGGCTGGGGAGGAGATATTTAAAAAAATATACCGCTGGATCTGAGATGATGGAGTCGTTCTGTCACGAACACACACACAGAATAGACGCAGAATAAGACACAGAAGTGTGAGGACATAAAACAACGACTCCGTACACATACTAACATAGACAGGGAATATATACACATATCTAACATGACTAACACAGAACAGCTGGGAACAATGATTACGGGCAACAGCTGAGTGCAATGAACTGATGAGTGACAGTGACAGACAGAATGCTGGGAATTGAAGTCAATGTGAAGGACACCGTGAGAACGAGGATCTCTAGTGATAAACAAGGGAACACAACCAGACACTGTGACAATAACTTCTCGCTTTCCTGTATTCTGCTTCAGCTCTCTTTCCATTGGTACACTGTATGCATGTATGTATGTGTATGTTAAATTAGTCTAAGTGTTTAGTCTAGTAAATAAAGTCTTGTTTGTATCACACGTAAGTTATCTGTGGTTTGTGCATATTTACTGGATTCCCTAATCTTGTAGATTTTGACAGTAGAGTCATGCGCGGGACTGTTTTTTTTTTTTTTATCCCACTGCCACTGAATTTCTGATCATTTTCTGAATTTTCTGAACTTCCGCTCAATCCCGCAACATGTGTGTTCCACTCCTGCCCGCAACCGCAAAAGTAATGCTAGCACCACATATAACAAACATGACAAACATGATATGACTGTTAAAACATCACAACTAGTGGAGCCTAAAAACATATTTAAACATGCGTAACAACAGATAGAGAGGCCTAAAACAGTTAGTAGTAGTAGTAATAGTAAATCAATCATTTATTCACTGTTATAATGCCGTATGCCTTCTTTGTTTTGTGACCACAAAAAGATGGATTTTAAATTCGAGCTTGTCCATTTAATGGCAGTGAATAGTTACCAGCATCAAGCTTTTTCAAAAAGACGCAAAAGTATCACAGAATGATACCATGCGACACGTGCTGTATATTCTGTGCTCTGGAGCGAAGGCTGTACCGTCTTATCTGAGGTTAATATTTCTGTTGAGTTTTACATAAGTTGTTATCGTGCTCACATCCATCTACCGTCATTCTATTACTGTAATCAGACAAACGGAGTTCCAGTCAGATGATATTTAACTCAGTGAAGATTGAAGAAAGTTCTTTGAAATATTTTGGTGGAATTTATAGGCGTTGTAATTCATGTTGCGTATTTACTAAACAGATTAATAAAATAATGAAAAACATGACCTAGCCAACAGATTGCTATGGAGAAACAGTTACTGTTTGACTGTTTGAACTTCATTTGTTGACTCCTTTCTGGTTACACGGCAAATCGTGGGACAAAGGGTATGTTTTATTTACAAGTTAAAATACGCTGTATTTTTGACCACAAAAACCACCCGCTCTCTTTGTGTCTCCAGAAATTAACATTTCTTAGTAGGCTACGTTCAGAGCGTTGACTGAATGACTGAAATCTCCTCTCCCATGACAGACAATAGCTCTTTTAACTAGATTGATGGAAAAAAGCTCTTTTAAAAGGTACATAAAGGGGATAGGTCGTTCAAAAATGACAATTCTGTCATCATTTACTCCCCTTAAAGTTGCCACAAATGTGAATTTCTTTCATTCTTTCAGAATGTCTGAAACCACACAGTTGATGGACCCCATTGAATTCCATTGTATGAAAAAAATAAAAGTCAATGGGGTCAATGAATTTTTTGGTTTCCGCCAATCTATACCTTCTTTTATGTTCAGCAGAAGCAAGACATTCAAACAGGTTTGGAACAACTTGATGTAATTGATGGCAGAATTGTACTATTCTGTACTATAAAATGTTCAGTTTTGGGTGAACTATCCATTTAAGCAAGATATAAGGAATATACATTCCATGTTTGCCTCTCAAATTGTGGCATATTTATAGTTTATTTTCCAGCTAAAGCTAGATTGCTGACATGTTTTTACTGACACAGCACAATGTGCTGTTGCTCTCGTTGGCTGAGGTGGCAAAGTGTATTGGTGAGGTGTACTGCCCCTTTATAAAAAATACATTCCATTAAAAAAAAAACACACAGTCATATTTCACTCTGGCTGCAATATGAAATGCCTATTAGAAATTCTAATCAAGTCACCTTCATTTATATAGCACTTTTTACAATACAGAATAACAGATAAAATGTCCTATAAAATGAATAGAAAAAGAGAAAAGTCTTTATTGCAGTTAAAACATCAAGAAGTCTTTGCTGAAAGGAAGAAATTACATTTAATATTGAGAGCATGTATGAAGAACGCAGCTCAATTTAATTTGTTATATAAATGCTATCTTAGGATAATGTCCAAAGCAGTCTGAAGGGTGAAAACCACTAGAGTTTGCAAGCCAGCCCACTTGAAGTATTATTCTGTCAGTATGTCTGAGTTTGTGTTATTCTGTGGTAAATATCTGCACCACAAGAATGTTGCAATGTATAGAATGCTAAACTCTCTCTTCAGCGTCAGTTACAGTAAAACTTCTGCTTCCATAAATGTTTTTTCTTGTATCTCACTAAGAAACATGCATGAGAGGTTCAGCAAGTCATCATTTGACAAAGGCTTTATGAATGTGCTCTTCAAAGATACTCAAAACTGGGTAATTCTGTCAGGACCATTATCGTCAAATATGACTGACAATTGCATACAGCTAGGATGGTTGGCGGTATGGTTCTGTTATGGGCAGGAAGAGCAGCAATAACATAATTTGAGAATTAGTTTATTCTTATTCAAGGCGAATCGGAATGCCTTCCTGACTAGGTGAGAGGAGGAGCTGGGGATGGTGGAGGATAATTAGCTCTTGAGAAATGCAATACCTGCTGATAATACTGAAGGAGATTATATATGTATACAACGATAGGCGTCGTATTCCTATAGGTAGACGTGGATCAGCTGAGAGGCAGCTGATGCGAGCTTGACTAGCATAACCTGCCAGAACTGACGCTACACTTACTATCATGATTTATTGGTGCAAATTTAAAGTAGACAAATTATGTTGATAAATCTATGTTTTACCAGCAACTGCATTTAACCAAATCAGGGCCCATTTCCCAGACAAAATTAAAACTCTTCCCTTTAAAGGTGCTGTATGCGACGTTCAGCGACCTCTAGCGGTGATGTTTCAGAATGCAACAAGAGCACTCGTGCTCGTGCTCAATCTCAAGAGCGAGCAATCATTCACTACCAGCCACACGGAGACTTTCAACGCAACGCGAAATTATCACACATGCTGGAAACTAATGTAAACTCCCACTGCAGGTACAATAGTAGCCTACTTTTATCAGCTTGACGTTGAAGTAATGCTCTGTGCTCGTTCCATGATCATAATGTTACAATAAACTGCATTTAGCCGACATCTGATGTTATATAGCATAAGCCATTTCTCTAACTATTCGTGTATCTTTCACAATCAGCAATGTCAACATAGGTGAATCTATAATATGATAATGAAAACGGTTAGTGAACTAAACTGAACAGTTTCAGTGTTTCAGTAAGATCGTAGGAAGTAACAATACTGTACTGAACGCGTCTGGAAATGTGTATAAACAATATGGTAGTGGGATGACGACATTAGTCAGTCCGTTAGATCTAGTAAATAAAATAAGTTACATTCTAAATGTTATACTAATGTTATCCTGGAACATTATTTTGTATTCATGTAATGTTGTACCTTGTTATTTCACTTGAGTTTACTATGTTGATCCGCGTTTTCATCTGGAGTCGATCAGATTCACGTTTTGCCTGACGAGCTTGAGCAGATAAAACTTCTTTTTTTATATATATATATATTTATGTGGAGTTTGTGTTGGAGTCTGTGTTGTGCTGGAGGCAGGATGTTTTGGGGGGTTATCAGACTCCATGTCGTCAGCTGAAGTGCCGTTGTTCGCATGATAGACTGTAGGATAGAGAGGCTCGGGACTCGGGAGCGCGCATGCACGTCACTTCTGATGGATTTCGCAGGAAATCCGACCCGGAGACCTCGCATATAAATAAGAATATTGGTGTAGGGAATCAAGGCGAATCAAACACAACTTAATCAAATTAATCTCTCATGGGATTAATTCACATGGCTTCAACACTCCAAGTTCTGGAGCCCACATTCCAGAGTCACAGAACGGCACAGAGGGTTTGCTTTGGGGGGACAATAAACCCCCCCTCCGAAGACTTTTATGGTCCTGCAGATAGCAACAGAATGCCACAGGAAGAAACGTGTCAATATGTTAATGTTTTACCAAGACAAATCGGCTCAGAAATGGTGGAACAAGAGGCTCACAACAAAGACCCCTTTGATCCCCTGACAGAGATGTTACACAGAACACCTTCCTCTACCCCTACTCCTTGAACCTACCACGACCTCACTGTTGAGATCGGAGATCTCACACATAAAATCATTTAAACTCACCACAGAACAATTCTTGGACCTATAACCAATCATAATTCTTGTTGTTCCTACACTTCATGTGTTATTATGCTTAGATCACATAATAATCATGTAATTGTTGTTAACTATTAACTCTTGTAATTGTTATACAACCATTAGAAGTGTGAATGCCTCGTTTACTCTTAAACGAACCGTATCCTCGTAATTTAAAAGATGGCTTGATTGAAATCTGCGTAAAAGGTTTTGTTTTTTGATTATAATAATCATAAGGTTTAAACTATGGTCTTTTGCCTCTGCTAAGTGCTGGAGACCAGCTCACAGACCATGCATAAATTATGATAAGCAAGAAGTAGATCCACCTCCTGAGATCATGCCATTACCCATTGGCCTGAAGTTTCTAGGAGGTTGGACTAGAGTTTAAGTTAAAGATCCGAACAAAGGACCTCATGTGCAGATTTTTGTCAGATTTTAGTTCAGTTCGTTCAGTTCTGTAACTGTTAATTTCGTGCCTCTCTCTAAAACCAGCAAGAGAGTGTTCTGTTCGTGCTTATCTCTGAAACAAAGAACATGTCCGCATGCTTCTACATCGACTAGACCAAGATCGACCAGCAGACGAATAATCCATCAAGATCAGGGTTACAATTCAGCTCAGTCAAGCCATCCGACTCGCCTTACTTTCATTTCTTTCCTTTCTTTCCTTTTTCGTAAAAGTCTCGTTTCAAAGTTAAGTTTGCAACGCGCTTCGAATTGGAAAAGACTCTCATTCGCTTGCTAATCACACGTGACCAGCGGCGAAACTTCCATCCCTGCACTTCAAAGACAACAAACCACGCAACGGACCCGGCCGGGAAACCCCCCTTCGACGCGACGCAGACAAAGGGAATTCCCTCAGCCACTACAAAGCGCAAGTACTCCAGGCTCTAACTGAACTGGTGCTTTAATGTTAATTGAATAACCTCTCTAAGAAATGAAGGTTCAAATTAATGCTTGGTGGTCCCTTCAGGTTATGTCTTACGTGCATATAGAAAGTTGAAACTTTCTCTCACTCTTTCCAACTCACTCTTTCCCTTTCGCGACTGTATGAATGTGTGTGTGTGTGTGTGTGTGCGTGATTATGTTTAATTAGGTTTAGACCTTAGTTTTGTGTTTAGAATAGCTAATAAAGTCTTCCATATATTTGAAAAGATAAATCTTCTTGTGTCGTGTTTGCACATTTAATGTCTTGTACTGTTCGATCTAAAGTTACCTTGCTAAGACATAGTGTTTCACTATAGATTTGGTTATAATTACGGCCCGTTCAAATGAATTCTAAGCGACTCATTTGCTCGGTTCAGTGATTCGGTTCCATAGATTCATTGCAAATCAATGAATCATTTCCCTTTGAGCTAAATTGGCCTTCGGCCCCCTTAAATACATTTTATGTATATTATTAAATGTTGCATTTGCTACATTGGCCTTCAGAGGTAATGGCAAAACCCGAAAAGTGGATCGTTGCAATGTGTGATTACAACCCCTTCAAACACAGGCAATAAAAAAGGATTCATTTTATAAAAATAGTTACATATAGAACCTTTAAAGGGCACCTATTATGGAAAATTCACTTTTACATGGTGTTTGAACATAAATGTGTGTTGGCAGTATGTGAGCAAAACCACCCTAGAATGATAAAAATCCACCCAGTGTTTTTTTTTACAATCTCAATAAATCATATGCACTGTCTCAGAACGAGCTTTTCTGAGATCCAGCTCTTTGTTTTCTTTGTAGAAAGTGAGAAAGGGGTTTGATTGACAGCATGGTTGTGGCATAGGCCCCGCCCTCCGTGACCTGTACACACATCCTCCATTGTTTCAACGACAGCCGGTAATGTCTCTTGGAGACATAAATTTTCTGTTGTGGGTTAATCCTGTTGTTGTAGCTTAAAAGTTAATCCTCAACTGTGGATCGTCATCTACTGTTTGTGATCCACCGTCACATCCAGTAACAGTAAGTGTGTTTTATGATTTTTGAGCAAATAGTCTTTTCAGTCAATGTCAGCCAATTCAACAACAAATGCGTCTAAAGTTGTTGTTGTCGTCGTAGGATGTCTGTGTAGGCTATATAATTTAAACCTTGTTTGTATAGTGTGTAACCACACGTTTATATATATTTAAAGATATTGTATTAAAAACTGCATATATGTTCTTGTTCTGTAAGTTAGCCATCTCCTCACATTTGCCACAGAAGCACCCGTATGACAAGTAAACATGACGCCACAGGTCCCTCGCATAAATGTAATTTCGCTTGTACGTAGCAAACTTTATCACAGTATGTGTATGTAATTTCAAAAAAATTGCGCCAGCATTAGTGTTTATGTGTGTCTGTGTGTGTGTGTGTTGCACATGCCCATCATTTCAAAGGGGACGCGATTACAACTTTATAAGTACATAAATGTATCAAATAACCATACCGAGACGTACTGACCCATTCTCATTTGTGTTTATTCTGCCGGAGTCTCTTCGTACTATTTATATATTCCGATTCAAACGTACGCTGAATGACATTCAAAACAGCGGTTTCTTTCTCTCACTCTCTCAGTACCGACTGCCATAGGTATCAAGTTACGCCCTCATCCAAAGGCAAGGCGGGGATTTGCATCTCATTTGCATTTAAAGCCGTATACCCCCGAAACAGCTCATTTTTAAGCAGGCCCCAAAATGACATTTTCAAATGGTTATAATAAATTAACTGTGGGGTATTTAGAGCTGAAACTTCACAAATACATTCTAGGGACACCCGAGACCAATATTACATCTTGTAAAAAGGGGCATAATAGGTGCCCTTTAATGCCTTTTATGCATCATTAGTCATGTCTCTTCATTTTAAATCAATTGTTACTCCTGCACAAAACAAATAGCTGTTTGGGCAAAGCAGTCTCTTTGTTCAGAATCAGAAACTAAAAATTCATGAATTGAACAGAGCTGCTTCTTTTCATTTTATGCAGTCAGCAGATATATCAAACCGATGACTATGCAGAAAGTGCTGAGTATATTCTCAATGTTTAATCCCTTCTTTCAAAACTCAAATGCCCTCCTGTGAGGGATGAGATGTCGACAAGTGTGCACTTATACTGCAACTCAAGCTCTTTGGGATGTTTTCCTTATCCGTCTTCAGATGCATGCCACAATTTTTCTTTCAAAACAAATAGACAAGCAGATTTTTCTTGGCAGATGATTAAACAGGTAAAAAATCCAATCCATTTACAATGCCGTATATATAAAGATTACAATCACAGAGACCTTGGGGTTCGCTCTTTTTACATGGAGCAGCAGGATGTAATCACCTAGCAATCCATAACACCGTACAGATCACATAGCAACAGCCTAGAAAACGAAAACTATAGCAACGGCATAGCAACATCTTGGCAACCAATATTTTGGGTAAAATAAAAGTTAAACTCAATCAACAGCATTTGTGACAATGTTGATTAGAACAAATAACATTTGCACTTACCCCTCATGTTTCACACTAAAACCATAACACAATTTATTTGAAATTTGGCAATTCAATAGAATAAAATTTAGTTTTTATAAAGTGCACCAATAATTTGTGGCAATCAACAGTATGTCATAAGTGTTTGTATTGAACCCAGAATATTTATTTGAGGGAAATATAAACATCTAATATTCAACATCATTATGAGAGAGAGAGAGAGACCTTTACATTTGAACAACTTTAATTACAAAAAATAAAAACAATCTTCAATCAATTATTTCACCAACAAAGAAAACAATAAATAACAACCACCTATAAAACTTTTACAAGCATTATGATCATATAATATTATACATATATTTGTAACTCACCATTGCAGTCAACATCACAAATACACTTATTAATAGCCCACTTGAAATTCAATCTTTCAATATTCTCATTCAGTCGATAGTATTTAAATTCTATTCTCAATCTTGACTTCATCAAACCCTCGTAAATCAGTACCACATCAGTTTGTCCCATACCTCCTATTTTACTTTTACGAGAGAGCCAAACAGCTAACTTTGCTTGTCCAAAAATAAAATTGAGTAGATGAATTTTATTGCTGCGTTTATATTTGGGTCCATAGATACACAACTCAAGTGTGAAGTCTTCTCCTAATGTTTGACACCAGCCTCCAAGAATTTCAAAAAGAGGCAATAATCTACTACAGTCAGCAAACAAATGAAAAACGGTCTCCTGCTGTTCACAGAACGGACATCCCATCCCCGCTAGTGGATCAAAATGTGCTCTGTATCTGTCTGTAGCTATAATACCATGTACAACACGCCACTGTAGGTCCCCAGGGTCAGGGTCAGGGTCCCTTTAGCGTCAGTTAGAGGACGCGGTTAGGTTTAGGTGTGGGGTGGGGGTAGGGCACACGCGATCCTAGGGCGTCATCTAACTGACGCTAAAGGGCGCCTAAAGCGTCAGATATTGAAGCATGTCCAAATGCTTCCCAAGGCGTCAGTTAAGTGACGCCTTGGGGGTGAGAATGGGCTGTTTACACACAGCATGTGAGTAGCTATTTTCC
This sequence comes from Pimephales promelas, assembly GCF_988280905.1. Taxonomy (NCBI): domain Eukaryota; kingdom Metazoa; phylum Chordata; class Actinopteri; order Cypriniformes; family Leuciscidae; genus Pimephales; species Pimephales promelas. The sequence continues at coordinate 7,598,923 of NC_142790.1, forward strand.
CAATTTCTGTGAAACTCCCCAGTTGAGGTGTCTTGAAGGATAAAATGCCACCTTAACTTTCTTGCCACAATCCAGTCGCAGCTGTAATATCCAGTTCTAGGAAAGAAGAAACTGCATTTTCTTTTTTTGTGTAAAAATAAAGAGTCTCTACAGTCCACCGGCATACACTCATAAAGATAGTTCAACAGCCTCTGCACAACTCGGACTGATTTTATGCCAAGCTTGGTAGCCAGAGTCTCTGCAGAAATCCATCCATCTTCATTCAGTAAGTGTCCAATCTTTAACATTTTTGCAGAGCATAAAGCATGCCTCACAGAAGTTGATTTTAGAACATCCAAATCAATTTTTGGGTTAAAGATTGGGTTAAAGGTTCTTCCAGTAACCACTGGCTCTGTTCACCATTTAGATCTCTGCAGACTTTTAAAAGAGTCCACGCTCTCAACATTGACCTGTAGAATGATGATAGACCAGTTAAGTCCAGCTTATTAAAGTCCATTAGGAAAAGTTGACGATCATAACCCATTTCACCTGCTCTTCTCAGGAGGACCTGGGCAAATAAAGTACTGGTGCTTTTAGCCAGTGACACCCAGACCAAAAGAAATCAACTATTTTTTTCTGAATGTCCACTATCAGTTCTTCTGGAGGTTCTAATATCTTCATTTTATGCCATAAAGTAGCAGCAATGAGATTATTACAGACCAAAACTCTACCCCTGTAGGATAACCATAGGAGCAACCATTTCCATCGAGATAACCGAACACGTTCTCTCCACTAGTCCCTCCCAATTCTTTTTCCTGTACTCTACAGATCCTAAAACACTCCTAAATATTTAAAACCTTCCCTTCCCCACTGCAACTCTCCAGGAAGGATGGGACCATTATTGTCATGCCCACACCACACTGCCACACTTTTGCCCCAATTAACTTTCGCAGAAGATGCTTTTTCATAAGTTTCTAAACAATTTTTGAGAACATTAATATCTTGATTACCTCTTATTAAGACTGTAAGATCATCATATGCAGACATTTTAATAAACTGTGAAGAATCTATTTCTCTGATTTGCAGCCCCATTAATTCTCTTCTTAATTTACAGAGTAACGGCTCATAAGCAATACTATAAAGATGCCCTGAGATAGGGCAACCTTGCCTTATACCCCTCCGAACCTTTATGGGGACACTGAGACCCCCACCTATTTTTATCAAGCAAGATTATAAAGCATTATAAAGCAATTTAATCCATGAAATTAAATTTTCTCCAAATCCAAAAAGCCTTAAGAGTCTCAAAAAGAAAGTGATGGTCAACTCTGTCAAAGGCTTTCTCTTGGTCCCAACATCGACATTGTTGTAAAAGGCATAGTCATACAGATCCCGCATCAGATGTAAATTATCTGCAATAGATCTGCCCTTTATACAATATGATTGGTCTGTATGAATAATTTCATGTAATACATCATTTAACCTTCTAGCAAGACACTTAGAGAGAATCTTATACTCTGAACATAAGAGAGCTTCAGGTCTCCAATTTTTTAGTAGCGTCAAATCTCCCTTTTTTGTAAGTAATGTTAAGATAGCACGCTGACAACTTCTTGTTAGGCATCTGTCACTTACACATTTCTGAACAACTTAAAAAAACCCCCAAAAAACATGACCAATAACAGTCCAAAAGTGTTTATAAAACTCTGCAGGAAGTTTATAAAACTCTGCATCAATTCCTGGTGCCCGCCCTGATGAGAGATCCATTACTGCTGAGGTCAGTTCATTAAAAGTAAGTTGTGCTTCCAAAAGTTGTTGTTTTTCTGTAGATATCTCAGGAAGATCTCGTAAAAGTTCGTGTCTACATTGCTCATTTAAGGACTCAGCAGAATATAGTTCAGTATAGAAATCCACTGCAAGTCTGCGCATCCTCTCCGGGTCTGAAACAAGATGTCCATCCTTATCTTTTAAAAACAACATCTTTTTTCCATGCTTAGTTTTCCGTTATAAATTAAAAAAGAAGGACGTAGGAGCATCAATGTCTCTTTTTGTTAGAAACCGATTTTTTTTATAAGTTCTCCTTTGACTTTTTCATCAAGGATTAAATTCAAACAGTGTTTCTTTTCAGACCACATATCCTTCAAGTTAGGAGAGGCATTTACAGTCATATTCCCTTCAATAATGTTGAGTTCTTGCTCCAAACTCTCTAATGTTTTCTTTAAACACAAAGTTCTTTAAACTTAAAGTTTTCACAAAAGAAAGTGTCTTCTAACACTTTAACATTAAAATGCCAATAAGAACTTTTATAAGTTTTTGCTATGAGACTACATTCAAATGTGATTAGTTAGATGGTCTGAAAAAGGGAGAGGAGTAATGGTTGAATTCAAAGTCCTGTTCCTCATATTATGAGATAGATAGAACCGGTCTAAACGAGCAGCAGAAAATGTATTATTAATAAAACTCATCCAAGAGTACTGTGTAACTAATGAATTATTTTCTCTCCATACATCTGATAAATGAAAATTCTTTACTAATCGTGCATGACAAGTAGCTGGCATTTGATGTGGTTCTTCCCCAGTCCTATCTATTATAAAATGTAAGGTGCAGTTCCAGTCTCCACCACAAACAACGAAATCTCCAGCGTCTTGTTGTCTTAAGAACTGTTCTAATTTAGAAAAGAGCCTTGTTCTCTCAATGCCTATATTTGGAGCATAAATATACAAAAAAATGAAATTTATATTTATGTATTTCAGCTCTAACAATCAAGAGTCTTCCAGGTACCAATTCATTTTTCCACAAATTACTGCAATTGAGAGAAGGGGCAAAAAGAATTGCTACCTCAGCACTTAAATTATTCCCATGACTAAGAAAATGCTCTCCCCTCCACCATAGCCCCCAATCAACTTCGTTGTCTGAATTGCTGTGGGTTTCTTGCAAAAAAAGATAACATATAAATCTTTCAAATTAATAATTTCAGAAAGAAATGCACTTTTTTTCATATCCCTAATCCCATTCACATTCAAGATCTCCATCAGAAAGAGAGAGGAAAGAAAACAGAGAAATTAAATAAAAAGTGTAACCCATTATGAGTCTTTAGCTTTCCCCCTCGTTAGTGGTTCTTTACCAACCATTTTCAATTTTTGCCTAGCAGATGTGATATATTTCTTAAGCTGAAAGAATGCGGACACGTGAAGCGCTTATGTCCGACATCGCCACAATCAAAACATTTTAAACTGTCCGTGCTCGCGTACACCATATACGAATTATCTTCGTGTTTAACTCTAAAGGAAACTTCTAAAGATCGATCTTGGGAGCTTAGAAACATAAAAAATTTACGTCGAAAAGACAATACATGCTTTAGCGCCGCATTTTTGCATCCTAATGGGATCATTCTCATGGGGCTTGCGATTTTCCCAAATCGTAGAAGTTCTTTTACTATTGCGTCGCTGGAAACAAACGGCGGGACATTTGAGATTGTGATTTTAGTAGCTGGGGCAGACAGCGGTGAAACCGGAGCAAAAGCTTCTTTCACCCACAATCCGTCCACAGTCAATTTATTCACCAAAGCTTCAGCTTTCAAAAACACTCAACGCATTCTCATCCTTTAACGTCATATAGAACGCTATATGCAAAAACGGCGCTATACTACGCACATGGCACCCGTTATCGTTAATATAACACGCGCTGGGAGGGCTAAGTTTAGGCGTGGGGTAGGGTAAGGATTTATGACGTCTTAAGGCCAATTTATACTTCTGCGTAGGGTGCGCGCAGTAGGTACGGCGTAGCATACGCACAGACGTGTCCCATACCTCAAAAATGTAACTACACGTCGCGACGACGCGGACCGCAAGATCGCTGATTGGTCGGCTTGGTAGCATCGCATTTCCTCCGACGAATTTCCGCACGTACCTTCTCACGCATTTCCATCACTGTCTATGATTTCCACACGTACCATCTCCTCCGACGTCTTCTCTCATTTCTGCCTTTCAGTTTTAGTAATTTCACTAAAATTAACTGTTTTTCCACCTCAATAAGCTCCAACTCCAACATGATCCACTCTCTTTCAGTCGCTATTGCTTATAGTACCATAGCCGCGAGGAAACTAAACACAGTGGAACATTAAAACTCTCCGCCGCTAACTAGCGTTTCGGAGCAGTACTGCAGAGCAACAAGACCTGAACGCAGAAGTATAAATGCTCATACGGCGTCGCCTACGTGCGTAGCCAACGCCGCACATTACGGCATACCCTCATCGCAGAAGTATAAATTGGCCTTTAGGTTCGCGTGTTATATTAACGATAAAGGGTGCCATGTGCGTAGTATAGCGCCGTTTTTGCATATAGCGCTCTATATGACGTTAAAGGATGAGAACGGGCTGAAACACTACGACTGCTTTGTTCATTCGCGAGCCAGAGATTATGTTATCAAAACCAACCTTCTCTCCTACCGCGACCAACAAATCTTCAACTGTTACACCCGCCTCTGGTACACACCTGCACCCATTACGAAGGGATAAGCAGGCCGTTCCTTGCGTAGGTTCCATACTGGCACTGTATTTTTTTTAAACCGTAACGTAGGGGGAAAAGAAACAAAGAAAAGAAACAAAATCAAAGAAAAAAGGATAGAAAGCTCTCAAACGCCACCGCACTGCAGTCAGTGTTGTTTAGAAGTAAATCTGAAATTCTTGAAAACTGCCAAACCAGTGTTCCTGGCCATCTCTTCAGCCCTGGGACTGGATGTTTGCCTTTACCATGCCATGTCCATGTGTCTGAGATTTAAATATGCGTTTGTAAGTGTGCACACATATGTCAAAGTGTGTTGTTTATTTAAAAGCTTTGTAGTTCTTTTATCTGCATGGGACAATAAGTGAACACTTTGAACATAACTTTTATAAGAACACTGTAACTTCAAAGCAACCTCGCTATGTTCCAGAGGCTGGAATATGATTATTATGTGGCCACAGAAAGCTGCTAAAGAAGATTCAAACAACCCCACAAATTCCTCCATCTCTTTAGAAACTTTTGGCATAAAAGTTACCTATATTACTTTTCAGTTACAACAAACTTTCTCTGTATAGGATACACTGTAATCAATAACTGACACTATCTATTTGCTAGTGTGTATGATATATTTGTCTATGTCCTATAAGAATGTGTGTTTTCTGTGGTTGCAAGCTTTTGGGTTTCAGTTCTTCTAACTGCTCGAATATGTCCGAGGTTTCTCTGCTATGTAGACAACTGCGGATGTGTGTATGTATGTGTGTGCGTGTGGTTGGCATGGTCTTTTCTCTCTCATCTCCATATGGTCTCCATTAGGACTGGGAGTATAAAACTATTGCACTAAGAGAGGGAGCTCCACAGAGCCTCTGATCTCTTAACTCTAACACGCTCCTGCAGCTATGGCCACAATGCTATGGGTCTGCCTGCTTTGTCTACAGGGTTGTCTGCTTACACATACTCTGGACTGCATGGGCAGAAGTGTGGACTGTGCCGGCACACAGGTTACAGAAGTCAAGGTAAGGTCTGGTTTGAGATCTTGCATGGCTGAAGAACACAGTATGCTCCATTTGGGATGCATCATAGTTTGCTTAAAGTGCTTTTTAGTGGTACTAGTACAGTTGAGTTTCTTGTGTCTTCACATTTATAACACATTAATTACATATTAACAGCACATTACATCAAAATACAACTGTGCTTAAAGTTAAATTCAGGCTGAACTTAATATAAGAAACAAGATTTTGTAGTTTGAGGTCTACACTGGACTACAGTAAAAGCCTTGGAATGCTAACCCACAAGTTTCCATTCCAGCTTGGTTTTGCGTCACAATGGCAAAGCAAGAGAATAGGGCAATTATACTGGCCATGAGACATTATGAGTATTTTTAGATATTGAAGGAGGCAGTAAAGACACTGACCAGATGTGTTTGAAGGGTCAGAACCACAGACACAGATGCCATTTCACTCTTCGCTACCGTGGAGTCTGAAGAGCTGTGACTCAATAGTCTGTCATTCCAAAATACCCTGAAAATAACAAACGTCTCCAACTTTCCATGGCATTTCAATGTGCCAGAGTGCTACTTGACTTTCCACTAACTACATTTTCCATTTCTTCTGTCTCATGTCCAGAGCTAACATACAGGCATGAATACACACACCTGTGTGTGAATTATCACACAAACATACATGTACTGTACTCTCTACGGTTGCACTTCAACTTCAATTTGGTAGGTTCAGATGAATTTCCATAGTTCAACAGTACTTGGGAAAACAGTGGTTTCTTTTTCTTGGATTTCTGAAACAGTAATTTCTAGGGAACTATGTGCTGCCACTCTAGCTGTTTAATAAAAAATGAATCATCATAAACACTGCATTTGTTTAATGTCTAAATAGTTTTAAGTGAATGCAGTACATTTTAAGATATTGAGGTGGAAAGAAAGGGATGAAATGAAGGAAGGAGTAGGAGTGCCAGGAGAGTTTAATCTTATTTATTTTAGTCAACTTAAAATAAGTTTTGAATTTAACAAATAAATAATTTAATAAAACTAAATAGTGGTTGGTCATGAAGAAAAGTATTAATTACAGAGAATATACAGTATGTGCACGGAGAAGTATTATATAGTGGCCAATTATCAGAGCTTTGATCAATATTTATTTAGTAATATACAGACTCCAGAGAGATGGAAATTAAACAGACCAACTGTCTAGCTCAAACGGTCACTATTGTGGATTGTTTTCTAAACAAACAATCTCCAAAGATTGCCATCTTTACAAAACCAGCCGTGGAGGCCAGATAAACACTAGTTTGAATCAATAAGTTGCTGTTAAAATAATTCATATCCCAATAACAATCCTCTTTCATGTCCTTTCATAGGTTGAAGAAGACCCCTACACTTCTCTGGTGAGTCTGTGGCATACAGTTTAAGCGTTTGGTGTCAGTAAGATTAATGATTTAAAAAGTCACTATGTTCACACATTTATTTGATCAAAAATACAATAAAAACTGTAATATTGTGAAACCTTATTACAATAAAAAATAGTATACTATTTTACTATATTTAAAAATTTTATTTATTTCCGTGATGGCAAAACATTCAACAATCATTATTCCAGTCTTCATTGTATCCTTCATTGTATCTGGTGCTCAAGAAACATTTATTATCATCAATGTTGAAAATATTTGTGCTCCTTAATATTTTTGTAAAAACTGGGATGCAATTTTTATTTATGGTTTGTTTTATTTATTTTTTTAATAATAAACATTTATAATGTGACTTTTTCTTTGACCATAAGGCAAAAATTTGCCAACATCTATTCTCTGTTCTCAGGTGAGGATGCGAAGACAAGCTCAACTCACTCAACGGCCTGGATCTTACTCAGTCAAAGGATCTCCAAACACACTCATCCAGGTGAGAAACACATACATGTAACATAAGAGAAACACATTTTGTACTCTCGGCGGAAACCGTGAGACGGTATAAAAGTTCATGTGCTTTCTGTTCTGTACTTTAGACAGATAGGTCGAGGCGACATTTGAATGCCAGTAGGAAGAAGCCCAACAGGTCTCGTATCGGCTCTTACTCACTTCTTGCCCACAACCACGCAACTAACCCACTAAAGGTGCATATCCATGACAGCCACAATAACATTTTAAATCGCAAGTGACTTAAGAGACTTAAAAACAATAATAGTGCAATTTATCAAAATGGTACTATGATATTATTATTATTATCCTGCGACAGGTTGTAAGTGTGCATAGACAGTTCGAGGATGTTACCCATCCAAAAGTGGCTGCATTAAAGGTGAGATCTCTCAAACATACACACATTTCTGACGATTCAGTGTCAAAGGGTATAAGTACAACTCCTTCTCTATTTTAGTCTGTGAAGAAGAGGTCCAGAAGAAGTGCACCCAAGAGAAAGAAGAATGTGAGGAATAATACATGCTCATGAGATGTTCTTTGACGCACCAGACCCACACTTACTTCTGCTGGACTTCCTGATGACTTTCTAACTCATTCAAATCTGAGATATGTACTTAAAGAGGGTAGACTCTGTTGTGCAGATCATGTTATTGCTAATTAATAACAGGATTTGGACGGTCCCAGAACTCAGAATTAAACAGCACACACAAATACTTAAATATGAACATATATGCAGCATACTAAGCTTCAAAACCTGCATAATACTCATTTAAAAGAAAGTTTATAGTTTAATTATATTTTGATAATAGGATTTGGAACAATGTTGTACTAAGTTATATAAGTCTACTGTACACTGCTTGAACTGATACAATATATCTAAATCTAGCTATCTATCTATCTTTTGTAGATTCCTGTTTAAATAACCTTTCTTCAATGTGGATGGTTTGAACTACTTCACATAAAACCGATTATTTCAAACGTCAAAGGTTTAAATTAATATTTGGAGAAAAAAATGCTAAATAGTCTTTAATCATTATAAAATGTTTAATATCTAAAAAGTACACTGACTGTCTGATTGCTGGGAAAGAATTTTCTCAATCTGGCAAGCTCTAATCTGATTGGCTGGCTTTGCCGTCTGGGAGTAGGGGTACACAGCTTATTTTATTCATATTTAGATGTTGGTCAAACAGTGGTTTCCTGCCTAAGTGGACGATTTTTGGAGTCCACTGCAAAAGTAAAGCAGACTTGCCTGGTTATGCAAGACCAGCAAAAAGCCAGTATGCTTGCAGACTCTGCCAGAGCACTTTGGCAGAGAGATCGGCGATGCCCAATTCGAGAGAAAACACTCAGACTTCATCTACAGCAACAGACGGCCCATTTTTGTCTGTGTGTGCATGCATATGTCTATATAAGGTACCAAACTACTAACCCATCTGTGCATAATGTTCCTCCAGTTCTGAAGGAGAGGCTGAGAAAATGCACTAAGTAATCCATTTAGTGACATAGCACTAGGCCAACCGACATAAAACACTCAAACACACACACACAAGCACTAGGGCTTTTATAAACACACCAGGCTTAAGGACAACTAAACAAGATCTGATTAGGTGGGATGGAAATTCAGTGAGGAAGCCATGACAGAGACATGAAGAGATGCAATATTTAACACACACATTCTTCACACCTGTCTGCTTAAAGGGTCACTTCACCCATTTGCATTAAGCTTTGTATCTTTAGAAACCCAGTCATATTTTTGAATGGTCATGGTTTATTCCCTTATTTCCCCCTGAGATGGGAGAAATAAGGATTTAAGTGTTTTATTTCCTGCTTATCGTGACGTAAAAATCGTCATTTTGCGTCATGATAAGCAGGAAGTCACATTTCATTGAAATGTCAACAGACTACAATGATTAGCTCATTATTATTCAAGGGTGTGGCACCCACTCACCCTACAAGCCTATTACAGATCAGTGGGTGGGACTTCACTTGCAGAGACTGAAATCAATATCCGCCATCTTGTTTGGAAGCTAAGCTAACAAGCCCTGTGGAGATATGAAGTTATGATAATGATGGAAGAAACTAAACATGATATGGAAGAAGAGGGTTTTGAAAGTCTGCTGCTCGAATCCGATGTTCGTGGCTATCTTTACGAGCTGCAGTATAGTTTAGAGCAGCTGAGGCTGATGGAGGAGCAGGAGACGCCTGGCTGTCGGTCGAGACGCCCGGACTGGGTCGAGCTCGGCGGCCTGCTGTTGCCTGTACTCTCGCTGCGTGCTACGTCCTACGGACACAGCCCGTCTGCTGCAGAGAATTTCAACGATGGCAATTTCTCCTGGAGGAAATCTCTGAATCAGACGAGCACACGGACGTTTGTGTTGTGATAGTTTCGCCTGACTAAACATCCAGGTATCATGCAGTAATTCACCATACAGAAATAAATACAAATGCGGAGTAATTCACTGGCGCTTATGTGTTTACAAATGTAACGTGAACGGGGTTTGTTGTTGTGGGAAGAAAGAGGCATGAACCGGCAAACATTTAAACATTTTAATAGTAAAATGAACAAATACAAAACGAAAGTAAGCCAGCGTTACACACAACAGAAACAAATAAACATAAAATCAGGCCTGTTTCTCTCTCGATCTGCCGTCGTCGCTCCCCATTTTAAGCATTCGCTACTTCATGAGAGACGCACCGGCGCGCGCCTCACAGCTGTCTTTCATTATCACTCACGCTACCGGCCTCGCGCAGCGCGCCTTCCTCTTACATCCCTCGCCCTCGATCGTCCTGCTCGCCACAGCCAACTAACTAGACATTTTGTTTGAAATGAATTTCAAACTCTTACTCTGGTGAAAGCTAATGTTAGCGTTGTAGACGTTAAGGCCTGTTCACACCGGGACGAATTTCGCGCACGTTATTCGTCGACGTTTAACGCCTCGTGACTAAACAATGGGCGCCAATGTGAGTGTTCACACCGACGCGAAAAACGGCACGCGTAAAAGCGTCATTTTTAAAAAAACGCCTCGGGTTCGTTTTTTTGGTTTGAGATCGGCGGGTTTGCTCACGTGTCTGGTACTTCTGAAATTACAGTAAAACACAACTTGAGGGCGCTCAAACACAAAACGGTCTTGCCGAGCACACATACGGCGAAGAAGAGATAAGATACCTATGGGCAAGATGTTGAGCTGCTGGTCTCGGAGCACAAAGAGCTATAAGATAATATTTATATTAGTATTTCTGTAATATTAGTATAGTATAGGGTGACCAACAGTCCTGTTTTCCCGGGACATGAGTAAAACGGTCACTTTGTGCTTTATAGAAATCTGAGTTGAGATGTCCTGAAATGTCCTGGGTTTCAAACAAAAACTGCTGGGAAAGATCAGTTCTACAGCAAAATATAGATGGGCAAACAAGGTGGACGAGGAAGAAAAACAAGATAAAGAGAATGAAAACTAAAGATATAAATAGATTTTGTTAGTTCGTTTTTGTAAGTTTGTAAGAGCTATTTTTTGTTACATTTGGAGGCATTTCTTTTAGTTATTTATTATTTAGGCCTATATATTTTTCTAATACAGAAGACATTATTTCTATCATTATTTCATTCGGTTTTTTTCTATCTGTCATAATAAAACATTGAGACATGAATATGATCACCCTAGTATAGTATTCTATTATTATTTCTGTTTTACATTAAGCGCCATCTAATGTCAGGGAATGAATTTGCATGTTCATTCGGCTTATCGTCAGCGAAAAACGCTTGGGTGTGAACACAAAAAACGCGTTGAAAAACGCTGACAAATAACGCGCGCTGATATTCGTCCCGGTGTGTACGGGCCTTTAGAGTGTGTTTGCGTCTCTGTTTGCGCTGTTCCGGTGGGTGGGTGGGTTAGTGGGTGTGGCTTGAGGAGCTGTGCAATTTTGGGGCATTCTGGGAACTGTAGTTTTTTAAGACAAAGGCGCCCCTTGGTTATTTTGGTCTTTTCTCGGTCAAGAGGGCACCAAATTAAAAAATTATTTTACATTTCGACTACATACATGATCCCCTTTCAATAAAGATTAATGTTGCAATGGGTAAAATGCTGCTTTAAATCTGGTGGTTAGTGGATAGCCCGTGTGTAAGAGAGGAAGAGTGCAGTTAGTTAACAAAAACACTTTTATTGCTATGAACTGAATGTGCTCTATAATGTGCTGTATTCCCATTTCGCAAACAGGCACTTTTGATTATAGAATTAAAAAAAAACATTAAAAAAACATATTACATACATTAAATTCTAATAATATTTGATCTGCATTAAATTACAAAGTAGTCACATTTCAATTAAAGACACAACTTGAACTTTCAAATATTTTCTTTATATTGTGTATGTACTTGTGATATCCCATAAATGATAAGAGTATGATTAATTGTTTATTTCTGTTAAAGTAGGTCACTTGGAATCTAATATTTGTTCTTCCAAGATTGCGTTGAGTCATTTTTTAAACAATTAATTGAGTGGTTTATGTGTTTGGCTGATTTAAGGTGAATCAGAGTTTAGCTTGGGCTCGTCTCTGTTGGTCTCTGAGCTCCAGGCGAGCAATGGAGGACAAATGGACCTCATCAGGTCCGTCAGCTATGCGTAGAGTCCGTGCATAAGCATACCTATATAAACATATAACCACACAAAAATCATTTTAATGCTATAGCACATCACAAAAAACTTGTAGTAATTCTCAAACAGCTATCAAATACAAACAGCTGTACAAAGGTTGATTGTTTATGGTATAAAATTATAATAATTACAAATTGTAATCATTATTATCATAATCAATAAATAATAATTATACTCTTAACACTAGTATAATTATTTTATATACAATTATTATACATCACATTAATAATAATTGCAACATAAGTTAACTATATTAGTAAATATCAACAATGAATGCAAAATTTAATAAACAATAACAATTAATTAACTAACATTAATATGTAATTTAAAAAAAAACCTATTTTGATACTTTATAATATATAACTACTTTTAAATAACTTTTAACAGATTCAGTATATATTACAGAAATTAAGAAAAGTAATTAAATGTGTGTGTGTGTGGGGTGGGGGGCTTTACAATTTGCCTCACACTCACCCATTCATACAGATAAATCCTTACTTAAGCTACAAGTTATTCAGATCAAGAGCAGTGAATGATGTTCTTTTTCTTTTGTTCTTTCAATAACATAAATGACACTGACAGCAGCTTGTTTTTAGGCTGTGGTGTCGCTTTAAAGGGTAACTAAACACCAAAACAACTTTTTTTAGTTAATGATCTGTAAGAATGGAGCTTCATAAATGCTGTTCATTGATTCGATTACATTTTTTGACAATTGAGTATAAAGTGTTTTGATTTTCAAATATATGGTGTAAAAACGTCTGAGTGCTGCCCTCTTCAGGTTAAACGGAAAGCTCCTGCAGCAGGGGTACTTTCTGACGTAGGGAACTCTCAGACGCCACTCTGTCACGCCCTTGGTGCGAGCTCACCACGCCCTTGGCAGCCCCTGGTATAAAAGCATCTGGTTCCGTCAAAACTACTGTAGCGAGTCAGGAGTTGGATTTATGAGTATTGAAAACGATCAGGATAGCATATATTAGCATCTAGTTAGCATAGCATTTATATAGTTATTTTGATTATTTAGATTATTTTTGAAAACGATCAGGATAGAGTATTGTTGCATCTATTTAGCATAGCATTATATAGATAATTTAGATTATTTTGTGTAGCTAGTAGCATAGTACAGTTAGGATAGCTTCAAGTTAGCATAGATTTATCAGTGTTTAGTACAGTGATCAGGATAGTAACGGAATAGAGGTGGACATGGGCTTCTCCACACAGCTGCACACGCAGTGCCAAACACTGCTCGTCCTGCATGGACGTCTGGATATTTTCATGGATATTTTAATCACAATTTATGGTTAGGATAAAGTTAATCCTCTGGGGTCGACAAACGAGCCGTTGCATTTTGCTGGATTTTTTCACATAGCGGCAGAATATCAATATGAATACATGCCCACAGAGCGTGCGCTATTGAGATCAACTCGACGACAAAACTCATCAGATACCGGTCGCGATGCGGGAGTTAAGACCGCAGTTTGAGCCAGCGGCTCGAATGGATTTGGCCCGGTGTCTACATACAATTCACCCTCATCCACTTCAGGTGAAGGTGAGGGAGAAAAGTCCTCGACTTCAAATGTCCGCTCTGTTGCAAAGGCAGCTACTTGCGTCACTCCAGTCTTTCTCTATTTTAGAGTCTGACAGCAGCTGTCACTCACGGCGGGTCTCAGGTGCACGCCCCCTGGCCCCGCTGGGGTCTGCCCATTTTTTCAGCATTTTTCAAATATTGCTAGTGGGTGGAGTCAGGCTCTGACCAGGGGTTTAGTTACTCTTTAAGATCTGAAGCAGATCAGACACACAAAAATGGGCATTCTGACATAATTCACTATCTCACAAAAAAAAAAAAAAAGAAAAAAAAGAAAAACCTAATTTCGATACTGCATGCTGTTCCGAGAAGCGGCTTCTGTGCATGCGTTTTGAAAAACAATAATCGCAGATGTTAACTAAATAACATCCCTATACATTCCAAAACCTTGAAACCTTGATTCATATATTCATACTTAAATGGCACTGTATATTCAGTACACCACATGGTATTTTCTTCAAGATAAAAGTGATGTGTTTCAATCGTATTTTATGGAAATTCCATGATATTTGAAATAATTTAGAAACTCATTTACCTCACCTACAAAAATTCCGCAAATGAAAATATGATTTTCACATGTTTTCCAGAAACAATATTTTACTCACATTTCTGCAAGTGGGAAGTCATCAGACACGCCTGCACCACCGTAAACTTGAATGGCACAGTCCACCACCTTACTCGCCATCCGGCCTGCTGCCACCTTTATCATAGCAATCTAATAAAGAAGAAAAAAAAAGTCACAAGGTCAAGATATTATGGGTGGCAAACAGATCTGTGTGTGTGTGTGTGTGTGTGTGTGCATGTGTTTGTTTTGCTTATGTCCTTAATTTGAGAGTGGTTTAATTAAAAAGTACCACACTGGGACCTTACAGGCACAGACATCTCCACAGGAACATGCAGTAAAAGCTAATAAGATTCCATCTCACTAACATAATCCTCGGATTTTTCGTACAATTATAGATTTGTATGGATCTGGTATGCATCCAACAAGACATTTAATTTTGAATACCCAGACATGAGAAGATAAATATGAAATCTAAATTATGTTCGCCCATCTGCTAGAGGACCGGGCCTCATTATAAACCAATGTGTAGAATTCAGAAACAGGCTGTATACAGTGATGTATCTACTTTTAAAACCTTCCCAGCAGGAGTAGTACTTAAGGTGTTTGGCTTTTCTCCAAACCCACAATATGAATCAAACATAAGGTGTTGGTTCATGAAGGAGGTAGGCTAACATTAACAGAATCGCTACAAGAATATGTTTCATCTCTATTAGCTGAAGCCCGAATGCTGTGTTACCATGACTACAGGCAGTGGGATATGGAGACCTACAATTCTGGCTGAACCTAGAGAACTGCAAGTTGAGCAAATGGCCCATGCCACAGCTGCAATGGAACACATGGCAGACGGTGAAAAGTGTGTAAATGGAGGGAGTCGATGGCTGGAAGGGGAACTGAATTAAGACATGTGTTTTTAGTATATGAGGATATTATCTTTGTACTACATAAACACCACTGTCTAGCAGCATTAAGCAGTCTGTGTGAATAAACATGTCAATTTCTTAACGGAAAAGTTAGTCTGTGACCCTGGCCAGTATTTAATTAATAGTTAACTTTTTAGAGGGGCATTTACATAAGCACTTTCAAACTTTTTGATGTCTAGGGAAAATGGGATGATGAAACGAAAAATGAAAAAAAAAATACATTTCATGGCTTTTGCGTTTCATGCAAGGGAACTACCACTATATTTCAATGCTTTTTAAAATGTTCCCAGGGGAGCACAATACTTTTATTTATTTCGCTTGAGATATTTACAAATCCATCAAACAACTGTGGGGAGTATTAGTTAGTTAAACAAACATGGTGAGTTATGTCATCATCTCCTCTTATTATCACTTGCACTTCATGTAAAGTATAACATAGCCTTCTCTGTCAGCACAGGATTTACATGTGATCAATCTCACTTTTCATTTTACCATTTACTATTTAAATGGAGGGAGATATTTCAGATAAGATTTCAGAAATAGAGACACGCATCCAAACTTTAATTGAGGCTAATTGTAAGAGTGCAAGTGCTTTAGATACTGCTTTGGATGCGACAAGCTGTACATTGACAAAGTGAACACTGTACATTGTTCGGCTGAAGTAGACTAATACTGTGTTTGACCCCCTTTCGCCTACAGAACTGCCTTAATTCTATGTGGCATTGATTCAACAAGGTGCTGAAAGCATTCTTTAGAAATGTTGGCCAATATTGATAGGATAGCATCTTGCAGTTGATGGAGATTTGTGGGATGCACATCCAGGGCACGAAGCTCCCGTTCCACCACATCCCAAAGATGCTCTATTGGGGTGAGATCTGGTGACAGTGGGGGCAATTTTAGTACAGTGAACTCATTGTCGTGTTCTTGAAACCAATTTGAAATTATTCAAGCTTTGTGACATGCTGCATTATCCTGCTGGAAGTAGCCATCGGAGGATGGGTACGTGGTGGCTATAAAGGGATGGACATGTTCAGAAACAATGCTCGGGTAGGCTGTGGCATTTAAACGATGCCCAATTGGTACTAAGGGGCCTAAAGTGTGACAAGAAAACATCCCCCAAACCATTACACCACCACCACCAGACTGCACAGTGGTAACAAGGCATGATGGATCCATGTCCATGTTTACGTATACATATACATATACATAATATACACAGTATATGAAGAGTTCAGATGCAAAAGCCTCTAAATGCCATTTGAAATTTTCTTCTAGAATGGTCATTTTTATCAAGCTTGTATATTTAAGTTCAGTAATTTCACTTAAATGGCAATTAATAGGTAATCTTCATTGCCATTTAAGTGAAATTACTGAACTTAAATATACAAGCTTGATAAAAATGATAATTTTAGAAGAAAATTTCAAATGGCACTTAGAGGCTTTATTATTTTGAAGTGTTGGTGCTTAAAGGTATAGCGGAGGATTTTCTTTTGGAGAAATCCATTTAAAATCACTAGTAAAAGTTAATGCAAGCTACTTAGCAATGCTAACCCTGACACAAGTCATGCACAGACACAGTAAACATCTCAATTTGTCTAAAGTAGCCTTTTGACCAAATGATAAATGGTATCACCCTGAAATATTCTCCTTGTGTGTTCATGTGTTCATATTCTAAAACCTTGTGTGTTTATTATTACACAAATGCAACAAGCTACTTCTCCATTACATATGCAACTATGTATAAAAATAACGTATTATTAACAATGAGACATATTAGGTTAAGGACCAACGTAATAGCACTGCTTATATGTTGCCATGTAACGTAATTGCGATTTGCAAAATAGTTTCCTCAGAACGTATTTTGTGTGATACAAGGTTGTACATACCATGTCTTGAGTCCTCGGTCACTCAATCGATCAGTAAAATAAGTAAATAAAACATGGAAGGGCATTTGACATGTTGTCTTTTTTATGAATGTTTTTGAGTTAGTTTATAATTTGCAACATAATTGTGTAAGGCGTAATAGACGTTCCCTCTCGGGAGCAAGAGTGTTGTGTTTGTCCATGTGCATTTTTTTTAAAAATTGGAGAGGGCGGGTCTTCTCTAAAATTCGGAAAGATCCTCCGCTATACCTTTAATGTATTAATATCTAATGTAAATTATAAATCATGTTTGAGATTTGCACTGGCTACTGTATACAGGCCACCAGGCCATTATACAGACTTTATCAAAGAATTTGCTGACTTTCTATCAGAGTTGGTACTGGCTGAGGATAAAGTCCTAATTGTTGGTGATTTTAATATACATGTAGATAACAAAAAAGTTAAGGAATTTTAAGACTCTTTAACTCTATTGGAGTTGGAAAATA
The DNA here is from genome assembly GCF_988280905.1 of Pimephales promelas. NCBI lineage: Eukaryota > Metazoa > Chordata > Actinopteri > Cypriniformes > Leuciscidae > Pimephales > Pimephales promelas. The sequence goes on from NC_142790.1 coordinate 7,616,398, forward strand.
CGTGTCAGGACCTACTAATATTTGTAATCATACAATGATTTCTGCACATCTCCCATCATCTATTGGAGTTTCAGTTCATGCATTAAGTGGGAGTGACTGAGATGTTTAAAAGCATGAGAGACAGACAGAAAAGAGTGAGACAGACTTTAAAGTCACTTTAAATATTTCAAGTGCAGAAAATGTACCATCATGTCAAAGAAAAAAAAAAAAAAAAAAAAAGAATGATAATGGCAAAGTAACAATAAACTTTACCTGTTGTCTTGCAGCCTTGTTGCCCTGTGTGTCCAGTGTATGAGCAGCATGTAATGTTAACAGACGAGTCTGTGCAATGGCGATTCGACACTCTGCTATCCAATGAGCAATCACCTCCTAGAAACAGAAACAAACACTGAACAATAACACACTGAATATATTACACACATTAAACCAAACAAAATAAATACAGTATTGATGCACGAATTAAAAATGCACCAGCTGATGTAAAAAGCTCATCCACTGGGTGTCAGTAATGAGCCGGTTGCTATGCGGTGAGGCCAGCCAGAGGTCAATCACAGCAGATTCCGAAAGATTCCTCTGGCAAGCATCTTGCATAATTGAGGTCTAAGACTCTCGATGCACAATGATATTTAAACAGAAGACTCTTCCATTCCATGGTCTATTAGATAATCCTGACACACATAAAATAACTTTCTCTACAACAGGATACCCTTGTGAAAAAGAAGCACAACGAAGCATACTATTATAAAATGTGCATATTACAAAAATAATATACTTAATTGGTATTTGCTTATAAAATGCTTATTTGCGAACAGGATGTTTTTGGATATTTAGCTGCATTTAAATTGTAATCAAAATTTTACTGTCGTTAAAATTTATTTTATATGGAACTTGCACTTTTTCCCCTTTACATTTTTAAATGTAAAGCAGTTATATTATATGACAATATATGACATTACACAATATGACAAGCATTTAATGTAAACTAAAACACACTTAATTAATGAACAGTATTTAAATTATTGTAATTATACATTTGTAATGATGATGCTGCAATTCAGTATATTTAAAATACACAAATTAAGCAATGTGTAATGGATGGATGGATGGACAGACTGATTGATTGACTGATTAATTCATTTTACATTTTAACAAGAGTAAAACTTGTGATAAAAAAAACTTGTGACTTGAGAAATTGTGATATTTGGCCCAAGTAGTACCCATGTGGCCCACGACACAGAATTGGGTTCCTTACTTCCGTACGTCAAATCCTCCATTAAAAATTTGGGAGTAACCATGGACAGTGATTTTAAACTTGAAAAACGGATAAATTCTATGGTTAAAGCCCGTTTTCATGGCTCTTATCTGAAGTGAAACCTTTTTTGTCATTTAAAGACTTTGAAAGAGTTATACATGTTTTCACCCCCTCTCGATTGGGCTATTGTAATGCCCACTATGCTGCTGTCAGCCAGGCATCTCTCTCACGCCTGCAGTTGGTGTTGAATGCTGCAGCTAGACTATTAAAAAGGTTACGTAAACGTGATCACATTTCTCCTTTACTGGCCTCCATTCACTGTTTTTTAATACATTTAAGGATTGGATGTATTGCACTTTGGTCAACTTCTGTTGTTTTAAATATGCTCTAAAAATAAACTTGAATTTGACTTTGAATGAAAGAATGTACATTCATTCATTCATTTTTTCTAATGATAATGTTGGGTTGTGCATCAAAGAGTCTAATCTACAAAATATCCAAAGTAAAAGGCCTGTCACAATAACAAATTTTGCTGGACGATAATTGTCCAAGAAATTATTGCGATAAACGATAATATTGTCATTATAATAATGCAGGTACACCTTTTCAAAGAACTTTTATTTCTAAAGACTATTTAATACTGAAAATGGAAAACATTTTAAATACCCACAATAAATGAACAAAACAACCAAAAACAATAAAAGCAATGTTTCTGTTAACAAAAAATGCACTTGAAAAAATACCAAAAACAATTAATAAAATGGATGTAAACAAAAACCCGACCCCACCCTACCCTATGATAAATTATTTCTTATTAAAGCATTAACACAAACCACTGTTAATTTAACATAAAAGCAAGCAGGCTACTGCGTGAACGGTCTGGCGTGAATGCGTGCAAAGTGCGCTCCCTTAATTACTCCTAAAAAGCTGAGAGTTCATCGCGATTTCACACATCTCTTTTATATTAATGAAGCTGACTGCAGAATCAATCTTTCTTAATATCAACACTTTGGGTGTTATAATCATAATTACTTTGGGTGTTATAATACAGAATTCAGCACTCAAATCGTATCGTAAATGCTTCTGATTGGCCATTTCGTTCAAGAAATCAACACATATGTCTGTGATTGGCTACATCGCTCAACGCTGCAAACATGTTATGAATAGAAACTCTGGGCCTGCAAATCGTTTCCATTTTGTTTTAGTTGTTCATGTTGCTTTTCTGCAACAGATGAATAAAATGTATTAGTTTTTATATGTTTTATTCATATATATTTCTAGATTGTGGGAGTTCCGTGAATCGTTTTATTATCTAATGCCGCGCTGCACTCTATTGCGTTGGGAGTGCACGTCTCCACTAGATAAAGGGCCGGAGGATAGTGTCGGGCTGGGTCGGGTCAAGCTAGAGCTTGAGCAGAGAATCTAAGCTCTAGTTCACGCTAAGGATCTGAGAGTTGTCATCCAGTCTCTTTGGTAGAGAGAGAGAGAGACGAGGAAAGCAAACAAGCGTGGCCGGAAAAATAATCAAGCTAATTTTTTTTACCGTGCGATTAATTGATTTATTGACTATCATGACAGGCCTAACAAAGTAGTGCAATTAACAAACAAAAACAACAGACTTTAAGTCAATCACATACGTACATGTTGGTACAGTCTCTTTCCAAAGGCTTGTCTATGAGCAGCACGTTGGCATAGCAGTTCCAGTGCCCACTCTGCGAGCCCCACAGCCCTCATGCAGTGATGAAGTCTACCTGGTCCCAGCCGTCCCTGGGCGATTTCAAAGCCCCGACCCTCACCTAGAAAAAAACAATCAGAGAGTAAACAACTTATCTAATCAATGAATCAAATGGCAACCATACATTAATCAGACAGCTCCACAAATAGTAATGCAAAAATATATTATATATCAAGCGTAAATCTGTGCGTGGCAAATTGAGTCATTTTATAACCAGCCATGGGTATAAAAAAATAGGTTAAACAAAACAGTGAATACCCATAAGGCAAGTGTTAAGTTAAGTGCTTCCATATCTATTATGGTTTAATAAATTAATTCCTAGCATTCCAATAAAGCTTATTTTATCCCTGTGAGGTGCCCAGGGCACTGAAGTTATTGTTTTTGTGGGCTTATTAATCTGCAAGAACACTACACAAACATACTCACACACACAAACACACACACACACACACACACACACACACATAGTGTAGGTGCATACAGCACGTGCACAGACAAACACACACACACACACACACACACTCTGATGAATGAATCTCACCAAGAAGAATGCTGGAAGCAGGAACTTTCACATTGTCAAAGTGGATCTCAAAATGGCCACCATGGATCGCATCTACAGAGACAATAGTTTTATAGTAAAAGCAAGGGAACCCTCTTTAATCTGTGTCATCACATACTAAAAAGATATGGTGGAAAGACAGATATAGAAGAACAGACAGAATCAAACAGATAATGCTGAGAGGGAGATTGGTGTGATAAGGGAGTGGGGCGGTAGTGAGAGATGAGGCTTTAAAGCACAGAGATGAAAAAAAGATGAGTTGAAGATCTTGATAAGCTTCATGTGGCACTGCAGATTGTGTGAATCAAAACTCACCGTCCTGTCCGAAAACAGTAAGCGGCCTTATCTTCCTCACTCCTGGAGTGCTCAGAGGGACCAGGATCATGGTGTGCAGACCATGCCTGAAAAACATTTGCATATTTACACACACAGACACACACACACACACACACACACACACAAAAACCTCCTGAATGTTGGAAGCAGGAACACAGTCACACTTTACAGTGATCATGTTACACATAACCCTTATTTTAACTATTTATCTTAATTCATCTTAATCATATTATTCATCGTAATTATTAATATTATTCATACTTATACATTTATAGAAGTTCACATCCACTGATGGACAGCACAATACTGCAGCATGATTAACCAATAGTAGAGGTTGGGTGTTGCAAAGCAGCTTTTAAGGTATCCTAAGTATTTTTACCATGTTGCCCTGTGGTTGCGATGGTGCTTTTGTCAAATAAAAATCCACAATGAAGACTATGATATTCTGGCATCTAGATATGGGTCATCCATCTTTAATGTGAGTCCTGGATGTTTCCATAACATTGTACATTAAACCATTTGTTTTGAAAACATCAAGGGAAACTTGATTTCTTAGGATAGGACCCCTTTAATCCTCAGTCCATTGGATGTGTCTGCTGTAAGATATATTCATGAGATATGAGGGTGGAACAGTTTTAGCTTCATACTACTTGGATCCAAATGGAATACAGATTAGAAAACATTCCACCCGCTTTCTCTTTTCAGCAGCCAAGGGTGCTATTCACTGCAGGGGAGGAAGAATGCACTGCTAGACAGACAGAAGATATGAAAGAGATGATTCTGAAAAAAAAGAAAAAAAGAAAAAAAAACAGCACAAAAGACATGGAGGAGAGAAAAGCAGGAAACTAAAGTAGACTCAGAGCAAGATAGAGTGAAAGAGAAAATTAGAGTGATCGCATACATGATACCAAGGTCATAAAAAAGAATCAAAACATGCATTGAATATACATACATATATATATATATATATATATATATCGTCATATCGTCATAATCCAGTTGGAGTTAGTGGAGTGATGGAACATTTTTGTTATAAAGTCATTAATTTAGTTCATTTACTGTATATATATATATATATATATATATATAAACACACACACACCTAAAGGATTATTATGCTACGTTCACACCGGACGCGAATCGCGCGTCAAATTCGCGCCTGACGCGTCTAGTTTGACGCTTGACCACTAGTGTTAATTCGCGTGTCAAGAGCGAAACTGCCGCGCGTAAGCGAAATTTACGCGCGTGACGCGCGTCAGAATCAAAATCCGTTGGCGGCCATTGTTTTTATGTCGACCGAGCATTCATCAAGAGAGTTACCGCTCTGTATTTACTCTGGAGAGTAGAACAGCGGCGTGGGGATCATCGTCGCCGTATATTTGTGTCCACCGGACCCTTCGGAGCCCAACCGTTTGGCGAGTTTCACCATTTGCTCGCTCCAGGAGCTGCGCTGGATGACGGCC